>NC_041828.1:7170890-7470890 GCF_900964775.1 Scleropages formosus | reverse complement strand
AAACATCACTGTAACTTCTCCTAAATGGGTGCAATCTGCCAAAGAGGAGTGGCGGAGCAGAAAGGTCATGAACTGGTGTGGATGGTTTCCAGAACGGTTTCTTTCCAGCCACCATGCAGCAGCTCCCTTTGTTAACCACTCATGTGAAAGTGTGACTCAGTGATGTAAATAGCCAGGTTTTCAACTTATTAAACTTGTCCTTTATTTCACTTTTCTTGTTCCTTTTATGGGAAGGACTACATGATTGTTTTTTCCAGGAAGGAGGTTAATGAGGTAGATTTGCCAGTCTTGTTATTATGACTAATCCAAATATCTGGAGGAACTCCAGTGCCAGATCTACGGTAGGGGTCAGGGGAAAGGGCCTCGTACCATGGTAAAGTCAGAGGAGTAAGAATTTCAGTTCCTGATCTCCCTGCATCTTGGGTCAAATCAATTAGGATGAATCTTACAGTGCAGCTATGGTCTCCACAAAAGTATTAGTCAGTCAGGAGGGGTCCGCTGGAGAAATCACTGTTTGCATTCAATGCACAGGTTCAATGTCATCAAGGCAGCAAGAGCCCAGGGGGCCACATCTTCAACAACGTGACCTTGCATCAAGCCTCAGTGTGTTTTACAAACAGACTTTTGTGATCCCTAGTGATCCTGGATCAGCCACCGGCAGGAGGATGCTTTGTTTGCTGTGATGAGCAGAGATCAGGAGATGTCGTGGAGGTCCGGGAGCTGGAGGAGTCTAGAGCGCAGCCCGTGACGGGTATCCACTCCTCTCCCCGCGGTCAGGATTCTCAGCTGTTTGTTATGTCATCGGGTAGATGGCTTCGCCGATGTGGTTATGCCGGGAAAAACCAGCCTGACTGGAAAAGTTGGAGTCTTTTGCTTAAACGTATCCAAAGAAAGCAATCCGAATGAGAAATACACCTAAATCACACCTCTTGCAAAAGTCATCAAACTTCAGATTTCAACAGGCACTGCAGAAATACTGTATAGTACATCTGAAAATGAAGACTCATCATACAGGACCAGGACACGCACGGAGACACGGTGACACAGCTAGTGCTGGTGCCTCGCGCCTCTTGCGCTCTGGATTCAAACCTGGGTCCGGCTCAGATTGGTGGTATCTGGATCCTCTCTCCGTCTTCGCGAGGCTTCCCTCCCACAGTCCAAAGGTGTTTTTCAGGTGGATCGGTAACTAAAGCTCCTGCAGCGTGTGCGTGCGTGAATGAGCGAGCGAGGGTGTGCGATTGCCTTTTGATGGAGTGGCGCAACTCCCATCCATGGTGTCTCCTATCTCACACATCACTGAACCGGTGCAACCCTACACTGAACGAGTGATTACTGACAATGGATGGATGGGGGGTCAGAAGTAATCCTGATTTGATTAGGTAAGATCAGTGGTGTAACAGCTACTGGGGGGACAAAAAATTAGAAATGACACTTTGTGGAGTCATACTGTCAATGCTGAGTGGGGTACATCAAGGCTTGTTGAACAAGGTAAACTCCCTCATGTTCACTACAGTACAAGTGAGGACAAAGCAGGGCTCTTGTGTCTTGCTACACCAGTAATACACGGACTGACTGTTCGCCGGGACGCATCCAGAGCCTCGTGCTCGCCGTCGACACGAGTTGAGTTGCAGTGTTGGACAGTTGCGCGTTAACTGCGCCGCTCTCCCGTTCTTTCCTCGCCTGCACCGTAGGATCTAGTGCGTGTGCTTGAGAGAGAGAGAGAGAGAGAGAGAGAGAGAGAGAGAGAGCGCGAACGCGTCCAGCCCTGAAGGATTCCGCTCCACTGCCGCTCCACCAGCAGCGCCAGCGGCACTTCCGCTCCACGGAGACGTGCGTCGGGTTGTGCGAGAAAGCGAGCGAGAGGCGTCCGGGCGGCGGACAGGAGCGCGCACACAAAGAAAGAAGGTAGCCGGCGTTCGCAGGGTGGGTTCGGACCTCACGTCGCCGTGGAGCTGCTGGGCGCGCGCGCGCGGGAATCGGACCATAGGGAGGCGTGTGGCGGCGGCGGAGAAGAAGGAAATGAGAGAAAGAGACGAGCGAGACAGCAGACAGACCGCGGCTGAGCGGGGAGGGAGAAGCCAGGAACGAGGACGAGGCGAGGAGGGCTCTTTAAACGGGGGTGCGCGCTCTCCGTCGTCGGATTTGTGCCGTTTCGGGTGCGTTTCCACTCGGCTCTTGTGCGCGGACGGACGGCACTCCCGTCGCCCGGGGATGCCGGTGCGTCCGCTCCGCCGCTCCGTCTGCTCCCACTGCCGGGCTCGACACCTCAGCGCCGGCACGAGTCCCCGGCGTCTCGGGTCCCTTGGCGGGAGCGCGCGCGCACAGCTCGCCTCTAGTCTAGTACTCGTCTAGTAGTTTTTACGAGAAGAGCAACTTGGGCTTCGGCCGTGGCGTGGGGGGAGGGATCCCATCCACGAACGCGCGTCGCGTGATGGTTACATGGAGGTGCATCTGGAGTCAGGCGACGCCGTGTTTATAAGCGGGGTGCTGAAAGGCCCGGGCTGAGCTCTGACGTGTGGTTACTGTCGTCGGTAGGGGTTAACAGCTGGAGGCCACGAGGCGGCCCGGTCCGATCTGATTGTGTGTGTAAGATTCCGAGTCGAGTGTATTCAAACTTCCCCTTTCTCCCCCACTTCAGGCTTTTATTTGTCCTCTTCGCGGAGGACTCGGGAGGCCGGTAATGTCGGATGAGGATTCGCGTGCCAGCACCAGCTCTTCGACTTCATCGTCCTCCTCCTCCTCCTCGACACACCGAGACAAACACGGGGACACGCCTAGCAAGAAGCGCGAGAGCAAGTCCAGCATGAGCAAGACGTCCAAACTGCTGTCCACCAGTGCCAAAAGGTACTGCCAAGCGTGCCCCTCGCCCTCCGTCCGCGCGTGCGCCCCGGGAGCACGTCTTCCCGAAGCGTGGCCGCGCGTTCGGTTGTGGTCGTGAAATTCGTCGGCGGCGAGGAGCTGGCGACGTGCCAGATGCCCGTGTGCGCGGGGCGCGAGTGACGTAGTTGTTCTTAGTAACACTGACAGTGTCGGCCGACACCGACGCTGAGCTCCTGAAGGGAATCGCGTCCTTTGTGAGCGCTGTGTTTACTAAGCCGGTGACAGCGGCTTCTCCTTTAAGAACTAGTTAAATAAGCTCCCCTCTATCGCTCTCTGTCTTGCGCGCTCTCTCGAGGAGACCCTCTCATTTGCATATTAACTTAAACTCTTCATTGTGTCGACACCCAAGGGCCAGCGTGGGAAGCACCCTTCGGTGCCGTTTGCGAGGGCTGTGCACTTTGGTCCCCGCCGGGTTTTGCAGTCCTACCAACTTTGAGAGGTCGATAAATCCGTCTTTTGGAGATGAGGCAGCTGAGCTGAGGCGCCGGGAGCGGCCATGTTGTTTCGCCTGTCAGTCACGCGGCGCGCAATAAACACTGAACGAGACATTTGCCTCTTTTTTTTTTTGTTTTTTCCCCCCTTAGGATTCAGAAGGAGCTGGCGGACATCACCCTGGACCCGCCGCCCAACTGCAGGTACTCAGTACTCAGCATTCACACGATACACTCTACTGCGTGTAAATCCGGCGGAATATCTGGCAACCGCGGCGCGTGCACCACAGACGTCTGAGGCACAGACTAACAGACCCTCAAACGTCCTCATCATCTGGCTGCCTTCGCTTCGCGAGGAATCTGTCATTTTAGTAAAATTAGCTACAGCTTTAAATTAAATATATGGTGAGCCAGAGATTATTTAACCATTTGTGGTCTCCCCCAAACTCTATCTTGCCTATAAGTATAATGTAAAATGGGTGACAAAGCTTTAAGCTGCGATTCCCAACTGGCAACCGGCTTTGCGGGAAAATGACACGTCTTTCACCACCAGGCCACCTGCTGCCTGTGGAGGTACTGCGCCTCACCGTCCGCTCGTGTTTTCGTGAGTGCCTGGATATGCTCTGATTTCCTTTTTTTACCGAAGACATTATTGTCAAGTGCTTCCTTCACCAGTATAACATGGGGTCGTGTAAAGATTCATCTCCTAGTTTGGCCATTTTGTTTATTTCATCGAGGGTTCGGAACAATTCTTGCATTTTCCATTATTCTCCTCTGTTTACTTCTCACGTTGAAACGTAGAATAGATCCTTTACCCTTGTTTTACCCTTGTTTATCACTGCCATGGTGGGTTTCCCTTTGCTTCCCAGACGCTCACCCACAGCACTTGCGTGACTCTTTGTAAAGAGTACGTGGACGTGGACCTGAGAATGACGGACTGTCCAGCGTCCACAGGGAGGGACTGTGGTCGCAGTGCGGTGACCCTGTAGGTGGATCCTGCAATGGGCCTTTCTCTTTATCTGAGCTGGAGTGGGTATGAAGTGGCAAGTGTCTGTGGGGCTTTTTGGTGGAGGAAGGTGGCATCTGTTGTTACGGGTCTGTCTGTCTTAAAATCTCCTAAATGGAATTAAGCGAAGGCTTCTCAAAAGATATTTTGGTGAATTTCTGGAACTTCTTGGAAGTTTTACAATCCCCACCTCTTACATATGGTATCATTTAAAAACAAGGGGCGGCTGTTAGCGTAATGGTTTGGGCCGCTGCCTTTGGACCCAAAGGTTACGCTTTCAGATCCTACTTCCAGATTTGGTACCCTTGAGCAATGCACTTAACCCTAAATTGCTTCAGTTAAAAAAAAAAAAAAAAAATTACTCAGCTGTGTAAAGGGGTAAATAATTGTTAATCACTTTGGAGAAGCTTCAGCTTAATAAATCAGTGTAAACGTGGAATGTCATGTATGGTGCATTAAGAAGCACTAATGTGACGTACGGTTTGGGCGATAAACCTAAAAACACGTATCCTCCAGTGTGGACAAAAATGAATGCCTGGATCTCAAGAGGATAAAAGGTATGATGCGCTGTTCTTGTGCTCCTACCGTTGTTCGCTTCACGGGAGGAAATGCTGTATGGGATAGCCAACACAGTGGTCAACCTCCTTCATATACAGAGGGTACATACAAAGTGATCTGCATAATTCATATGCTGTAAGTGTTTTTTGATGTAAGTAGCACAGTGGTTAGACCAAATTCCTTGGAGGGGTCCTGCTGTAGGAGCCTTTAGCGTGTGAATATGTGTTAAGTCAGTGTCTGCTGTAGGTGAGACCATCCTTGCTCGTGTCAGGTGTCTTGTTCCACCCTGAACAACACGGGTTTAACGTGTCAAGGGCAGGAGCCGCTCACTGCTCATCACCGTGTGATGTAGAATGGACTGTCATATTGCCTAATGGATAGGGCCGTAATGGCCTGTCTAACCATGTTATTTGCATCTCAAGACAATGCAGCCTTTCTTAGCCTGCCGACTCACCAGGTGTCCTGTTTGGCAGGGAATATTACCTTCTTCATCTTTCTGTTTAAACAGTTCAGCATCAGTTACTGTTGTAGATTCCTTTGCTCTTCAGTGAAGCCTGGGTTTCCATGGTTTCACTCTGTTGCAGCACTTTACCACATCTTTTGTTTAAAAAAAAAAAAAGAAAAAGGCAAAAAACTAGGAGGCATTGTGGTATGTAGTCAGTCATAATTATGATCTGGGTTTGCTGCACTTTGTTGCTGATTTTTGTGGCCTTTGAGCTGTTCTCCGCCTCACTTGTTTTCTTCCTCCTTTGTGTGCGTTTGCATATCGTCTTTGTTGGTTTCTTAAATGTTTTAACAAAAGGGAAGCCCAGTGACATCACCAGCTCATTTCCCTTACAGATATGGTCTTTTCCATTTAATTGAAGGAAAATGATCTATGCAGTTTCAAGTAATTAAAACTGCAGTTTCAGTAAAAACAAGGCCGTACAATAACACTCAGTGCTGTCACTCACTTTGAATTAAGTTTTTAAGTGTAAACTCATACACAAATGATTTTGGAATGAACTGCGAGGAGACTTTGACACAGTAGTCTTGGGGTGATGAGCTAGTGGCCTTTTGCTCCTCTGCTAGTCCGCTGTACCTTCCCAGTGGAACGAGTGAAACTGGGAGGGAAACCTTGGAGCCCAGTAAATCCTATGAGATTACCAGAGTGTCAAGTGTGCTAAGTGTGCGGTTCTGCTTTAGGATGGAGTCCTCATGTTGGAGCTGCTGCTTCCAGGTTCCTGGAGGCTGGTGAGACCAAACACTCACCCACAGCATCCTCCCCAGCTTACAGGTGGAGCCTTGTCAATTTCCATTCCCGGTCCAACTTTAAAATGCTGAAAGTACATCAGAGATTAACATTATATTTGAATTTTCAAGCCTTGCACAAAAATAGCATAATGCTGACAGAGCACCCAGAGGAGTTCACACCTGCACCATAGGTTTTATGGGCAGGTTCTTAGCATAGGAAAAAAGGACTTTATGTCCGTTATGAGGAAAAAATGTGTTTGTTGGTTTATTCACCCCATTGACTATAATAGCTGAGTTTGTCACTGGTTTTGTACAGCTTAATGAATGAATAGTTTTTTGTTTTAAATTATTATTAATAAGTGGGGGGTGCGGTGGCGCAGTGGGTTGGACCGGGTCCTGGTCTCTGGTGGGTCTGGGGTTCGAGTCCCGCTTGGGGGTGCCTTGCAACAGACTGGCGTCTTGTCCTGGGTGTCCCCCCTTCCCCTCCAGCCTTATGCCCTGTGTTGCCAGGTTAGGCTCTGGCTCCCCGCGACCCCGCATGGGATGAGCTGTTTAGAAAGTGTGTGTGTGTGTGTGTGTGTGTGTATTATTAATAAATGTTGGCATTTGAAGAGATGCTGTGAAAGTTTGAGCCCTTCGAAGACGGGGCTAGAATGCCTCGTACCTAGCCGCTGTGTGGGGACATCATCAAAATCTGTTTGTGGGGCAGTTCCCCTGGCTCTTGTGGCTTCGTTACACTATGAATTGTACTTAAAGTTTGACTTTTCATAAATAGTATTTAGGGGATTATATCATTTGGTGTACAGTACTAAACCCTTCAGAAGTTATGAAAGCTTTGTTTATAATTTTACCATGGATTAAAATGTTTTGTTAATATCACAGTTGTACTTGTAATCCACAAATGTTAAAGTAATATCAGAGAAGACAAGAAATGTCTGTTCTGCACCTTGAAGGTTTGACAAATAAAGGACCTCCTCTATAGGACTTTTGGAGAACAAGGTGGTGATGAAGTGTGAGTTTCTAACAAGCTGCTTCTGGTGGTTTTGGTGATTTCACTGGCAGCGGTGTGTATTTGGTTTGTGGTGAACGTTTCAACATTGCAGGTGGTTCCTGGTTCTGTTTCCTCTCCCATCTTGAGTTGCCAGATGTCCTCTGAGTGTTCAGGTCTTGAAGCTTCCAACCAGGCTGCAGCGTGACCTCAATTCTGTGTCATTTTTCACTTTACTGTCCGTATGAAGGTTTTTCCGACACAGCAGACCAGACTGTATGAGAAACAATAATTTGGAAAATAAATTGTTTCCTTTAACTGATCCGTGGGGCAACTGGTAGCACTGGTCCCTCACAGCTCCTGTGCTGAAGGTTTAGATGTGGGTTCAAATTTGCCTGTCTGTGTGGACTTTTTAACGTTCTATGTTCACATGGGTTTCCTCCAGGTGCTCTGTTTTCCTCCAGCAATCCAAAGACGTGTTTCGGTTGAGCTGGTGACTAAATTTCCCATAACGTATGAATGTGTTTGTGACTTTCCCTGTAACGCACTGTCTCTCTCACCCTGTATTCCGGGAGTACGCTATGGGCCACTGTGACGTGTGGTTGTCGGCGGTGGACGGATGTATTAGTGCTGAAGCCCGATGAGCAGTCTGATCAGAATAACTTGTATATTGATGTTGTGACAAAGGAGTTTGCTAGATTGCATTTTGCGGTGCAGGGCTTTCAGTAAGTGGGACGACTCGTGTTCATTGGACTTGTAATGACTGTAGTGCTGTATCATCAGGAAATTGATCTTTATATCACACAGACACCCTGACACAGAAACACATTCTTATTATCTTCTTACCACCATCTCCACATCGTCTCAGTTAAGCTGCTACCTACAGCCCCGAGCCTGCGCGAGGCCCAGCGAATGATGTGCAGAATTGTGTCGTGAGAACGTTGCTGGCTTCTGTTTATATTCCAGGAGTTCCTCCCCGTAGAGGGTGCCTGGGTTGTAAACCGACGGGCACACGTGATGTTTTGTCTAGTGTTGCCGCGGGGAGCTAATGTTTACCCCATGCCGGCCTCAGTACAGCAGAGGTGGGGAGAACGGGGGGGTTTGCGGAACAGATTAACTTCACAAAGTGCTTCTGTGTGCTTGTGGCTCATCATCGAGTGAGCTAGTGCATGCTTATTGCCTAGCAACAGATGTCTGCCTGATTGTGCGCACTTTGCGTTCATGCTGGAAACACAGGGCCTTGTAACAGGTGAATTACTGTGCACAATATAAACCTAAAATCAGTTACCTATTGAACAGTGTAAATATTGGCATAATGCACATCTAAGTGGAACACTTTGTTGTATATAGCAGCCTGCAATTAAATTGTATTGTGATCTTTGTCTGGAGTAATTATGGTGGTTTTTTTTTTTTTTTTTTTTTTTTTTTTTGGACTTCAGGTGCTATTTTTCAGGCAGCAGGGCCTTGAGAAGCCCTCTTTAACTGTGCTACTTACCGATGGACAGTTGCTGGTGGCCTATTTTGGAGTGTGAGAAGTTGGTCAGGTAGGAAGTTGTGTGCAGCAGTGTGTATCTGCCGGAGGGGCGAGACCCCCTTTCATAGCTGTGCAGCCTGGGTCCCCCCATGCACTCCAATACAGGCAGAAGCACGTGGCTTTGGTGTCGGAGCTTGTTAGTCTCAAACCGCTTTTTTGGTTTACGTCTGGTGATGCTGATGCGAGTCATGGGCACAGCAGAGACCTGATGACCATTGGGCATGTCTCCATGAAGATGGGCAGGAGATCAGCAAGCACTTCATGTACAGAGGTTTTGTTGCGAGTTATTGTTCTTTTGTTCTTGCTGTGTGATATTAGAGTAAATTGTGTGGTGTTAAATGGACCTCAAAAAGTTGTTACATTACAAGATCTCCTACAGTGAAATGCTGAATTCTGTGAATGAAATATAAAATGATAAAGCATGGATAACAAATCATTGTATTTTTTTGTTTTTGTAGCTCCCTTCCCAACAGATTGAGTGTTTAAGAGAGAATAGTACAGAAAGTCAAGAGAGGCGAGAAACATGGTGATATAAGTGCCATACAGTTACAGACAAGTGTGGGAGGAAAAGGCCAGAAGGAAAGAGGGGAACAGGGAAACTCCTCAGGCTGGTAGAAGAGGAATAAACTTCTTGGGGTGTGAGGCCACCTGACCATCCCTCCTGCTGGGCATAATAATGCTGCAGTTAGGAGGAAGTGCAAGACTTCTCGAAGTCCTTTCTGCAGTTGAAGTCTGCAGGTGAAAGTCTGCATGAGCATGATGGTGATGAATACAGTGCCTTTTTATGTAGTTAAAAGCCAGGGTGATGTTTGTGTGTGTGTGTTGGCGTTGCATTGGTGTACCTGAAAAATGCTGATAAAGAGACAGTAAGTGAGAGAGGAAACCTCCTTCAGGGCTTTTTGAACTTTCTCTGGTGTAGAGGCCAACAGTCATCATAGGTGGTTGTTTACTCTTGAAACCTCAGTGAACTGCAGGGGAGGGAGAGGAGAGTACATGGGAACTGCAGAGTGTATCGTGAAGGGAAGGCCTCTGAGCAGGTAGACCCAGCCTGTGTTCTCGAATGGTCTCAGTTGGAGCTACCAGTCTGAGAACTAATGGACAGATTTAATAAAATGTATTTTGTGGCCAGTCCCCAAGGCAACGTACAATGTAAAGCTTGCTTACTGCAATATTTGCAATAATTAAGCCATTTATGCAGTTGGCTAATTTATACTGGGACAATTGAGGGTAAGTACTACGGTAGAAGTAAGGATCCAAACCAGCAGCCTTTGGATTGTAAGGCTGGCATTTAAACATGCAGTAAATTCCTTTTAAACAAACATACAAACAAAACACTTGACCTTGGGCAAACTGTGTTTGTGCTGATGAGGACTTCCTTTACTGTGCTTTTTTCATTGTCAGAATGTGCTGCCTCAGCTCTGGGTTCGGGAGTGGTGGGGGGGGGGGAAGGCCAAGGGAAGTGTTGAGTCCCTTTTGTGGAGCAGCAGCCACTCTATGGGCCTCACTGTTTCTCTTAGCGTTTCTGTTTATTTTTGGAATTACTTGATGTACAGTTTGTGGGTTTGGGATAGCTGTGGTAAACATTTGTGGCATTCAAAATGGGTTTTGCTGTGAACAGGAGCAGGAGAGGGTTGTCTGTGAAGCGGTGCTGTCCAGACACTTGGAGATGATCTCTATGGTGAGCCCAGTGACCACTTTGCGGTGATGCAGCGGCCAGGCAGTACCAGGCACCTGCTCAGCTCCCTTGGTTCATAATCTGTGAAGTGAAGCACATTTTCTCACAGTAGCATTTTGACAGCTGCCTTTCAGACACGAAGGTGAAGAAATAATTAAATGTTGTTGTATGGAGCTGTTCTCTACCCATCTAGTGATGCGCCTCATCCGTCTCATCATGCAAATTGCAACTTTACTGTGAAGGGGCTGAGCTGCTGGAAACAAAGGAGTCATTGTTTGTGCTCTTTGTTTTTCTCGTTGCAGCGCGGGACCCAAAGGAGACAACATCTACGAGTGGAGATCAACCATACTTGGACCACCGGGCTCTGTGTACGAGGGGGGGGTCTTCTTTCTTGACATCGCCTTCACACCCGACTACCCCTTCAAACCACCCAAGGTGAACAGTCCTTTCAGTGCTCTCTACTGGTCTCTGTGTATCCTCCCCCCTCAGATTACCAGTATTGATTTACTTAACTGCTTTGTTAAACTTTTTTTCTTCTCTTCATTGAAACTCATTTTTAAACTATACACACAGTAAAAATTTTACATCCACCCAATCAATCCAGTTTCAATAACCCCTTGTCCTGGGTAGCAATCGTGGTGAACTGAAGCTTGTGCTGGAAGCATTGGGCACAAGGCTGGGAGGTACACCCTGGATGGGATGCCAGTCCATCGCAGAGTCACCACACATACAGTCACACATTAGTATTTACACATTAAGCCCAATTTAGCGTCTCCAGTTCACCTGGACTCCCATGTCTTTGGACTGTGTGGAGGAAACCGGAGCTCCTGGAGAAAATATGCAGACAAAAAGAGAAGACTGAGTGGGTGTCAAACCCACATTCTCTCACACCACACGGGTGCTGGGAGACAGCAGTACTACTCACTGAACCATCATGTCATCCAAAATTAAACATTTGAACACTCAAAATGCAGATGCATTGCACAGGTTTATTTCATATGATTTGTAAATACTTAGCAGGTGGTGTAGCGGTTAGAGCTGTAGGGAATACCCCACTGCATAAAAGTAAATCATTCTGAAGTTAATTGTCCAACACTGTAAGCTGTCTTGGTCAAAGGAATGAGAAAAGGAATAATAATGTTTAGACACTTTCATTGGCCCATTGTTTTCAGTATTTGTTGCAGTTCCTCCTTCCTCCAACAGAGGGAGAGGTTTTCCTTAGTAATAACTAGTGTAAATTAAGAGCAATATACAAAAGTGTGGAACTGCCTTAAACAGTTTGTATTGTCCTTTAGACACTTTTGTGGAGTTAGATTTATCCTTAGAAGTGGCCATGAAATGGTCTTTAAAATAATAATGCCAAGTTTGGTTTGTAAATTACATTTTTTAATTATAGCACAGTTATTTAACTTTTTTTTTTTTATATAGATTTTCTTTTTTAGCAATAAAGCAACACTTGTTTTATAAGATGAAACTGTTTAAAATGTTTCTTACCTCTGGTCTTGTCCAGGTCACATTTCGCACGAGAATCTACCACTGCAACATCAACAGCCAGGGTGTGATCTGCCTGGACATCCTGAAGGACAACTGGAGCCCAGCGCTGACCATCTCCAAAGTGCTGCTGTCCATCTGCTCGCTGCTCACCGACTGCAACCCTGGTAAGATCAGAGTACATGTCCCCCTGAGGGTCCCAGTATTGGTGTTTAGAGCACAGTCAGTGCATCACAAGATGCACACCTGCAAATTGCCTTACTAAGTGTTCTGAGATGTAAGCAGAGGCATGTGCTGTAGTACATCACGTCTTTTCCCTCCAGCATCTGTTTTCTATCAGCCTCTGCAAATTACATCTTTTTTTTCCTCTCTTATATCATGACACAAGCTGTAAATATGTTAGAATTGGCAGCATGTTCATTAGGCTGTGGTTCACAAAGATGAATGATGCCCCATTATTGTACCTCCCCCCCCCCTCCTCTCCCCAGTAAGAATGGCACTTGCATGCAAGCCTGACATATACTTTGCTGATGGTGAATTCTGTAAGCACACACAGCCCTGTTTACACTGGTTTACTGTAATTGCAATGTCTTGTTTACAAACTCTGCTGGTGAGCAGGCTTTAAGAGCAGAACTGTGCTTTTCTTTACTGCTGCTCCCCAGGAGAGTGCCATGCTCAGCACTTTTTGTGCATCACAAACAGGCTCATTTCTTCCTCCTTTTTTGTTATCTTTCACTGATGACAGCTCTGATTCTTTTTTTTTTTTTTTGAAAAAAAAAAAAGCACTGCTCGCACAGTTTAGGCTTGAAACTTGTGGTTATTTTGAAAGCAAACTGTAGGCTGAGGCCTGTATTTGGAAAGCGCTGTCCTGGTTTTTGCTCCCCTGCTGCCAGGGACGGCGTTCACATGCGCTCTTACTGACACTGTGCCTCCATCCCCAGCGGATCCCCTTGTCGGCAGCATCGCCTCGCAGTACACAACGAACAGAGCCGAGCACGACAGGATAGCCAAACAGTGGACCAAGCGCTACGCCACATAACTGGACCACCTTGGATCCACAAGGCCATGGAACTACTTTGGGGTGGGCTGGGGTGGGCATCTGTTGGGTTGTGGCTGTTTCATATTCCTGCTTCTGCACATTTCACTGACTCTTCTGTTAAATTATCTTACAACTAGTAACACAACTCAGCAATAAAGCATCTTTACAAGGTTTTTTGTTTTCTTTATGGGTTTTGGTTCCCAACTTCACATTTGACTGCTTGTAAAATTATAATACAGCATGTTCCCTCTGCAAGATATTTCCGTTGTGAACTTTTAATAAAGTATGAGTTATGAAATGCTTCCATTTTTTTTGGGCAAACATTTAATTTGGATTCTACTGGTGATCAGAGACATTCAGGGAAGTAAGTGGTTGAAATACATTTTACCTGAGTACACCATGGAGTGTACTACTCCAGCTGTCAGATTGTCATATTGTGAGTCTTTCACTTAATGTATTCCATTCCACAGTCGACCTATAAGAATTCAGGTTGTATTAAAAATTCCTGCAAAAGGGAAGTATTAGAGCAAATGGAAGAGTCTAGATCTTGGGTATGGGGTCTGTGTTGTCTCTAGTGCAATCCTGGCTCTGTGTCACAGCAGGCCTTTCTCGTGTCTCCTCGTTTTGCTGTAAGGTGATGAAGGTCCCCCACAGAGCTCAATCTGGGTCACTGGACTTGCATCGCTTCAAAGCTGCAGCATTTGCAATGCAAAGTGGAAGTCACATTTTGTGCTGCATTTAAGGTCAGGTAAATTATTCTTATAAATAGAACCCTGCCATGAATGGCTATTTTTACCATGTTTTTGCATGTCATTTTAAAGCAGTGGTGCCCTAAGGTGTACGGACCAGTACCTCAGCAGGCCTCCAACAATGAGCAACCCAGAGTATAGGAGTGGCAGGGCAGAGCCGTCCTCGTCCTATAAAACTAACGCCATCCGTTGCCACCGTGCTTAGGTTACACATGGCATTTGCATCACTTTTTAACTTACGGAAAGTAATTTGTTAGAAAAGGTTCACAATGTGCTTGGAAAACGCGGCAGCGTGGAGTCTAACAGGTTTGATGAATTTTCTCATTTCGGTCACAGAATAGTGATTTTAGGGTCAGTTCTTAATTTCAAGCTATTCTGTTAATAGGAAATAATTATGCATAAACCATGAGCATTTTTGCGTGAATTTTTCTGCTATGTTGTACCCTTTATTTATGGATTTTAAGTGCCAACAATAACGCAAAAAGAAGGACTCGAAGGATCCGACGCGAGGCAGGCAGTACCTGTGCCCGTACAAGCGTCCGTATCGGATGGCGCTGACCGGCCGCAGAAGACCGTGGTAAAAAACAAAAGCCCTCAGTCCATTGGCTTTGTGTGCTGGAGGTGAACCAACTGCCACTTGTGGCCACACCCCTCCTTGTCAGATGTCACCGGAGGGCGTCCCCTTGCTCTTGCGGCCAGGCAGCGGGAAGGAGGACTTGCTCTGGGGCTGGGTGAGCCGACCGGTGAGTACGGCGAAGGGTTCCATGAGGGAGCTGCGGTCCGCCACGCTCACCTCCCAGAGCCGCACCTTCTCCCCCCGTGCCCACTGCTGGGCCGACTCCTGGTCCACCTGCCGCCGGTCCCGCAGGTCCGTCTTGTTGCCCAGCACGATGACCATTACCTGTACGGGCAGCGGGAGGGAATTAATGTGAGGGAGTTCGATATGACTAAGAAACAAAGCGCAAAATTCTGGCCTCAAATTAGCACACCTCTCTTTTGTCTCTGGATCTGTCTATCTCCTTCTTCAGAAGGTCCACCTTCTTGAAGGACTCCAGGCTGTCGATGCTGTAGACCAGCACGAAGCCATCAGCCACAGAGTAGTAATGCCTGGGCAGCTCGAGGCCGTCGTGGAGCCCCCTGGTGTCATAGAGCCGCAACTGCTCCCTGACTCCGCGCTCCGTCTCAACCGAGGCCACGTAGATGTCCTCCAGGGTTCCGCCGGACTCCGAGCCTCCGTGAGGAACACAGGTATCCAGTCGTATTAAGTTTGTTTTCAAGTTATACCACATTTAGAGTATCAACATAAAGCAATGCCATCTGGGACAGCTGGTAGCGTAGTAGTTGGCGCTGCTGCCTTTAGACCCAAAGGTGGCAGGTTCAATTCCCACCTCTACCTGTAGTACCCTTAAGCAAGGTACTTACCCTAAATTGCTCCGGTAAAATTACCCACCCGTTTAAACGGGTGAATAATTGTAAGCTGCTTTGGCGAAGCCTCAGTTAAATGTAATGCACTTAATGCTTTCATGAGACGCCTCCTTTAAAATAAAAGATTTAACAATCAGAATGCTGGTATGATTTCTATATCTTCTCAAATGGAAATTACTACTACTGTTACCCGGTAAAACAGTTTGAAAATGGATAATGTAAACAAATATATTTACTGTATGTGGTTCAAACCAAAAATACACTCAAGTAAGTACTGGCAGTACCCATTATGAGTCTGGTGGGGTCAGAGGTTAAAGCCCAGCAGCGTCCCTACGCTAGAAAGATCACGATCATCTGAAACACGCGTGTCACCTTCTCGCAGCGCATACATGTGTAACAGTTACACAGGTGAAGTACACTGTGCGGTAAAGTATCAGACAAACCGGCTGCCCTTCAGTAATCGTGAGTCTGCATCTTAAGCTCTTCGACCGCTGGGAAAGACACGGTTCCTAACCCTTGGCGGTGCGTCACTTTGGAGAACAAGGAGACCCCTAAACGAACAAAAGTCAACGTATGCAAGTGATTAACATGCAAATAACCTTTGAAAATGAACGCTACTGGAGCAAAGGGCACATCTGTGAAAGATGTGGCTGTGACACGTATGTAAAATGAGCAGATGTTTCTCCAGCTGTTCTCTCATCATGCAGATATAGTCAAGGTCACTCCTAGAGTCGGTGACCTATGTGACTTTCAGTGTGATATTGCTGTCTGCAAGACACACACACACACACACACACACACACACACACACACACACACCTGGTGCAGGTAATTGCCCAGGTTGTTGCTTTCCCTGCGGTTTTGAGCCCTGCAGCACAGCACTGAACGCACTTTCCGAACAGGACCTTACCGCAGCGTCACTGGAGACCCCGCTTTCTTCCTTCTGTGTGAGACAGCCTGACCCTGCCATCCCCCGTGTGTGTCTCTGTGTGTGTGTGTGTGTAAGTTGGCTTTGCCTGTTCTTTCCATGGGATTTTGCTGGTCAGCAGGGCTATTGTAACCTCTGTAGCACAGCGAGTGTGTGACAAATAGTCTGTGACAAAGGCACTTCCAGCAGATCCTCACTCTGTGTGTGTGTGTGTGTCTTGTCACACTGTTTTACCTTGGGCCTGGTGTAAGAGCATGATCGCAGCTGACATCACTTCCCCAAAGGAGTGTGCGTGGAGGGGGCTGAGAGGAGAGCAGCGGGAAACACACCCCCCCCCCCCCCTCGCAGGAAGGTGTATTTTTAGTCGCGCTATTCACTTACCTACCGGAGACAGAGCGCAAGAGTCGATCGCAGCCCGTCACACACACACACGGGTTGCGGACACATTTATTTTCAGGAGCAAATAAACGAACCAAATCGAGATGTGTTTGTTCTACTGGATTAAAAATAATTAGAAAAATAAATGTATATTTTTCAGACACAGCCGGTGACCTAGTTGCTGTAAAAGTAACAACGTTACAAAGTTACTTTTCGCGATATTCAAAAACGCTCCGCGTGCAGCGCAGCGCAGACGATGTGACCCAACCAACGATGCGGCTCTTCGCTCCATATTTATTACATTCATTCGTTTTTCCTCACACTTTTCTCCGCACCACTTACATATAATAACTTACAATTATTGACCCATTTTTAGAGCTGGGTCATTTTTTTTACCGGAGCAATTCAGTGTAAGTACCTTGCTTGCTCACGCCGGTA
This sequence comes from Scleropages formosus, assembly GCF_900964775.1. Taxonomy (NCBI): domain Eukaryota; kingdom Metazoa; phylum Chordata; class Actinopteri; order Osteoglossiformes; family Osteoglossidae; genus Scleropages; species Scleropages formosus. The sequence continues at coordinate 7,454,137 of NC_041828.1, read as the reverse complement.
CTACAGCGGAGGTGGGATTTGAACCTGCCACCTTTGGGTCCAAAGACACCAATGTAACCACTACGACCCGAGGTGCTCCGGAAATGTACAAGTTGTACACTAAACGAACACCTTATATATATAAAATTATTATTAGGACTCACATTGTCTTTCTCGCCTCGTCTCTGAAGGAGATTTACAGCCGTTGAGCCATTTACCCTACAGCAGTGTTACTGTGCTCAGTGTTACTGCATCAATAGTGGCTCGAGCAGAAATGACAGATCGACGCCTATAACCACTACGCCCCTTAGCGGCCAGTGCAGCAAAGAGGCAGCAGCGAGGACTCACCCACACAGTGGTTCCCGTACAGCAGCTGCTCCACGATCGCCGTCTTGCCCACGGACGCCGAGCCGCAGAGCACCACTTTGCAGCCCTTTCCCATGGCGCTGCTGGGCACTGAAATGACCCGGCAAGATAGATAGATAGATAGATAGATAGATAAAAGGACTACATGAAGGTAGATCGTTATATGCGAATGGAAGACGTCGCCAGTTCTTCTCTGTCTCTAAACTAAAGTAAAGCGGGCGCGTGAAAGTGAATCAGGCAAAGTCGCCCCCCCCCCCAGCGGAGCGACTCTTCTGGGCCCAACATTGACTGATGTGATATGGTGCGCGCGCATGTAAATCTGGGTTTAGCGCTAAGTAAACTTGTGTCTACATGATGATGATAACCCTGAAAGTCGTTTTGGGTTTATGTAACATAGTTTTTAAATTAGTGATAAATCATGGGCTGCTACTTGCGGATTTTTTGCTGATTTAATCCAGGCTTCTGCTGCGTTTAAATTAATACGTGCATCGCTCACCAAATATGACATTATTTGTTAAGCAAAAAAATGCGGGCAATGTAACGCGCTGGGTCTTATTTCCTCATAAAACTACATTTCCCAGCTGCGCCTAGTTCACTTACAGGAAATGCCGTCATGGGTTTTTCATAAAGCATGATGGGTAAACTTTTTCTTCCTTTCCGGTTGGTACGCCATCAGTAAAGTAAGGCTTTTCTGTTTTTCTGTTTCAGAATCCATTGAATATCTTTCATTAAAATGATTCATCGGTCCTTGTTATGGTGAACACACTATCCTTAATGCCTTATCATCTCTAATCAGCCTTTATTTTCCTCGACGAGTCCGAAGAGGTGTTTTAATTTCTGCGTTTTTCTGGAAGGTGCATGGGCCGTGTAGCTAGTTAGCAAATGCCATTTGGAAGGTGGAATATTGAAATACAAGTAGCTGAAGAAAACGCTTTACTACCAGTTCTTTTACTCATATTCTAAGATCATATTATAGTGTGTTGTCTGGTTGTGACCTCAGTTGGCATTGTACGATGCAACTAACCGACGAGGAATCTTTATTTCACTTTATTTCTGCGGTTTCAGACCGTGGAATACGTTTCACATGCTGGTTGTGGTTCGTGCAGAGTGCCGAAAATAGGGATACAGTGCGAAGTTCTGGTCATTTAAGGAGTTTGTCTGTTGACTTTTGGTTCACTGCTCAACTCAAATGCTTACTGATCGAGTTTATTAATCTCTACGGCTGCACGCCAAATACAGAGTCACAGTGTTGACAATGTGTGTGACATGTGTCACAGGTTCCCAGATATGTGATTTACAGGCCCAGTCATTTCTCAAATGTTTCATTCAGCATGCTCACCTCCTTGATGTAGTAGAGGGTTTGTTTGATACTGATTTGAGAACTTGGTTCACGTCCTGCTCGAGATGAAATGATACAATACACTTGTATACGGAAATGCCACGATCCCAGATGTTTGTTACGTTGAACTGGTATGGAATTCGTCTCATGGTCCTCTTTTGCTCTCTCCTTTGCAGTTAAGTCAACATGGGAGCGTACAAATACATGCAGGAGCTATGGAGGAAGAAGCAGTCCGATGTGATGCGCTTCCTGCTGCGTGTCCGATGCTGGCAGTACCGTCAGCTGTCTGCTCTCCACCGTGCTCCCAGACCTACAAGACCTGACAAGGCCCGCCGACTTGGCTACAAGGCCAAGCAAGGTTTGTTGTTGTGTATAAACAGACCCAGTATGGCTGCACCAAAATTTTCAGTTTTCCTCATTCTTCATAAGATAGCGCACTTACTTTAAATCTTGTGCTGTCTATTGAAAAGCTGATGTAATTGTGTGGAAAAGCTTACTGAAAATTTGGCCTAAAATTTGCAGACTTTAAATATTACGGAATGAAAGCCATGCCTAAATCAAAACCATTTCAGTTGTTTAAGGATGTGCTGAAGGAAGGAGATGTTGTAGAACACTAGCTTTGCCTGGACAAGCCTGATCTTTGTGGATAAACAGAAGTCTTCAGGTGCTTTGTTAATCCTGTATATCCTGTGTCATTAAATAATACACAACCACTAAAGGTAGTATGACAAGTCACAGATCATGACCTTTTTCCCAGCTTATGGTACTTTATTCTTACAGGTTACGTTATCTACCGTATCCGTGTGCGCCGTGGAGGCCGCAAGCGCCCTGTGCCTAAGGGTGCCACCTATGGCAAGCCTGTGCACCATGGTGTGAACCAGCTCAAGTTTGCCCGCAGCCTGCAGTCTGTTGCTGAGGTCAGTGTCTGTTTTTAGACCACATTCAGATTTTTGATGTTTTATAGGATGATTGTTGAAACAAGTTTATTAGATTTTATACTGAAACTCTCTATAAGTGTTTTTTTCTTTACAAATGATTTTTCATTGTCCTTTGCTTCTCATTCTATATATCAGCGTTCATTTTATTGCCAGAGTGATATGGTGAACATAATTGGCATAGATGAGGGTTCAGAGTACATTATATGTTTGAGGGGTGTTAGTGTCTGTTTAGGAGGTCATGTGAAATTGAGAAGCGCAGCTAATTTCAGAGCCGAAGATGGCATAGCTACGGCTTTGTCCGATATTCTGACATGCCACTTCTCGTGGTTTAACTTGATTTTTATTTCCAAACCCTTCGTTTTCTCTTGCTCTGTATATCATCTGAGTGGAACTAACTGCTGACACAATATTTGGTTTATGCTTGTGAGCACTGTTTTTAAATCAAGTTAGTTTTTTAAAAAATTTTATTAATTTAATTGACAGGAGCGTGCTGGTCGTCATTGCGGTGCTTTGCGAGTCCTCAACTCCTACTGGGTAGGCGAAGATTCCACATACAAGTTCTTTGAGGTCATCCTCATTGACCCGTTCCACAAGGCCATCAGACGCAACCCCGACACGCAGTGGATCACCAAGCCTGTGCACAAGCACAGAGAGATGCGTGGCCTGACATCCGCCGGCAAGAAGAGTCGCGGCCTGGGCAAGGGTCACAAGTTCCATCTGACCATTGGAGGGTCGCGAAGAGCAGCCTGGAAGAGACGCAACACCCTCCAATTGCGCCGCTACCGATAGAGGCTGTCTGTACATTCAGAGTCTGTTCATTGAGCTAATAAAAAAAACCTGTTTTCCATGGTACAATGGCTTGTTTTTCCCAGGTTAGCAGAACCTTCAACATATATGCTGTCTCACCCTCCTGTTTGTCTGCACCTACTAAGAATATAGGGTGAGTTGAGAACTTTTCCTTAGCTGCTTATTTTTAAAGCATGAAGCTAAGTTTATTAGCAAATGCTTTTGTCCCAGCTAACTATAAATATTGGATCATTTGCCAACCTATAGTAGTATATACTCACTGTATCAGTGCAGGGTGGTTAGCTTGCTTAAGGGTAATCGCAAGGGAATTACTTCAGTGCTACACTAGCTGCTGCCAGTGTAACCCCAAGTAAGTCATCTAGGTACAATTCAGACTGAACAACTCTAATTGTGCGATTTTCTATGTGGTGGTCAGTAGACGAGCAGCGCTGATCACCCTTTAAGCAAACTTCATTTAAAGCACTCTGAAATGAAATGCTGTTGAACCAAACCTATATACCTGTTATGGGACTTCCCAGCACTGAGTTGAACTCACTTAGCTGAATGAAACTTATTTTTACATTTGGTTATAAAACAGAATGTGAGATTCAAACCCATATCTGAACTTGCATCACAAGAGCTATGAGACATCAGTGCTTAAACACTCAAACTATGTACAGTGATTAATACATTAACATGTTCAGGATTATGCAGCTGTAGTCTAGAATAAATATTTATCAAACCTGTACCAAAGCTATACAAAAATTGCAATGTGGTGAGTCCCTGATGTACGAATTTTGCATAAGCTTTTGGCAGTTAAACTTTTTTTGTATTTTTCATAAACAGAGGTCGCAGACCAACTTAAATCATGCCAAAAAAGCATCATCTGGGTGTGGAAAGTGCTGCCTCATGTTTTTCAGCACTGCTGTAGCTGTGGCCACTTTCATTTTGGTATATTTAGAAAGGGTCATGAAAACCTGGTTGCAGCTGTGCCTGGGGTTGGGTGTACACCCTATTCAGGTGTTTTGCTGACATGAACATTTATTCATTTAACAATTTGGAGACATCAAGTCCAAGAAAACAGGAGCGCAAAACATGTCAGCGCCATAGAGGGTGAGCCAGATTGGAACTCACAGCCCAGGAGCCCTGACACAGCAGCTCTACCCGCTGTGTCACCACACTGCGAGAAGGGAAAGTGTTTCAAGAAACGTTCTGAAGGGGAAAGCATAAATGGGTTTTCTTTTTTTATTGCTCCAGTCCAAAAAAAATTGAGTATGACCTGAAACATCACTGTATTCTCTATAGTTTAAGTGAACACATTGAAAGGCTTCAGTTGGATTTGTTAGTGATTAGCACATTGAAAGGAGACCATCTGTAGTATCATGCATTATCATGTATAGATACACTATAATGTACTCAAATGATGCAATTCATGTGAGTGTTAGTCTGCCTAAATAGTGTCAGCAGCTGATTTGACACCAGCATCATGTGGCACATGTTTGTTATCACTCACTTATGCTGTATTCTTAAAAGGTGAATAATCACTGCTGATAAGTTTATGTAAGTGAGGGTTATGGGTGTGTGTTTCAACACTTTGATGAAGGTACCTGCATGTAGAAAACATTGTTCTTTAATCACTCTTTACAATGTCTATCTTATTTAATCCTTATTGCCACTTTCTCATACTGGCTCTATAAACAGGATTTCCTGGTAATGTAGGGACTGGTATTTCTGTGCCCACCATCAGGTGAATGGGAATCCAGGACAAGGTACTCTACATTTTTTTTGGACCACAGGTTGGTGGCAGGGCACCTAACCGGTCTATTTGGGTCATCTCCTTCTGTGACCCAGCTCTGAAGCTCCAGCTGAAAAAGACAGGTGAGCAAACAGAGGTGAGGACTGCAGCGATGACTGAGATCTTACTTTAAATCCACTTACAGTGGAGTCATAAAATAGCAGAGCAGTCGAGATTTATCGGGTCTTTTCACTGAAAGAATACCTTTTCATCTTGTCATTTATACCATTTATTGCCTGGAATTACAAGAGACTACATTTATAACTGGAAAAATGGTTTTGTGCAAAGGCAGGTAATAGAATTTGGAATGTTATTCCGCAATGAAGACACCTAATACATTTTTATGCTTTAAGGAGACAGTTTAAACAATTTCCTACACTAAAAGCATTTCAAAAGTCAGGAATATTTATTTAACCAGTAACCAATATCCAATAGCTTTTAAAGTACAATTGGTTAAATAATGTTTATATTCAAATACTGTTTTTATTGTGTTAATAATAAGCTTTTTTATTTTTGAATGATTTGCTTGTTGCATTGAGACTTACACAACAGTCACAAGAACTGCAGCGGTACCATGTCGTACACTGTTGTACAAACTGTCATGTTGTCCTTGCGCTAGGATCTGCACTAACCTTGAACCTGTATGTAAGAGACGAGGCAGGAGACAAGAGGTGCAGTTGCCAGTTGATGAAGGCTTTTATTTGCCCTTAGAGCGGGGAGAAGGAAAGGGATGGAAAAGGGGGACCAGGGAACAGGAAGGATGAGGTTTCTTGCTGGTCGGGGGGGGGCTGGGACGCGGGCGTCGTCTCTGGAACCGGTTCGAGCTCGGGTTCATCTCTGTCTCGTTCTCTTCCTCGATCTCTCCTCTCTACTGCTGGGCACCGGGGAAGAAATAAGGAGTGTAATCTGCCCCAGCTGTGACTGCTTTGCCCCGTCTCCGCCATCCCCCCCGGCCGCCTCGGCGTGCTACGCTGTATTTACTATAATTTACTATAATATCTTATAAAAGGTTGCGCAGTGTTGTTGTGATCGTTTAGGGAACGGTTTTGGGCATCGAACAGGGTCAAGTGTGTTTCATTGCATGTCCTGCAGAAGGTCAGTTGGGCCTCAGAGAGAATCAAGGCTACCAGGAGTTCTCAGTTCCCAAAGGCCACGCTGCAGCAGGATTCCCGGCTTTTTATAAACACCTGCCTCTGAAAAGAGAACATCGGCTGTCTGACCCCTTCTGTAACGATTACACTTCGCCAAGTGATTCATTGCTTCCTTGGACCCCCCCCAGGAGCAGAGTGGCACGCCTCATATTTGAGCGCTATTGTGCAAAATTGTGCAGGTGAGCACAAGACATTCACATTTACATGTATTCATTTAGCAGATGCTTTTCTCCAAAGCGACGCACATCTCATAGAAAATACAACGTGTGCATTGCATTAGCAGAAAGAGACACGTAGATGTAGACGCGTGATTTTAAAGTACAGTTTGTTTGTTACTTTCCGCCATATGAACCAATGTTCATCGCTCAAGTATCTGCATAGAGGTTTATTCAAATATTGACTATTTCTGATTACATTCCTTATATATATTTTAATATATAAGCATTTACATTACATTAGAGGAGTAGCTGGGAGGGGTGCTGTGGCACAGTGGGTTTGACCGGGTCCTGTTCTCTGGTGGGTCTGGGGTTCGAGTCCCGCTTGGGGTGCCCTGCGACAGACTGGTGTCCCGTCCTGGGTGTGTCCCCTCCCCCTTCAGCCTTGTGCCGGGTGTTGCCGGGTTAGGCTCCGGCTCCCCGCGATGCTGCTTGGGACAAGCGGTTTCGGATAATGTGCGTGCGTGTGTGAGTAGCTGTGTGTAGGTTTATCCGTTATTTAACAGTTCTGATCTCAAAGTTATAGAGTACAAACATTTACACATTATATGAACTCAAGAGATCTTGGGTGAAGTGAGTCTGGAAGATAAATAAGATAATATATATGAAGTCACTTTTGAGTGACTTCCCAAAAAATATATGTAGATAAATCAGAACAGAGTAAAAATGTGACGCATCTAGGTAACTCTCACACCAGACTCACCTGTTCCTCAATGTCGACATTCTGTGATATGTAATGGATCCGCTTTTTTAAAAAAAAACAAAAACACCAGTACTGTACGGAGCAACTGGTAGTGTAGTGGTTAGTGATCGGTACCTTTGCGCTCGAAGGTCCTGCGTTCGATCCCCACCTCTAACTGTTGTACCCTTGAGCGAGGTACTTACCCTAAATTGCTCCAGTAAAATTACCCAGCTGTATATAAATGAATTCAGTTGAAGACTTTATTGTCATTGTTCTGCTTTGCAATACGACGAAATTATAGATTATGTTGTTATTATATATATTATATATTAGATTGTATTATAAATGGGTAAACGACTGTAAATTGCTTTGGCGAAAAGCACCAGCTAAATGAATACATGTAAAAAAGACCAAAGCTCATGGAGATGTGAACTTTCTTACCAGTTGTCTTTTTGGGACTTTCATGTTCAGGTTGGACCCAAACGGACCCTGTGACCAGTTCAGACCTGAAGTTCTCATCGGCAGCTTCATCGATGGAGTGTGAAGCTGTGTGCGGGTCACACAGGCACTTTCCATTCCAGAAAGGACACTCAAATGCGCTTACGGTCTGAGTGAGCCGGCGCCGAGACTTTTGCGTTGGATTGATTCAAACACCTTATGAAAATGATGTCAAGTGTTATTTTTGAAATGTTAATTATTTCTCACTTTTTTCCATTTTCATCAGCTGCTTGTCCTGTGCAGGGTCGTGGTCACCCCGAGGATGTTCTGTGAACACGGGGCAAAAAGTACACTTTAGACCGAATGCCAGTCCAACGCAGGGCAATCGCACACACACACACACACACACACACACACACACACACACACACACACACACACACACACACACACAGAGGCACTTTAGAGTGACTTCCCTAAATTGCACCAGAAACTATCTTGTCATTTGTTGCCTCTCCACCATACTTGATTGCAACCTTCTCAACGGCGAAATGATCTCACTGGGTACTGAATGACTGTCAGGAAAGCTGGCGGCAAAAGGGGGCATCAGTATCAGTGCCCTTGTGAACCTTCTAGAACCCCGTGTAACCTCTATGTTGCAATGGGCTCTGATGTTTTGTCTGGGTGACGCCGAAAAAAGCTCCCAAAAGTTTCCTAAGCCCTTCAAAAAGGGTCTAAAATCTATTAAAAGTGTATATTGCAGAGAAACAGAATGGGCATAAAATTGGAATGAAACAACTGGGCTGAAAGCGGAACGTGCCGAACAACACGTAAATGCGTTACAGCGGTAAACAACAGCAAAGTGCCTTTGACATGCGGAGAGCTGGAAGTTTCCACAGGCTTTATCCTTCATTTCTATCGTGTTTGTATTGTATTAAGAAAAATGCTCAGTTCTATATTTGCATATCAAGTGGAGCAGCCTGTGGTTTCAGAGTAATATCTTTCTTCAAAGTCCTACACCATGAGTCCTAGAGTGTGAAGTGGACATGGTAATGTCCTCCATTATGGTACTATGCTTTTAGTGTAAGGGGTTTAAAGAGCTCCCTAATAGACTCAGCAGTAATGCTTCTGGGAGACCTCATGTCTCAGCTGCAGGTGCTTCAGTGGGCTTTCATCTGGCATGTTTACAGCACAACAGCATCGCAATTGTGATTGAGATACGGGAAATGCGTATAATCTTCCAGTCCTCCTTCTGGAGGCAAACATTTAGTCACCGGTAGCAAACAAACATTGTCATCGAAAGCACATTTTTCATCGTTGTATCACTCACAGCATGTATTTGGATGTCTGCTGATTGGGAACAACCCCGCTCAGTCTGTATGGAGTTTGCATGTTCTACCTGCATCTGGGTGCTCTGGTTTCCTCCCACAGTCCACATACATGCTATTCAGGTTCACCCATAGTGTGTGAGTGACAGAGAGAGAGTGTGTGTGTGCGTTCCACTGATGCATGGATGAGTGACGCAGTGTAAGTAGCGTATCTAGCAGTGTAAGTCTTCCGGGTGCTCTGGTTTCCTCCCACACTCCGAAGACATGCTGTTCAGGTTCCCCCCCATAATGTGTGAGTGACACAGAGAGTGCGTTCCACTGATGTATGGATGAGTGACCCAGTGTAAGTCACTGCGGTGAATAAGGTGTGTGGGCTGATTACACTACATAGGGTTCATTGGAAGTCGCTTTGGAGAAAAGCATCTGCTAAATAAAAAAATGTAAACGAACAAATAATAATGCGTATGTCCTCATTAGGGAGAGGAATAGTGGTCCTTGTCCATGGCTGTATGGTCAGAACTCAGGCATGCGTTTGGTATGGGACCACACACAGAGGGCCTCTGCTCCTTCAAAGGCCAAACCGCCACGGTCCCCCAAACCTGTAAAAGAGTTGTTTATATTATTACCGTGTGGGTCTAGACAGCTAAGTACCTGATACTGCAAAGCGCACGTTGCAACAAGAGAATCTCATGGTATCTTTGCACGTCCTTTGAGCTTCATCCGGGGCAGTGGTAAGAACACCCTGCTCTGTTGTTCTCCTTACATTCTTATTTAGCTGTCACTTTTCTTCAACGATGTTAAGGTATTTACAGTTATTTAGCCTTTTACGCAGCCAGGTCATTTTACCGGAGCAATTCAGGGTAAGTACCTTGCTCAAGGGTACTACAGTCAGAGGTGGGAATCGAACCTGTGACCAAAGGCAGTAGCTCTAACCACTAGAGTAGCAGCTGTCCGCAAGTGCTTTCTTGTTTTTAATTCCCCTGTCCTCTGTCCCTGTCCTCTGTCCCTCAGGCAGAGGGGATCGCTGCACTAAGGAGACTCGCTTCTCCTCCAGATCGGTGTAAAAAAAGTGTGTCAGTGGGTTACGTTGGCTCGCGCACCAAGGCGGGGAAGGAAAGGGAAGGGAAGGGTAGGGTAGGGTAGGGTGGGGATGGGCGGGGCCGGGCGCTGTGATGGGCGGGGTCACAGAGGCGAGTGGTGGTGGGGGGGGGGGTGAACCGGGGGCGTGTCACGTGGTCGGCCGCAGACGAGCTTCTCGGAACGGGCTGTGCTGCCCGCGAGCTGGTGAGAGAGCGCTGCTGCAACAAAAACACTTATCTTCGCTCGCGTTCTCGGCACTTTACTTTAAACGCCTTTCGTTGGCGATTCGTTCACATTTTGGAGTCGAAGGCAGGTCATTTCTCGGAAGGTTTTTTTTTCTCTTCGTACAGAACTGAGAAAAGAAGAGGAGAAGGAAGGCAGCAGTAGCTTGTTGTGTTTGACTTGAGTCATTCATTGAGGAGGCGAGTTCAGTTGGCTGCAAACTGAAGACCTAGAACCACTTTTTCTGGCACAAGAACGGGACACTTGGGTTTCTCAAGCAGAGGACCACACTGTGTTAGTGAAGATTATTATATGTCCAGGAGAGAGCAGCTGGCTAGCTAGCTTGTTAGTTCCGCCAGAGTCTAACAGTGCTAGCTAGCTAGCTAACGGGGGCAGCTCGTAACTGTCAGGAACTGAGGCTGAACACTTCATATATTTTAATTTTCGCAGCATAATAATCACTGCTAGTGTAGTGTGAACAACGGCTTCGACTTTCCTACAGTGCTGAGTGGTGACATGGAGTCGACGAAAGGTAAGAAAATTAATTCTTTCTTTTGTTATAAATCGAGTTTGTTTTGTTGTAAACGGCTGTCTCTGGTATGTAATTGCACGTTACAGTCGCTGCTTTAGTAGTAGGGTTCCTTGTGTTTCACGTCACGGCAAAATTACAAAATACTATATAGTATGGCTGAGGTTTTTTATCGAAAAAATGATTGGCGTGATCTCGTCTCGCATGACATTTTTGTGGGTTTTTTGTGTAACTTCATGTAATTAGTTATTGTCGTCTATGTGTGTGTGAAGCTGTGAAGTATCTGGGTTAGGAGTGCCACTGGGGCTGCTGATATTACACGGGCACTTGGCTCGAGAGGCACTGCAGCTCCTCAGCTCACATGGACCGGCCGCCCTAGCCATGTGCAGCTGTGTTTACGCTCCCCGTGCGTCGCCTTCTATTGGCCGAGAGGGCCGGTGAGGTAATCATTGCATAATTTTGCGCGGCGAATAGGCGCGGCTGCGAGACGCGGGTACACGTGAGGAGGCCGCCGGCTGTTCGCGCTGTGACCCAGTTTCCTCGAGCAGGAAACATGACAGGTCTACGCGGGGGCGTGTGCGGGAACCGTCGTGTTTTTCCCCCCCCCTCCCGAGCTCTATGAATAATGCATATATGCAAAGTGGACTTATGATGTTGACTTTTATTAAATGACCTGCATGACGTTTTTAATTATGGATACGTGCGTTTTGCTTGCCGAGTTGTTTGTGCGCGCCTTGTGTGCAAAATGTTAATGTAAATTATGGGCCTGGTAGAAGCATAAAATGGTTATGGAAATGTAGCTTTGCTAAACTAAGTTTAATCCTTTTGCTTATATGCATGCACCAGGAAATGGTTTTTACACATATTTAAATTTTACGTAAAAGTAATTATGTATAATAGGGGAAATTGTATTAAATGTTGGAGAGACATTAAGTTATTTTTAATTGCACTGCTCTGGTTTAGTATTCATAATGCAATTATGAATGTAGTTAAACACAGTTCCTGTGTTGCATTATTTGTGAAATATTTGCATGTCATCATGTTGTTACTAGTGAGAAACAAAGGAGAAATGTCTTGTAAACCTAATACACGTGACGATGGGCACGAAGTTGGCGTTTTAATTTACATGGTTAATAAATAAGCGCGGTTATTAAAAAAAGGACGGATGACAAAGAAGTGCACTGATTGAAGGAGTTAGTGAGGGAAATGTCACTTGCGCATGAAGCAGTTAATTCATTTAAAGTTTCTCAGAGCCACAGTTTTTCTTTCTCTCAATTAGTAAAAATGATAGCGTTTAATCCATCCGCATGATTGTTCTGTGCCGTGTCTGCGGCGCGTTACGTAACTCGGTTATCTAACCGCGCAGCGCGAGGAAGCGGGTCAGCCGGCGCGAGCCCCGGTCCACTTTCCTCCTCGCGCTGAACCGCGGTTACACCGCTCTGGCTCGCGCGCTGCACGTGCTCCTCTCGCTGCGTGGACGCTCCTCTCCTGGACCATTTGTCATAGAAGGTCGGAGCAGATGCTGCTTTGGCCACATTGTTTATGATCCTAACCTAAGTTTACTTGAAATTCGTTTATTAATTTCTTGGCTTTAGAGGTGAGGTGAACATTGCTGCAGTAAACATACTTAATACACATATTTATAATATAATAAGTGCTCTATTCAGCTAATATGTTTCACAAGGATGCCTTTCAATGTAGTAAGATTAAGATAATCAGTACAATGATTTAACTATATGTAGAGCTGGGAAAATTTTTAGTGTATCAATTCACAGCAAGTACTTTGATCAAGGGTGCTACAGCGGGGTGGCAATTTTAATGAGTTTTTCTGTTAAAAAAAAAAAAAAATTAAATAAATAAATAAAACCTTGTTTTTGAGCAATAGCAAAGTGATGTCTTTGTCTCTATTCACAGGAGGTGTAATAGCGTATATTAGCTCCTCAAGCTCCGCCTCGAGCCCAGAGTCCTGTCACAGTGACAGCTCCAACAGCAGCTACCACTCCACGTCACCACCTCACACTTCCTCCTCAAGCTGGAGGCAAGTCTCTCTGCCGGACTCCAGCCCTGGCCATGCCCACCAGAGAGCACATGGTGCCCCCAAAATGGGGCGTTCTGCCTCTGTTGCCAAGTGCGGCATTACAAGTAAGTGAGGGCAGAGCCAGCCAATGATAACCGGCCAATTTTTAAAAAAATTGAGATTTTCAAGAAATGCACTGAATAGCCCTTTCCTGCTAAAGAACAGACATGAAGATTCTTTGGTTATTTGGTTCTTCATTGCCTTTTCATAATGGTCCATATATACATAAGGCATGTGAGTTGTCTTTGTTGATATTAATTTTTGTGTATTTTCAATAGCAGGTAGACGTTTGTGTGAATAATGCACGGTGGTGTTCTGTGCTACAGAAATCAATGGCCTAGTGCTGCTCTGTAAGGTGTGTGGTGATGTGGCATCAGGATTCCACTACGGGGTTCACGCCTGCGAGGGCTGCAAGGTGAGCAGTCCGCAGCTATTACAAGTAAATTTTTAATAAACAGCCACCCAGTCAAATAGCCTTGACAGTTTTTGGACTTGATTTGTGTTCGGGGCAGAGAAGAGTGGATGGGTTTGTGACTAGAACAGTACTGAGGACTCAGATTTTGAGTACTTTATTAGCTCCTGTGCCAAAACCAAAGTGTATGAGAGCAGCACATAGCAAGTGCTGTAGTTGGGTTTTTTTTTTTTTTCCCCTCCCTTCAGAAAACAGCTGTTTTAGGAAGGAAGATTTTTCAAAGAATCAGAATGGGTTCACACCTGTACTTATGACACTGAAGCTCTTTAGTATTTAGTGTTTTGGGCTGTACCCTGTGGTATCCTCTTCTGTATATGCACTTATTTATGTCTGCAAGTTTATATTGATAATGTTTGCTAATCTTTTAAGAATGTTTAAGATTTACATTTTTTGGTTTGCATGCCTCACTGTGCATTTACTGCAGTGCTTGCAGTTAGTTTGAACACAGTTAAATCCTGTCATGGGTTCATGTTCAATCTGGGTCACCCTGAGAGGCCAGCCTGCATGCTGCCACATGCTCCAGTTCACTCCAGGAAACGGCAACTTTTCTGCAAAGTAGTCCAGTCAGTTTCGTGGCATAGGCCTGCGTCTCGTATCCGTGGCCTAGTTTGCAGTTAGGAGCTTAGAGCCGTAACAGGGTGTGCATTCCTGATGAGCGACCTTCACCCATTCCCCTCCCCCAGGGTTTCTTCAGGAGAAGCATCCAGCAGAACATCCAGTACAAGAAGTGCCTTAAAAATGAGACCTGCCCCATCATGCGGATCAACAGGAACCGCTGCCAGCAGTGCCGCTTTAAGAAGTGTCTGCTGGTTGGCATGTCCAGAGATGGTAAGACCCACGTGTAGCCCTTCTCCTCATTTCCTTTTTTTATTTCTGCATTACAGCATTAATTTCTTTCTCTTCTCAGCGGTTCGTTTTGGCCGCATTCCAAAACGAGAAAAACAGAGGATGCTACTGGAGATGCAGAGTGCAATGAACAACATGATGAACAACAACCAGATGCATGGGCAGCTCCAGGGCACCCAGACAGCATCAGTCAGCGCCCAGAGCTTGCCAGGTCCAGAGACCACCCCTGAGCACTTCAGCCCCTCGCCTTCCTCCAGCTCGCCCGCCTCTTCGCCTAGGCCCAGCCCGCAGGAGTCTAGCTCAGAACCTGAGCCTCAGGTTGCCATGGACACCTCACTCAGCTCAGCCTCCTCCAGCGCATCCGACAGTGGGGAGGAGGAGGTCATCAGCTCAGTGACTAGGGCACACCAGGAGACCTTCATGTACAACCAGGAGCAGTCCAGCCTGTCACCACAGTCCCCCGCTTCCTCGGACGTTGGCAAACCCATGAGTGCCAGTGGAACCGGCAATGCGGAGGAGCAGCCTGGTGCCCAGGACCTCAACCACACCAGCATTACTGGCAGCCACCTTGCCCCTGGTGCCAACCCACTGGGCTCCAATAGGGGCTTTGCCTTGTTTAATTACTGTCCAGTAGGGCATTCTAGCAGTGCCCCCACAGGCCAGTGCCCTGCCTATGGCCATGGCTTACCCACCAAAACAGAGAATCACAATAAAGCTCTGACTGATGGTTTCACTGGGGGCAGCAGGATGCACCTGGTAAGTGTTGTTTGGGGAATAAAAAAAGGAATTCTCTATGGAACAGGAGGATGTTTAGTGGTTAGTGTTTGACATCCATCCTGCTGTACTACCTTTGAGCAAGGTACTTGTCCAGGAACAATGATCAAGTAATTAACACTGTAAGGCACCTAGGAGAGAAGCATCAGCTAAAGAAATGTTTGTAAATCTAAATCCTTTTACATCAGAGCTCTAATTAAAAATGACACAACAGCAGATTTGGAGAGCTGCAACTCCTTTGTTCTAATTATACTCTTTATTTGTTATTGCTCCAGGTGTGCCCCATGAGCATGTCGCCTTACGTGGACCCGCGTAAATCCGGCCACAACATCTGGCTGGAGTTCTCCATGAGTTTTACTCCAGCTGTGCGGGAGGTGGTGGAGTTTGCTAAGCGCATTCCGGGTTTCCGGGACCTCTCTCAGCATGACCAAGTTAGCCTGCTGAAAGCGGGCACATTTGAGGTATGGTCATGGGGGAGCACAAAAATGACTCCTTCTCCTTGCATCTCCAGAAATCAGGTTCTGCTTTTAGGGTTACCCCAGTTGCCTTCCTTTTTCTTTCACTTGTCCATCCATGAAAGGAATTGTTCAAAGCAATGTGTCTGTAGGCCCTGATGTCACAAAGTCAGAGGCCAGTAACACAGGAACAGTTTGTTACAACAGGGAGGCCACTATGCCCTTTGGATGAGCACAGAGTCCCAGAGAGATGTGGGTTTCCCTGTTGGATAGCTCATGACTTACTGTCTTTTTGTTACTTCAGCTACATTGTATTTTTTTTTCCACTGTCATGTTTATTATTCATGGTGTTACTATAATGGGAGTAATTTTTTCACATTTTTGTCCCAGCTGAATTGATAAAGAAAAACGTCCTCTCTTATACCCCAGCTCTTAACCCTTCTGTCTGATGTCATTGCAACAGGTGTTGGTGGTGCGCTTTGCATCACTGTTTGACGCGAAGGAGCGCACTGTGACCTTCCTCAGTGGTCGGAAATATAGTGTAGAGGAGCTGCGTTCCATGGGTGCTGGAGACCTGCTCAACTCCATGTTTGATTTCAGCCACAAGCTGAATGCCCTGAACTTGAATGAGGAAGAGATGAGTCTGTTTACAGCTGTTGTCCTAGTCTCCGCCGGTAAGTCCGTTCACTTGCTCTCCCTTGTGTCACTTTATCTTGCAACTCAGCCGCTGACCAGTGAAGATCTGTTGTTGCTATCAGCAGGCAGCTTACATGTGTCTCGATGATTGTTGTTTTTACGCAAGGACTGTTGACGTGACAAGTACGCTCTTGTTTTGTGTGTCTATAGACCGCTCCGGGATTGAGAATGTGAACTCGGTGGAGGCTCTGCAAGAGACCCTGATTCGCGCACTGCGAAGCCTCATCCTGAAGAACCACCCAAATGAGGCAGCCACCTTCACCAAGCTACTTCTCAAGCTCCCCGACCTGCGTTCCCTCAACAACATGCACTCTGAGCAGCTTCTGGCCTTCAAAGTCCACCCCTGAGACCACTACAGGATTTGGCCCTGGGGCCCAGGGTCTTGGACCACACATTTCCCTTCACAGTCAGCTCTGTTGTATACTTGACTGTGGAGAATGTTCTTTTTAATGTGGACATGTGCTTTCCTCAATAATTTGGGTTTATGAGTATATTAGAATGGAACTGAGGAGGGCAGGAAAAGGAGGAAAAAAAAAAAAATCATTGTACTGTAAGGCTCTATGCCTGTTTGTAGAATGCACGCACACATCCACACAGAGGTTAGAGCTTGTGTGTGCAGGGTTTGCAGGATTGCAAATTTTAAGAAGCACCTTTTATATTGAGATATAGTATTATTGCCATCTTAGTGCAATATGAGCTGTTATATCTTTTGTTGTTGCTGTTGGGTCTGTTTAGGTTTTGATAAGGCTATTGTTTCTGTCCAGTGTACTACAGAGGACCTGTGTTTGGGCAGAAGGGGAGGCTGTTAGTGATGTGGCCTGTGCATGATGCTTAAGGTTTCAAAGATGTCTTAACTCGTTGCCCTAACAAAAAACAAGGGGGGGAGAGGACCATGTTTAGAATGTCAAAATTGCTGCTAATGCATGGCTGTCATTTGTGATTGGTCATTGTTGGCTCCTCCTCCACCTCCTTGAGGAGTCGGGCCTTCTGATTCTGTTTGTGACGTTCAGTTTGCCCTCAAGCTTGGAAAAGGCACTCTTTCAGTTTTAGCTTGGTGCAATTTTGTGTATATGAAAAACTCTAATTGTTAGTGTATGGTCTTTTGAGAACAATGACTGATGTTCAGGTGTTTGTTGAACAAGTCTAATTAATGCACACTATCACTCTCCTGCAGCACTCCACACTGCCCCATTGCTGACGTGAAGCTGTTACCAAAGACAGCAGTGGCGGTTTCTTAAATGACCAGGCTGCAAAGAGCTGCACTTTGGGGAGCTCATCCTGAGCAAGCTGTGCAGTAGTGGTAGGATTCGTGGACACCGCTTAGTACTGCGCAGCCATTTGCTAGCATTTTGTGTCCGGCGCACTCGCGCGTCAAGACGACAGTGCTGCGTGAGTGTGTGCAAGAGCTGGCTGTGCACGTCCTACACAACGGCCTGTCCCATCCCATCCATTCCGCACTGGGACAGAAGCGGTCCCCGGACTGTAAAGGTAGTCCTGTTAGAATCTGCTTCGTTGGGGTCTGCAGCTCACTTAGCAAACGCTAATAATATACATGTCTATGTGCGTGTTACATGTCCAGATTGTGAGGAGCTACAGGGAACGGTGGGAACGTTGCCAAAACGTTTTAAAGGCGCAGCCGGCTTTACGCGGAGCCCATGAGGCACATAGCCACCTGCCAGTCACTCGGCTTGCTTTACCAGAAAACTGTATGATTCATTTCTGGTGTTTTCTACACTGCTGTAAAACAACAGCAGTGGTGATGATGTGAAGAGGGGCCGAGTGGCTTGGAAGTGAGCTGTGTGAGGTGAGTTCCTCTGAGGCGCTTGTGTCACCCTTGTAACCCTGTGGTGCAGGACTCCAGTCTTGGCCTTTGTGTTTCTGTTCATGCGATCAGTACATTACTGAACTGTGGTTTTAGTTTTTTTTTTTTCTTTTTTTTGGAGAAAACATACCTAAATTTCTATAGATATATATAACAAATATATCCATATTAATAAACATAAATATATACCGAATCTTATACTGAAGTTTTTTTCTACAAATGTGAATTTTGCACAGTTGTAGTCATGTATTATTGTATGCCATTGTGTATAAGTTTTGCAGCTCTGCTGTCTTTTTTTCTGACATTTATAGTAGAATTGAAATGGATATGTTTTACTGTACACAGCGATGGGGAGGGATTGTTACAACTCGAACACTCATGTAACGCAGCTCAAAGCTCAGTGAACGGATGGGTCAAGAGTAGCGTGTGATGTGGTGCTGATGTTTGTTGCACCATTTCAGCTGAATTGCACCAAGAAAAACACATTTTGACAGCACCAATAAGTGGTTGTAGTGTGTAATCTGTATAAGGGCCTGTTGGCTCACACATGTGAGAAATGACTTATGAGATAGAAAACTGATTAAAAACATGAGCCTTGGTGAGCGGGTGACTCCAAGCACCATGCAAGGCTAGTTGTATTCCCCCTCCCCCGTATTGTAAATCAGTTATTTGGAAAAATGAGCCCTGAATAAAATGCTAAAAGTTGTAAAAAGGCAAATTAAAACCTTACAAATCTATTTTCAAATGTTTTCTCAGTAATGAAACATGCGGAATTCTCTTAAGACAGTACCATTATGAATGACTGTGTGCAAGTAATATTTTACAAATTGGTCAGGAGAGAGGTATGTGCTTTGAATTATTGCAGTAATTACATTATTATAATTGCTGTGTAAGTAGTGTTCCAATGATACTAATGATCTTTGTTTCACATAGAGCCATTAAAAGGGGCAGCAGGTAGCACAGTGGCTACAGTTGGTGCCTCTGGACTTGGAGGCTGCAGGTTTGAATCCCAAATCCTACTGTAATTTATTGGTTTAGCAGATGATTTTCAAGTGACGTATGTGTCAAAGTATTACAAAAGTGCGTTACACCAACAAATGGAGAGATCGAGATGTAGGCACATGTTCTGAAGTACAGTTAGTCTCATACCGCTGTATAAAATTGAATTTGCAACAAGTAGCTATGTATATTTTTTTTTTTTAAATAATGAAGTACACATTTATGGAACACATAACAGGAGATGTGTGTTTTGATAGAGATGTGAGACCCTCACATTTACATTTGCCCATTTAGCAGACACTTCTCCAAAGCAACTTACAGTGAACTCAATGTAGTGTTATGAGCCCACACACCTTATTCACCATGGTGACTTACACTGCTAGATACACTACTTACACTGGGTCACTCAACCATGCATCAGTGGAACACACGCTCTGTGTCACTCACACACTATGGGGGAACCTGAACAGCACGGCTTTGGACTGTGGGAGGAAACCAGAGCGCCCAGAGGAAACCCACGCAGACATGGGGAGAACACACAGACTGAGCAGAGATCGAACCCACGTCCTCTCGCGCCACCCAGGCGCTGTGAGACAGCAGTGCTACTTGCCACGCTACCATGCTGATTTAAAATATTAAGGTACCTTCTACCCATTTATACAGTTGGGAATTTTTACTGGAACGATTGAGAGTGTGTACCTTGCTCAAGGGGTAGCAGTTAAGAGAACAAGGGAGCCTCATTTCACCACACCAGAGCTTGAACCAAGAAACATTTGTGCTTATGATTTTGGACCTCTTGTGGGTGGGACCATCAAACAACCAGAGGTGGAGAAGCATACCAGTCTTGCAGTGATCAGGTCTTGTAGGTATCAGGGAGAAGATCCATTGATGGTCTCGCACAGCACTGAGCCCTATGGGATGCCAGTTGAGAGAAGTTCAGGAAATGACCGGGAGCCATGCCAGACCACTTGGTAAGACCTACCTGACAATAGGACTCAAACTTTTTCAAGTGTTGTTCCTTTGATGCCAAATGAAGACTGAGGAGAGAGAGGCCTCCACAGCTCTATTTGATCATCTGTTGCTGCAAGGAGAGTATTTTCAGTGGAATGGCTGACTTTGATCCCATCAAGGAGGTCATTCTGAGTGAGGAATGCAGATAACTGGTTATAAGTTGTACATTCCAGAGTTTTTGACAGGAAAGGGAGAAGAGAGTCTGGCCTATAGTTCCGGACTGAGTCTGGATCTAGAAAAGGTTTCTTTCACAGCAGTGAGATGGGGATAGTTTGGAAGTCAAGTGGGAGGCAACCAGAGGAGAGTGAGAAGCTGAGGATTGTGACAATACGTTTCAGGGAAATGGAGTGTTGGAGAGGTGAAGGGATAGGATCATGGGAGCAGGTGGTGACTCTGTGTGATAGCAGGAGGCCCAAGATTTAATCTTTTCTTAGGGGTGCAAATGCAGAGACCCGGCATGACTGGGGCTGGCGAACTGACGTTGTCTCTGAAAAACAAGGCAAAATCATCAGCAGTGAGGGAGCAACAAGTAGGAGGAGGAGCGAAAAGGTGGAATACCCTTGAGTAAGGAAGGTACTTACCATGAATCACTTCAGCAAAAATAAACCAACTGTATAAATGGGTGAATCATTGTTAAGTGGATTGACGTTGTAAGGTAGTTTGGAGATAAATGAGTACATTTAAATGCCATTTATTAATATCTTATTTACAGTAAAAAGATGTGTGGGTTAGAAGTGTAACCCAAAGAAACAGAATAGTAGGTGACTTGGTGACTCAGAATTGCCGTGTGTGTGTGTGTGTGTGTGTGTGTGTGTGTGTGTGTGTGTGTGTGTGAGAGTGAGTGAGTGAGTGAGTGAGTGATTGCCCTGTCTAGGGTGTACCCTGCCTCATGCCCAGTGCCTCCAGGACAGATTCCACACCACTACAATGGATGGATGGAGGTATGTCTGTATGTTTTTTGTGCTAATATTGTACATTCACCAGCAGAGAGCAGTGGAAAGGTGGGAGACACACACGCTAACCTTGGATTGTGCACTTCACATAAAATTACTGTTCAGCTTCAGTTAATGAGTAAAGCATCCACCTAATTGTTCTGGCAGTTGGGACAAGTAAATAATTACATTAAAAGTAATAATCCATCCTGATGACTGTAAGTAATGATGAACACTGACTCATAATATGCCTTAGTGTCCTTAAACAAGGCACTTATCCTGAATTGCTTTAGTTAATAATGAAATAAAATATAATGGGTAAAAACTGCTTTTGATAAACTGTGGTATTAATATGTAAGTGAGGTATTAATGTCGTGCTGGGGAGTAAAACACTGCTGGTAACAACATGACTGGGGACAAGGCCTGTTCTGTGACGTCTTATGATTGGAGCTGTTTTAGCAAGATATAATTATTAGATTGCAATATATAATTATTTTAGCATAAATGTTTTGAAATAACACATTACACGTTAAAAATAAATAACATGTGTGACATTTACATATATACACACACCCACACACAAACGTACACAATAAATATGTCTCATGATGCAGAACGTACACAATACACTTTAGCATTAAATAGAGAATATATGAGCTGTGGTTCTCCCATGATGCATTACCACTTGACTTCCCCTAGTTTTTGTTCAAAGTGGCATTTGCTGTTGTGCTGGGAACACTGGTGATGAAAGTGGTGTCGATATGTGACTGACACACACACACACACACACACACACACACACACACACACACACACACAGAGCAGTTGATTGTGCCACCAGCAGGGGGCAGTGTTCTCACACATACCCAGATTTGGCCTGTCTAAAAGTAAACAGAGCCCAAAGAATGACCACGTCACATTTTCCCCAAGCAGAAGAGGAGCGGCTCTTAGGCCGAGGCGCTACGCTTTGCTCGCAGTTGGCCGGATGACACAGGGAGTCTGTTCTTAGACTACATTTAAAATGGAAACGCGGCAGTGGCCGAGAAGTGCCGCACAAGGCGTTGCCGTCACTCTGCAGACTTGCCGTTAGGCTCATAGCTGTTTGATACTCAAATAATTTGCTTCTCTTCTTTCAGCCCACACTTTGTTTTCTTCTATTATATTCTAGTCCATTTTTAAATAAAAAAAAAAAAATTGTTTTAATGTTTATTAATAGAGCTGGCCTTGAGGAATCTTGTGGCGCTTGGACGCCTGTAGGCTGCACAATTTCCATTTGTTTTTTTTCAAAGCCACATATTCCATGCATTCCATCTAGGTCCTCAGCATATTTTATTGTCCCTCAGCATTCTCTTTCAAAGTCTAAAAACTAAAATAATATGTGTGTTGAGAGTGTATGTAAAAACAAAGGAAATGTCTTGCTGGATTGCAGTGGAAACCAGTATCACAAAGGTTAAGGTTTAAATGAGAAATTCGCTTTGAGTTTGATCAGATGCCTGCAATTGGAAAAATACTGTTTAAGGAACGAACTCACGCCGTTCCTTTTGTGCACCGGTGTCCGCTGTCACTAACAAACTGGGCTCGCTTAGCCTCAGATCGGCGTTGGCTCCGGCTCCTTTACCTTAATCTTTCTTTTACGTGATTAATATGATGCCGGCACAGATCCAACAGATCCGTGCTGTGTGCCAGACAGGGTAACGGTGGCCCTCATATGACACGTGTAACGATGCCATTAGCCTTATTGGTGTCAGGTACGTTCTCTTCAAGATGAACATTAATAGCGCAGTTCTGATGTCAGGAAGTGTTCTGGTTGTTTGTGGCGAGGAGATGCTGCGTGGGCAGGTTGTACAAATGTTCAGCTTTACGGTAATTGAATATGGCTTAGTGTATGGGTTCTGAAGTCTCCCTTTGTGTGTCTACAGTAACTACATCTGTTGGATCATGCTGTGGTTTTTGCCCAAAAATTTGACACATTCAGTCTGAAGTGGCAGTGAATACAATTTGCCCAAAATTTAAATATGAAAAAGAAACCTTATGTAAGATGCAAGGAAACAGCAAGAGGCACGAAGGGAAAGATGTGAGGGAATCAGGTAAGGCGCAGAGAGAGAGAGAGAGAGAGAGAGAGAGAGAGAGAGAGAGAGAGAGAGAGTTCACCTTAAATGAAATGAAAAAAAAAGATGTTACCAAGGTTCGGGGCGCGGTGGGTGCGGCTGGTGCCTGTTTGTGGTGGGTCTGGGGTTTGAGCCCAGCTCGGGGTGCCTTGCGACGGACTGGCGTCCCGTCCTGGGTGTGTCCCCTCCAGCCTTGCGCCCTGCGTTGCCGGGTTCGGCTCCGGTTCACCGCAACCCCGCTTAGGACGAGCGGTTGTTGGCATTGATTGGTTACCAAGGTTATGAGGAGAAGTAAATACTGAGTTTTTTTGTGCAGCCCAGGCATTTGGACGAGTTTCTCTGGAACCTCCTGAACTGAAAATGAGAGAAATCTGTCTGCTCAAACAGTATTTGTGTCAAGAAATAAAAGGGTTTTTCATGAACTGAAGTACCTCCCTAAAAAAAGAATAGATATTACCTAATTCTATTTTTTGTTTTTATTTATTTTTTTTTTAAAAAAAGACAAACTTCAACAGAAATGCATAAAGCAACTTTACCCGCCATGAATTTTGAAAGAATAGTGGAAAACTATAGTAATAAAAGTATACTTTTTCTCTTTTGAAGAGAAAAGCAAGTTTGTGTGTATGAACATCTTTTAGCTGTATGTTGGGCCCATTCTTCCAGCATTTACACAAGCAGCTGACTTTGAACAAACGTAATTTAGAATTTCATTAATTGATGGATTTTTTTTTTTTTTTAAAAAAAAAAAAAAAAAAAAAAAAAGTTTCCACAGCTGGAATTTGAAAGTTCACATTTATACTTTTAGATGTGCTGGTGAACGAACATAGGTGGCAGTTTTTTTGGAGGGTAACTCATGGCCCATTACAAGCATTTATGGCATCCAAAGGGATTAGTATCAATTATTACAAATGATAAATATATCATCATAAATTAAAAAAGTGGATACACAAGTCGGTGGTACATTCTAGGGAGTCTCCAAGCTGTCTTTATTTTCAGAGCCAATTCACATTAAGTGCAAACAAGGTCCTCATTATCATCACCAACGTCATCAATAGTGCAACTTTAAACATCGTCTTCGCAACCAGAACATCAAAATCACAGCAGTGTTCACATCTCTTCAACGACACGGCTGACGGAAGTGCCAGAAAGTAATGGTGTGCAACACGACCAACTAGAAAAAAAACCGTTCGTTCCCCTTCAGCGGATGCATCTCCAAAGTCCCACTGTCGGTTTTTTTCGTGAGGGTGGTACTATGTACTATGTTTTTTCCTTCTACACATGAAGCTAAGTACACATGACAATGCTCTGTCTCACGGTTTTACGGGTGGGTTGCTTGGCTTAAGTGATCTTAACATCGTTGTTGGCGTCCGAAAGGTTTGCATCTGGATGGATATCGTTTTACTCCAATTTGCAGCTTTTCTCCTGACTGTCAACTGACCGAAATGTGGTCATTAAAATAGTCCAGCCTTAGTTGCCCTTTCTAACCTCCCTTTTGGAATGGCGAAAGTAACACTGGAAACAGCTAGTTACATCATATATAGTTATTTATCAGTTGTAAATGAGTTTCAACAACATACTACTCTTGTTGTCATTATGAGAAAATGCTGAGATTGCCCTGTGTGTAAAACAGTAAATGTTCATTTTATGCATATAATATCCGTAAAAAATATCTGCAGTTTGAAAATATACAACCTTTATCCTTTTTTTTTTTTTTTTTTACTGTAAAATAGTATTTTATGATGGTTTGTTTTTGTTTTAACTGAGTAACAGATAACCACTGCTGTTCAGGCTACTTCCCAGAATGGCGTATTTAAAAATACGTGTGCAGAATATATAAGAACATTCTTTGCGTGACAATGGAACATTGTCTCTGCGCCCGACCACCTTTCCTCACCTGAAGAGCTGGGTGCGAGGTGAGCGAGGCTGTGCCGCGCGCTCACTGATTGTCTGTGCATTTCCTGGAGTCGGTGCAGTTCTGTGAGAAACCCCAGTCATTCCAACACTGCTGCAAATCTATTGCTTATAAAAAGGCATCCATTTACAGAAAGAAAGAGAAAAAAAAAAAAAAACCAAAGCTGCTTTGAAGAGCGAGAAGCTTATATAGCTATGTTGTCTCAGACAAGGTCGTCTTTTCTCCGAAATGTATGAGGTGACACAGCACTATGATAAGTGTACCTTTTCCTGTGTTTTGTGTGATTTCTTTAAGATACCAGTCAAACCTTTTTTTCCAAAAGCACAAAGACAAATGAATAATAATAATAATAATAATATTAATTAATAAAAAAAAAAGCTTAAACAATCAGAAGAAGCTTATTCACTGTACCTCGCTGGCTGCCAGTATCACATTTTGCTTAAACTAGTGCTGGATTTACACTCTGCCCCAGCTGTCCTCGTTGCTTCCTGTTACCTGTCCACAGACCCTCGCTGGGGGTCTCTGCGAAACTGAGAAGCGAGCGGTCCGAAGCACCGGCCAATCCCAGCAGGAGCATCCCCTCCGCTGACTCGGCCATAACAACTTATGCACGTAGAAAGTATGACACACGGAATTCAGAGTTCCTATAAATGTGCGACGTCACTACGCTGCCTTGCCTAGAGATGTGTACGGACACGGAACACAAAGAGGGACGAAAAGAACGGCCGGCTGCATCGCACGTGGACAGCGAGCTGGGCCACACTTCGTGGACGCGTGAACACACTGGTCTCGACTCACAATGTGCGAGCCTCCAACTGTTTGGCACCAGATTAGTGGCATCTTGTAAATGAAGCAGACAGACAGTCGACCGCCTTTCCTTACACCGCTGACCGCATTACTGGTCAAGATGCAGCCGTTGGGAAAGCAGAACGCAGAGATCGCAAAACATCTCCCGCTCTGGTGTAAAGAAGAGCACCGGACACTTCTGCTGCATGTCCTCTGGACATCTGTTCTCTCCATTGCTGTCGTGTAGGAACTTGTGCATGCACGTGTGCTTCTGCTGCAAACACTGAACGGCAATGCTAAGAAGTTTCTTTCTCCGCCAGCAATATTTCTACTATGCAACTAAATTAAAGCTTATAAGTTCATTAGATGTACTGTAAAACTCATTTCAGTTTCACTGATTAATATGTAGCTGTTTTGTTTCTGTGGAAGGAAAAAAAGACAAAATGTGGGTGCATGAGTGAATTGGTGTGTTTTTGCCTCAACAGAACTGATCAGGCTTAATTGATATTGGAGAAAGATTTCCGTTATACAGTACCCTATAATGACAGTTTGTGTGATCAAGCGCTGACAAAAATTACTAGGGGAAAAAAAAATTTCACGAAAAACGACAAGAACACATTGTAACTCAGAAGAGAAGTATACAAAAAATATATATATGCTATTCACATGTACCCGCATCGTAGGAATGGTTCCATCCAGAACTAGGCCGAAGCTACTCCTAAGCTATGGAATGAAATGACACTCAGTAGTGCTACAAGAGTTCCACATGTGAGGGCTTGCTCTCAATCCTCAAACACCTCAAGGAAGAGAGGGGGGAACAGTTCAGTGGGACACTCCACCTTCATGTGCAGGAAGCGGCTGGCATGGCAGGCCCCGATCATGCGCAGGTCCGTCACCTTCATCAGCAGCTTGGGCCAGAAGTGCGCCACCTTGTGTTTCCGATAGTTGATGTAGTGTTCGAAGGCGAGGAGGAACTCCTCTTGGCAGCGCTCGATCCGCTCCACACTGGTGAGCCCCGGGCGATCTGCGTGGCCGTGACAAGACAGCGGAGACCAACCGAGGACAAAGGTTAGAACAGCACGGCCTCGATGTGCCCAGTTCCACTTCAAAAAATGGCTTTTTACAGCTCAAAAGTTCAGCACGGACTGAAGTCGTAGGACAAACGTGATAATTGACCAAACCTGGACATCTGCAGTAGATTACCAAAAAAAAGAAAAAAAAAAAAAAACCTTTTTATTCTATGGTGGGCTCCAGTGAGCGTCATTTGTGATCTTTCCATTTCAGACAGACCTTGATGTGTCAGTAATGCTTTTTCTTCTACCAGGAGGCTGGATAAGACCTTCTGTGAAGTGATTATGAAGAATTACTGAATGTACTGAAGGGAAACCCTCTTCTGATGAGATTATACCGGGATTATGTTTCAGTTGTGGTTGTTGGGATGAGTAGTTTAAACCCTGAATGATAAGTGCCATTTCTACCAACACATAACATACATACATCTTGCAGTTCACTCTAATTATTCCGTTATCAACTGCAGCATTCAGTGTTCGCATCTCTTCTCCCATCTGCAAAAGGTTTGCCACTGACGATCAGTGCATTCCTCTGCAAATATCGCATCCATATGGACTACAGTGGTGTAACAGAGTGTGACACAGAGAGCCTGTGATAATCCTGACCTACAAAGAGCGAAACAACAGACGCCATGTGATGCCTTTGGGAAACAGGCAGGGACAGTCCATAGTGATACAAATACCTGTTTTTGGGATAGGGATGATTATGATTCTCACCACTGTGTATGAGTCAGTGAGATTAGGTACAAAGACAACATAACAGCGGCACCAGTGGGAGAGGGCGAAAGGACCGGGAAGGTTGATGCATTAACCAAGATCAAAATAGCAAGTGACTGTCCAAAGCGGAGGAACCGGCCAATGCTTTGTAGATACTGGCAGCGAGCAGCAACTAAAAGGCTGTTACAAACAGTGAGGACACAATGGAGCACAGCGACAGCGAGGGCAAGAAGGGGAACAACGAAGAAGGGGATTGAGGCTTGCATTGAGACGAATGCGCCTCACCTGAGGACAGGAGGATGACGGCCTGGAGCAGAGCCACTTCCGAGTCGTCCAAGCCAAAAGAGGACAGGGACACACCTAGGTCAAAGATGGCATCGGACACGACTCCCAGGCCGCCGTTCTTCAGCTGGCCGCGGGTGACGGCCATCTCGCCGTTGAGGGTGAGTGTCTCGCTCTCGGGGTCATAGCGCACAGCTGCCCGCAGCGACATGATCTCCATGCAGCAGCCCTTCAGCAGGATGATCTGGTCTTCACAAGGCAGCTGCGCAGGACGACGGTCTCGTCAGACCCTGCCGCACACACCTGCCTCCCAATCCACCCACACCTGAGCACTCTATAGACACTAGTCACAGGGCACACACTTTTACACAGAGTCCCTTCTTATGAGAAAAATGTGGTACCTAATACTTTGTTAAATTAATTTCATCTCGACTGTCCCCATTTCCTCAGCTAGACTCATGTGGCCATACAAATTATCCCTCCTTACTGACAGCACCAAACAACCCCTCCAGTTGGTGGCTTTCAAGGCTGTACAGGAGACACAGTACTCCTGTCATCAAATCCAAAGCCTTGCATGGCTTCGAGAAGCAGTGGGGTGCAGCCAGGAAGAACCCAAAAAGCTTACCTCGCAGAACATGGGTAGCTTTTTGGCAAAGTCCACCACTCTGGTGATGGCAGGGGTGATAATTTTTGTAAACTGACTGAAGGCTTCTATATCCACCTTGCTCCCCTCGGGTGCGTTGACGACAGGTGCTTGACCAATGTCCTCGGGCTGTAAAGACAGGCGGGAGGTCCTCAGTACGCGTGGGGATGCAGGTCTTGAGCAGATACCAGCACAACACAGCATGTCACACAGTTCACTCTCAATCTCCTCTATGTGTGAGAGAAGCTACAGAGCACAACCGCATGACATTACACACAAACAAAATCAAGATGCTCAAAATCCACTGCAACGGTTAATAAGAGGGGAAAAGAGGACAGAGGAAACTTAAAGACACAGTAACTCTGGAGAACTGTACATCCAATATATTTTTTAACATAACACTCAAGTGAGTCATCTTATAGTCATCTTCATCTTCCTAGGGGACACCCTTTACTACGGTAATTCAGCAAAGAGATGCTAAACAGGTGCACAAATAGTAAATTTCTGGAGCTTTCTATGAAAACTGACTTCCTTCTGACCAGAAGAAACGAGAGAGAGAGAGTGTGAAAGATAAGAGCCCAGGCTGCCGGTGAACAGGCGCTAGGCAGCTGGCTACAGCTCGCCCTCGGCACGTCTTTCGCATTTCTCCGAATCGCTTGGTGATGTGACCTGGTGAGAGTCCTCCTTTCTATAAACCTGTGGATGCTCTCAACTGACAAGAGAACTACAAACATTTTCCCACAAAGCTAAAGGTGTTTAGTGTTCTCTGTGTCCAAAAAACAAAGGTAGCAGGTGAGATTTGAGAAGCGTTTGGTAAACTCAGTTTATTTGGTCTACAGGTTCTTACCTTGGACTCCTTCACCCCCACTGCACTCTGGTCAGAAGTATAGAATAAATTACATGTTATTTCATTAAGTAGCATTGCTTCCTCCACCTGTTGGGCAATCAACAGGGATTGTGAAGTTTCACGAAGAACCCGAACCACGTCGACTAAAAAAAACAAGGTTTAACGTCGGATAGATGAGAGGGGTACAGTGAGACACGTGTCAGTAAAGAGTTAGTGGAGTTTCCACACGGAGCTTCTTGCTTCAAGCTAAATCTCGTGCTCATTCAGTTTCACATAAATAATGAGTATTTATTCTTTATCAAAGTCAAACATAACTGACTTCAAGATGCTAATATCCCCCCCGAAAAATGATGTGGCACTAATCTGGGCTCTTTGTACACCATATTGGGATGCCAGAGATTATAGGCATTATCTGTTGCCTGACACAAATGGTTAGAAAATATATATATGGAAACCCCACTACAAAGGCAAAGAAGTGCCCTGAAACAGAAATCAATAATCTGGATTGGACAACTGTTGATTATGGAGAAAGAAAACATTGGGTTAGAAAACAAAGTGCAGGGGATTGGACTAAGAATGCTACTCTACAGAGAAAGAGAGAAAAGAAGAACACAGAACATAAATATGCATTTTATGTAAGTTTAAGATTAAGGACATTGCTTGAGGAGGGAAAAAAAAAAAAAAAAAACAGAGGAGATGTCCGTTATAAGTTAGTGCTGCTGCGTTGAGGAGCACACAGCTTCTCCACCATCCGCTATTTCTCCAAACTCTACAAGGAGATACAAACACATGGAGATATTAACGTTGGGGACAGTGATGGCAGCGGGGATTGGGGGAATCTCGGGGAGAGGATGGGGGTCGTGAACACACAAATGACATCAATGGTGGGGTGTGGATAGGATCACGTGTCAAGGGGGGCATCTATTGGGGGAGGGAGGGAGGGGGCAACGTCTCACCAGAAATTTGCGCTTCTGCTTCCAGTGATTGCCTTGGGCATTGGTGGCCATGTGGGCCTCAGTGACCACACGGATCAGCTCCCACTCCTCCTGCGTGGGCTCAGGCTTTTCCCACACAGACTTTTGCAGCTCTTCCCGTCGTCGCCTCTCCCGATTTTCCTCGATAAGCTTCCTCTTGGCCAGACGCTTGCTGTCGTCCAGCACCACTGAGTTGGAGTAACAAGAAACAGGAAGAATGTGAGGACATGGTAGGAGGGGGAGCTAGTGGAATAATTCAGAAACATAAACAGGTTTGTAGTAGGGGTCAGAATTTGAATACTAACACCAAAGCACTAAAGCATTCTGAATTTTCCATGCCTGGAACTGTTGCAAACATCTTGGGTACTAAGGCTGCTTTGTCATCTTGAGAGATACACTCCATTAATGTCATGGTCAGTAAAACGTTGAGCAGGACTACGTGTATGCATGTGTGTGACGTTGCCCAGGACACTGGTGTGCATGCGCAGAGAGGATTTCAGGTGGCAGTAGCGTTAGACGCAAATCTGCTTCCATGACAGAATCGCTTGATGTCTGATCTATATAGAGGAAAGGCATACGCTTGAGTAAATGTTCACAACTTTTGAGCTAAATACAAGCAAACTTAATTTCCATGGGGAGAAAAAAATAATAATAATAATAAAAAAAAAAAATCGGTAAGGTTCATGTCAGGAGTTAGAGGGACAGAAGCCTGTCCCAGGCAGAAAGACCTGAAACTGGCCAGTAGCGCATGTCTTGCAACCTATACAACAGAAGACAATAGCAATAATTAACTATTATAGTAGCATCTTAGACACTTACAGTCTGTTGCCATGCCAACTGCAATGCATTTCTTGAAGCGGCATTCTTGGCACTGGTTCCTTGTGACCTTGTCGATGACACACTTTGCCTCGTACTTACAGGCGTATGTAGGGTTGAGGTTTTTCTGGATTGTTCTCCGGAAAAATCCCTAGAGAAGGACGAAAG
The DNA here is from genome assembly GCF_900964775.1 of Scleropages formosus. NCBI lineage: Eukaryota > Metazoa > Chordata > Actinopteri > Osteoglossiformes > Osteoglossidae > Scleropages > Scleropages formosus. The sequence goes on along the minus strand of NC_041828.1, from coordinate 7,422,882 downwards.
GTTTTCAGCATTACAGCCACATGCGAGGAGAAGTTCCGATGTTCTGAAAGGTTACTATGTTATACTTGCACGTAGTATTGCAGTAAAACAAGAGCAAGAGTAGCCAAAGCACTATTACTAAAGCACAGAAAAACATTACTTTATATAAACACATGATTCTGTATAAATGGACCCTGACCTTTCCTGTGATCTCCAAACAGTGCCAGTAAGAATGTGTCCCCAAGGTCTGAAATATCCTTGACCTGTTTTAGCACAAGTGTTGGGTGGAAATTGGATGGGGCTGCTTTTATCACCTTAAGAGTGTTAATCTTCTGTTTTAGCAGAAGTGTGTGTGGGATAAGTGTAGGTGGATGTCCAAATGTGTAGTCTGGTAACTTCGTGCCAACCCTCTAAGTGGTGGACTTATTACCTTGCAGCCCTCGCAGGTGATGCAGCGGTAGTGATAGCCCGTCGCTTTGTCCCCACAAACCACGCACAGCTCGTCCTTGTCCAGGTAACTTGGTATGTACCCTGGCAGGAGAGGGACAAGTGTCTTCAAAACACCAGTGTGTGCCTGATGAGCTATGGCAAATGTAGAATGTAGCTAAATGTAGCTAAATTCATGCTGTGAAAACAATAACATTATTTACACGATATTTGAAGAAGGAATTTCCTGCGCAAACAAATTGCCTGCTTGTATTATAATTTTGCTTCGAAATTCTTATTCTCATTTCAGAAAGATCCAGATTTCATGTGGGGAGATCAAATGCAAATTAAAAAAAAAATGCCACTCTTACACACAGAAGCGCTGTGGAAATCCAACTGAAAACCGTATTTACAAAAAAAGCTGAATTATGGATCTTCAAATTTTCTTACATGTTTTACATCTTTGTATTTAACTGTCTGAATATAAAAATAAGATTTGAATAAACCAAAGAGATAACAAAACAGCATCTGTTAAAACAGGAAAATTATACTTTTTTTTTGGCGGGGGGGGATCAATATCACATCCATCATCACCAGAATCTCATTTTGGGTTTAAGATAACATTGTCACAATAATAAATCAAATTAAAGACTAATTAACTTAGCAGATGTCCCTGTCTGAGGGCAACCTGTAGCACAGGGATCGAGGAGCAGTGTTACACAATGAGCGACTTATGGGAAACCCAGGGGGTTGTCCAGGTGGATGTGGCAGCTCTGCCCCCAGACCCCACAGCACAGGTCAGTAAGTGATCAATAAGCTCAGAGGGGAAGTTGGTTGGGCAGTCCCTGCTGGGTAGCAGCCTTCTGTCCCTCAGTCTGAGCTGAGAGAAACCCTCCCAAGAATCAATACCAGTCCTGGGAGCATCCTGACTGTCTCCAGAACACACAGCCAGCCTTAAATCTCTCATCATCTATTAATCAATTATAGGCATGTGCTTCATACAACTACGCCTTCCTGGTGCTTTTAATGAGAACTGCATGACTGGCAACATTAGTGTTTTTACATGCATCAGAAGGACTTGCAATACTGACCATATGAGTTTCCTGGAGGACTGAATGAATTGGTGAGTCAATGCATCTGACCATCTTACAGACTTCAAGATGCAAATATGAAGATTTCAAAACTTAAAACAGGCCAAAAAAAAAAAAAAAAAAACAGAAACCTGAGCTATTTAATAACTGAAAATATTTTGATCATAAATGTACACATGTAAAATGTTTTTAAATCTGAAATATAGTCTTTCAGTGGGATGTGGTCATTCAATTTCTGCTGCTACTACAACAACCCTTACAAAAACCTAACAATTACACTTTTTTTAAAAAATTAAACTCAATGAAAAGCCTGTAATACTGGTGATGTATATTCTCCATCTCATTTCACAAGAAGTTTAAGTTAATGCCAAAATATATTTTTGGCTTTGAAAAGGCCTTACGGAGCAGTCATTTTCATTTGTAAATTTTACTTGTGAATAATGAACAGAAAAGGTCATTAATTATTTCAGCAAACGTCAAATTAACATTCGACAGCCTGGTAATGTATAGCTTCCCTTCAAACTACAGATAAATAAACCAGTTTTAAAGAAACGGCCACCTTTCTTTGTTGCTTATTGACTGTCCACGATTTAAGCGCACGGTTGCTAAAATTGTGGGCGAAACGTAGCAGGAAAGGGAAGCAACCTGTATGAGTCCATTGGATATAAATGATGTACAAGGAAGTCCGTCGTGATGCTGTCAAACAGAACTTGTCCAGCCTTTGGGCGAGCTGCCCCGAACGCCGAGCTACAGTACCACCGACTATTCCGGCACTTTCCCAGGGAGGCCATACCTTTCTTGTGGGGCCCCTGCATCCACTGCATCTGGGAGAAGTCGGCCTTGCCCTCGGAGAAATACTCGGACTGGTGGTAGTGGCTCAGTGGCACCTCCATGCTGCAGAACTCACTTTTAAACACTGGGTTGGCGCTCGGGTACGCGCAGGCATAAGGCTGGCCGGCTGGCCAAGGCTGCTCCATGCATGAGGCGTGATGCGAGGGGTGTGGCTCACAGTGCCCAAAACCAGGACCCTCGCCGCCATACATGCAGTACTCGCTACCGCTACCCCCGCCGTGGGCCGCGTACCCTCCGGCCACAGCGCCACCCCCGCCTGTGCCGTGGGGCATCTCGTACATCTCCGACATGCAATAATTCATTTTGTTATAGCTACACGTAAGCAAAATGTGAAGAGAATGTCTGAACTAAACCCCAGTATGGTTAGAACTCTAAGAAACTGGGGGGAGAAAAAAAAATTCTACGTCTCCAAAGCAGAAACTGTCAGAAAATACACACACACAAAAAAAACATTTAACCGATTTAATGAAAAAGTACCTAGTGCTGCGTCGCAGGTGGAGCTTTCGCCCTTATATACGACGCAAGCAGTGAATTCCATTGTCTCCTCCTCCGGCCCTCTACGAGCTCATCGAATTGGGAAGGAGATTTATGACAACGTAGGGTTCTAATCTGACACTGGCCAAATCCTGCGAGAGGAGCAGACGAGCCATGCGATGCGCTCTCAGATTAGAGGCGCCATCATGTTCTCCACCAAGAACCACAAGAGTGTCGCACTCTAAGGCTGAGATCCGGGGCTTCGACAGGTGGCTCAAGGAGCTCCCCGACAAACGGAAATAGAAGGTTCGGGTATAGAAGCTAGTGAATATGTAAATAATCCTTTATTAGGTGTTGTGTGAGCATATAATAAGTATGTAATTATTTTCTCTTGGTACAAACACCAAAGTCTGCACAGTCACTCGTTTAGGATTAAAGAAAAATCCCAAAATCTGATTTAAACTTCAGAAAGCTGCCCTACTGACTTCAGTATTGATTTCCAATATGTCTTGTCCAATGGTCTTATACGTGATCTTAATCTGCAGTTAGCCATATTGATTATGGAGCGCAGGATAAGCCGTATGGAGCACAATGGACACGGTCTCCTCAGAGTCTGACTTGACAGTATACAACTTCACACACCTGAGCCAACAAGGAACATGAGCACCAAAAAAAGACAATAGCGGAGGGCTCAAGTCAGAAATAAATGAGTGCTGTCATCTTGTGTCCTTCATGTATAGATTTGGTTATAAAACTAGAAAATGGCTCTTTAAACAAAGCATTTTTAAATTAAAGTGATTCTACTTTTGGAGCTATGAGGAAATATAATTTATGTCCAAAATACACAATCAGTATAAATTATGTAAAGAAGGCAACAATATATGTACACAAAATGCACATGTAGGAGCTTCTGCTTGAGAGTCACTTTCATCGAATGTTGCTTAGAGCACTTCTCCTGGTAAAAGGAAGCCGGCATCGTGAAGCTCCACACCAGTATTTGGAGTCCAAAGGTGGAGCTGAGGGAGCCAGGCTGTCCTTTGGTGCATGTTGCTATAGTGGAAATACAGTTACAGTTACATACGACGTGTGCTAGCAGAATGAAGCTGTCTGGTGACAGAGGTGCCAAGGTCTCGCTGTCGGAGCCACAGTCCGTCTTCTGGCCTCAATAAATGCCTTACTGGCGTTGATCAAGTTCAAAATATTCACGCAACCATGTGACGAGACCAAATTTATGCATTAGCAAAACCCGGAGCAAGAAAACGATAAAGTTATTGCATGGAAACTGAATGTGGGTTCTCCCCCAATCCTGATTTTAATTTTACTGTTACACTTGCGGTGCATTTTTGGCTCCAGTATGCGACAAGGCATTCTGTCACACAAAATGAAAATTGAACTTCATAAAAAGAGAAAATATCAAGTTATAGCAATGCATGGCACACTTTTTTTATATTGTAGTGTATAAAATTTTTTTGGATTTGAGTGTTACATACAGATTACAGCAGTACCACATTGCAAGTAACTTGAATTTTCATTTGCTTTTCGAATTAAAACAACCTTTGATTACACAGTTAAGAGTTTACAAGGTGGTCAATGTCAAATTGAGCTCCCAGTTTTAATTTAAAAGATCCAGTTTCTTCTCTTAACGTAATTTAAAAAAAACCCAGTTTTGAAGTGTTTACTTCTATAACGTTCTCTCTTATGTCCGATATGGGGGGGGAGAGAGCACTTTTCCCCATAAATGTACAAATTCTTTTACATGGAACTTTACATGGAATAAAATTATGTTGCGATTTTAAGTTTATATATATATATTATTGTTAAATAAAGCTGAGACTGGACGGATGGCTGTGAATAAGACTGTAACACGATCAACAGTTAACAGCTGTTAATAGCAAGGCCCTCTGAGGTAAATCAGCTTCAAAACAGGGTCTGATACCAGTTTAACTTTTTGATGAGGTGATGTCCTCCACCCGAGCCTAATCTCCTAGTTGCCGCCGAAAGGACTTTACACCAACTGACAAGAACCTGCCGGACATGCGATGCACGTCTGTGGACACCACAACTCCAGTCTGTCCCAAATTCTGTGCCAACAAATCATGGAAAATACTCCAATTTCAGAGGAGGAAAATAAAAGTTAACTCAAGCTGCAGTATTTGAGTCACTGTGTATAGGACCATGACCTTTTTTTAGTCCATTTAATGCCATTTCTACAGGCTAAAGAAAACTTCAAAAAGTAGGAAGAGCCCAAGTATGAAGAGCAGTTCCAACAAAATGCTGGGAGAGCTTAGGTGGACATTGCTTAATTGCTTAATGAATTCTATTAGGAGGATCAATTCAAAGCAAGGCCACCGCTGCAACACTTTCCGTGCTTCTCTTAAGTGGACTACACCTCGCTTAAGTGACTTGAAGACAAAACAGCTCATCCTTAAAGCATTCCGAGTACTTAATTATTTTTCGTTATATACTGACCGCTGTATTATTTACCAAGAAGTCCCACAGTAGCCGAAGGGCAGCTTACCTTCCGTTTTGTCCCGAGCCTCGTCCAGCACACAAATACAGAGCTCTCAGTGTCTTGAGCACACAGACAAACCTGGGCTGTTGCTCTTTGGTGGGGAAAGCAGTCTCTCCCTCCACTGAAAGCAAGCAGGCAGCGCACCCCTAAGCAGCAGAACTGAAAGTCCAGTACTGTTATCAGGACACCGTTTCATGTCCCCCTTTCCCTACATCTTGTCAAAATGCTGAGGATCACGGTTCTGTACGATGCCACTCCAGCCACATCCGATAATGCCCAGTTAGATCCCAGACGAAGGCTGCCATGTCTACAGTAGGTCGTGTAGGTTGCAACTCTGCCGCTGTGCTCTGCTCCGTTCCGGTGCGGTAACCTGCTCGGTGTCTTTGGTTCTGCAAGCAGGATTTTCCACCCATTTATTCCCTGGCCTGATCGATCACCTAAGGTCCCACGGGTTCAAGGCTGGTCAGGAGCCACTCTTGGAAAACAGGAATTTGCAGCAGCAGGGACAGGGCCTGGTATGACATGTTGTCCTGAGCCAGATGTCCCCAGAGACACGGAGTTACCTGAGGCCCGGGGCACCTTCCCCCCACGCCTCCCGAAGAGCAGGGTAAGCCTAGGGGAAGAAACACATCCCAGCCGCCTGAGTCTGGGATGTGTTTTAAATGGCCTTGTTCAGTTGCTTAACCTAGACGCTATTACCTGTACATCATTAATGAAATGCCAAAAGAAGAGAGTGAGGGGAACACAGCAGTTGCTTTACACATCTGCATTACAGTCCAAACCCCTCCATGCAAAGGGAGTTCACCTGTTTTGTGTGCACTTAGATTTTTTTTTCCCCCCCCCCTCATGTGACATGACATTTTCACCTACTTTTCACTGGAAACAGAGGATGGACAGAAGATTTTATTTTGCAAAGAGCATTTTATTCTGCTTATTCATATGGTGCAGGATCACCTGTGATACCTCTATGTGAATACCCTTTGTTCACCTTTCACATGTTAGAAAATTATCTTTCTGTGTTAAGAATATGGACTATAGCTTCTGCCTTTGGACCAAAAGGCTGCAGGTTTGAATCCCACCTCTAGCCGTAGTACCCTTGAGCAAGGTACTAACCCTAAAAGTCTCGACTGGCGCTAGTGGAACAATGACCATTAATAACAAGAGCCCAGTTCCAAATGGACCTTATGCCTTGGTAGCTTGCCAGGCCAGCTATGATGGATGTAGCTTGGAAAGCTGGAAAGACAGCATTCTCGGAAAGGAATTAACTTGTTTGGGTAAATAGAGGGCCAAAGAATGTGTCATCCATAATCACCAGGAACAGATGTGTGATCGCTTTTTAGAACAGACAGTCAGACAAGGATCATGAGAGAACTGAACGCTGCTGTACTGACAGATTTCCACACTCAGCATTACGCTCTCTTAACCTACTTAAGGAAATAAATACCAAAGCAAATGATGAATTGTATATACTGTGAATGAAAAGTGTGTACACATATATCTAAATGATATAACCGAGCTGTAAAGGTTTCACATCGACAGCCAACAGCGGACTGCAAATTCTGATATCGTTCATCGTTATTTCATCGACAGACAGCTTCATCCCTTTTCAGTCTCACGTTTCACTTTTCCCCTTAAATACTCTTAGTTACAGTAAAAAGATGTGAAAGATTAGTAACTTGACAGAAAACATTGAAATGATAACCAAGTCCTCCCATTTCAATATTCTGGAAAACAGAAAATGTGTTAAGAAACCTTAATGCCAATGAAGAGATAGAGCAAACCAGTGTATTGCATTCATGTTAATTTCCCCACACACTACTCCATCAATCCTGGGATTTATTATAGCCTTTACAGAAAGACTTCTAGAGGTTTGCCATTGGAGTCACCGTCCACCTTAGAGTCACAGTTTCTCCTCGCATGCTCTTTAGGGCTCACATATTAAAAACAAGAACACTTCAGCCAGCCAGGTTAACCCTGGAGGTGGGGAGCTCAGCTCCCACAGCCCCTCCCAGGCTTCACACAGAAACACCTGTCACAACAATGACGACAGCAGCAGCACTCTTTCCCCTGTGGCACGGCATGCTGGGAGATCTTATAGTCGCGGTGTATTAATTCACCATAGACGCATGGCATGTTTCCATCATGGTCCCAGGAGGTTTGAGAGACAGACACAGGGAGAGCGAGAGGGGAACTTTTCAGAGGTCTTCAAGCAAAAGTTACTGATACATTTTTCCTCATTATGCTGAATGGAGCAGCTGGAAAGTTTAAACTTTTAGAGTAATATTCCCACAAAAGACATAGCTATGGGTATGAAACATGTCACGTTTGCTTGTAAATACACAAATAAATAGATGAAGTTACAGAGATCAAAATTAAAACTTATAGACGTTACAGTAATGCAACCCCAGACCACCACAACCCTGCCCAGGACAAGTGCTTCTGGAAAGTGAGCGCATGACTATAAACCTTTACAGATATTTTAAATATACAAAAATATTTGTAATAGGAGAAAACTGATTTGAAGAAATTATTAGAAATAGGAGTTAATTTTGGTTCAAAAGGCTCTTAAGGTCATTCAACTCCACAGTTTTATTGCACACAAGTTGTAGACTTCTATAAAGATGAAATAAAAACAACCATGTTTAACAGAGTATTTAAAAGCTCTCTTCCCAACATTACTTCCAAGGTGGAAGTCTGGTTAAACAAGATCTATAAACAACAAGTGCATTTAGCAGACACTTTTGCCAAGATGGTACCTGCAGTCCAACAGGTCAACTTTCATATTACCACATCAAGGCACTCAGTCCCCCAACTTCAGAAGCACATGCAGAAGTGTCATGTTGAGATCCACAACAACCTTATGGCTCTTTGCCAGATTCATACAGATTATTGGGGTGCAGCTAAAGAGATGGGGCCTAAAATCATCAACCCTGATTAACTGTCCACTAATCCTGTTCCACATCGATCAACCTATTCAACTGTCGGGAACTCTTGAAAAGGAGGCCAGTAAGAGATAGGCTACAGAGCACTGTACAGCAGGTGGAAGCAATGGATGTGATTTTTAGGGAAACTATAATCCTGTGGATGCTGCAGAAACCTTTATTTTTCTCTTCCCGATTATGCAGATATTAGCACAGCCACTGATGCATCACATTTCTTTGGCGTAAGGATCTTAACACTGAAGAACACTCAAGTCAGAAATATTTGTAAACTGTTTTACACAGCTGTCTTGTGCAGACTAAAGTAAATCCAAATACTTTACAAACTTTGGGGGTGACTAATGATAGAGAGAAAATGAATATACGAAGTTATTCAAGTTTTTTTGCATTATTCGTAAGGCTACTTCATACAGGTATGTAAAGCCTGTTTAAAAGAATTGTCTTTGTCCTGAAATCGAAGTTCTCTTCCCATGCGACTGGACTGCACACATTTTAAAGTTCATGATCACACACCAGTATCACAAAAAAATTCAATTACATTCAATTAAAACTGAACCTTTGTACTTAACAAGAAATCTTGTGTTACCACTAATAACAGAGCTGAAGAGAGATGTCAATTTTTTTTTATGTTCCAAAGAAAATAATATTTCCCTTTTCACAGAAACGCAGTAGTGTTGACTCGCTCCAGCCTACAAGCTCAGATGCGTCGCATTCTGTGGTAACACTCCTGCCAACTGGGTCGTCCTCTCTGCTCACTTCTCGGGTTTTTAAATCCTCCTTCATAACTTCAGTCTGAGAAACACAGTTTGACCCATTACTGCATCTTCATAAGGTCAAACTGTGTACACCCAGATTTTATTCTCTGTTCTCTTCTTTACCTTTTGTGATGTTCAGCAGGAGCTTTCAAACCTAGGACACAATTCCACAGTGCTTCAACACACCTTCACTTCTTCCCTTCCCAACAGAAACCTACAATAACTCCTGAGTGGATGCCAAGTGGAAGGACCTTTTTAATCGCCAATAAAAATATAGTGTTAAACAAAATGTGTTAGCTATAAATCTATTAGAGTAAAAATTTATCACACTTAGAAATGCTAAAGCATTTTGCAGCACATTTTCCATCCATCCATCCAGCCATCCATCAGTAGCTACTTGTCCAGCACAGCTGTCCATAGCTTACCTCAGTGGCACAATGAATGGAGTGAAGCAGAGTAAACCGGTGGACAGGACACCAGTGCATGAACAGGCAGATACACAGCCACACTCGTTCACTCAGACTCACACACTGATTGCAGGAGGCACTTGGAGGAAAGCCACACGAACACATGCAAACTTCACGCAGGCTGAACCGGATTTCAACCAACGTCCAAACCCACATCCCAGCAGCTCTGAGGCTCTGGCACTACCGACCACTGCACCAGCAAGGTATAATTTATATTTCTTACACATGTGACATTGGTGGCCTGAAAATGTTATACACGGTGAACAAGTTTAAGCAGCAACAGGTCACTGCACAGTGGACTGCAGCAAAAAAAAGAGCCCATTGTTATTCAGACACATTCTTACTTGTTGGGTACCATTCGTAACATTCAAACGTTTCAGCGGCACACTTTCTCTCAATTTAATCTGCAAGTTTTTTCCCCCATTCCTATTTTAAACGTGAAAGTACAAGCCATTTAATAACCTCCATGCATCCACATAAGAGAATTAAATTAATAAATGTAAATTAAGAAATGAAGACAGAGCAATGCCTTACTGAGCTTTTCTTTTATTGACTGCAGGCTTTGCAGAGACCACTGAACTGGACATGTTGAGCATTAGTGAAAAACAAATTACCAACTAGCGGCTGAGTGTGGCTTTCAAATGGTGTGGTGTGCAGGGAATTTAATGCTGAGTGTACACCCTTTAACTATCCTGCATCCTAAAGCTGTCCATGAGCAAAAGTGCAGCAGGGATCGCAGTGGTTAAGGACAAAGCTGCTGGTTTCAGTCCAAGAGGACTTGCTGTTGTACCCTCTGCTCAGATTTTTGAGTTGCTTCAAGCAACATTTCAATTCTGACTGGTAGAAATGAGGGCTGTAAATACAACGGTACCAACTCCTAGCAGGAAGGTGTGATGACATGACAGCAACACCATTTTACTAACTACACCTTTGTTGAGATGTCACTGCACTGTACTGTCTCGTCCAAGTCAAGACAGACAGATGTTTGTCGTGCTTCTCCTGGAAGAATGATAGGAATTCACTGTTTTCAACTCAGGGGGTGCGGTGGCGCAGTGGGTTGGACCGCAGTCCTGCTCTTCGGTGGGTCTGGGGTTCGAGTCCCGCTTGGGGTGCCTTGCGGCGGACTGGCGTCCCGTCCTGGGTGTGTCCCCTTCCCCCTCCGGCCTTACGCCCTGTGTTGCCGGGTAGGCTCCGGTTCCCCGTGACCCCGTAAGGGACAAGCGGTTCTGAAGATGTGTGTGTGTGTGTGTGTGTTTTCAACTCATCACCTGGGGAATTCAAATGCTGTGAAATCTGTGTATGTATCTTTTGTCAGAATGCACATTGCATTCGGTTGCCCCTCAATGTGCGACTGAGGAAGCCTGTAGCACAGTGGTTACAGACATGGGGGTGTACCTTGGTGTACCTCAAGTCCCGGTAAGGGTCCTGCTGGCATTCCCCAGAAACGTTCTTCACCTGAATTGCTCAGGTAAATTATCCAGCACTACTAACAGCTAAATGTGTAAGGCTACAATTCAATCTGAGTTTTTGAAACTAGTCACGAGTGCTAGTGATACCCTAGAGCTCAAATGGCCTTTTAGGCTGACATCAATAAACACACACACACACAGGGCCATGGAAGAGGACTCAAGAGGTACAAGAGAACACAAAGTATATGCCTCCACTTTAGCCTTGAACTGAAACAAAAGAATTATTAAAATTTTCCTTAGAATATTGTATGACAACTAAAGTGTCTGCAGGAACATCTGGACAGAATCAGTCACCAGTGTCACTTTGCGTCTCGAGTAACACACAGAATTGCCAAACAGAGTAAATACCCAAGCGCATAAAAGCCTTGGACTGTCTGCATATGAGTCGGTGGAGAGGAGAGAAACACTCATTCGGCTTTAAGATATCTATAATGTTTCACATTCCCTGGCAGTTGGCTGACAAAATCTGACATTAAATATTCAGATTTATGAACCAATACCACAAACTAAAGAAAGATTAAACCCCATTTTTGCATTGTACTACAGCCACTTATGCCCTGAGCCACAGGGAGTGCACTTCATCAGGCTTTCAGCATCATCCAACCCTCTGACCATCATCCATTTCCTTACAGGAGACAGTAACCAGGTGCTTCATGAACATGTATCAACTGCCTCAGCCCCCCCCCCCCCCCCCCCCCCGCCAAAAAAGGCACAAATCAATTCATCAATTCTTGATGCTACAAGAACATGCAATATTGCAATTTTTTATTTTAATTAGCACTAAATTCTCAAATTCCAAGTTGATAACACAACAGACAAAAACACTCCAGTAGTCAGAAGTAGTCAGTTGCTTTTCGCCTTTTTTGTAAGGCATTTCCCCACAGTGTTTGCCGTCTGTCTCTTAGTATTTGTCTGTCCGCCTTAGCAGACATCACCTCTGAGACCAAATCAGATGTTTTCTGCAGCTGATTTAACGAACAGACCCGTTCATGCCATTGCGTAACCCTCCCACATGTTCGCCAGCCTTCCTGTAGTGACAGTTCCACTGGAAGCCGCCAGAGGGCTTCTTGCTTGAAGTTTCCAAACTCTCTCTGATGACATGATTTAAGATGCACTTTTATCATCTCATAATGTTTAGAAAACCTATACTTACAACTGGAAATGCAAGGCATGAAGACAGTAATATTCAAAAATCAAAACAGAATGGCCCCGGAGGAACGTTCTCATTTCACTGTATACTGTACCAGCTGTACATGGCTGAAATGACAATAAAGCTACTTTGACTTTTAGAATGCAAAACACAGAGAATTTCTCTCCCACAATTTTTATCCTTTTTTAAATATGCCAATTTTTATCCAAAACTGCCATAATCAAATACTATATTTTTTCTCCCTGTGCTTTAACTCTCATGCCATAAGACACAGCTACTGAACCCAACTGGCAGGGGTGGGCCCAGCAGTTGGTCCAGCTCTCCCTGCACCAGTAAGAGTTTAGAAAGGACTCAAATGGATTCCATCAGGACAAGTTCAATGAAATGGTCCACTGATCAGCTGGAGCAAAAACTTTACTTTCCTTTACTTGGCACTCTTGGACCACAGTCGATCAATCGTGAGTGTGCATATATATGAATGCACAGTCTTCCCAAAACACTTGTGAAAACAATCAGTTCCTGAACAACCCTTTGTACAGTAAAATGTCATAACTGGAATATGTAATTATGAGTAGTTTCAATGGTAAAAATACAAATGCTTTGCTGAGACCCCAAAATTGACACCCATTCCCTAAAATACCATAAAACGTGACAAACTCCCATTAAAATGGTCACAGTTAATTAGTTAACAATACCATAACACAAGGAAGTTTCCCTTCATTAACTGCTTCATAATACTGCATAGCTGTCTACCTGCACTCGTTCATCTCAACACATTTAAAGAAAACATCCACACATATTTACAACAGACTTCTTTAAACCCCTGATCAACAAGACAGTACAGCCATGGAGAATAAATATGGGACCCTCCAGTAGGGGTAAGAGAATTTGACTTTTTTTTTTTTTTTTTAAGTAATTTTACCTGTATCCTGTATCCTGTTTTCAGAACCGCTTGTCCCATACGGGGCCACGGGGAACCGGAGCCCACCCGGCAACACAGGGCGCAAGGCCAGAGGGGGAGGGGACACACCCAGGACTTTTACAATTCCTTTAATACTCCTGCGTTGGCTTACAAGGTGTTTCTTCATGTTTACAAGGAGCACATTTGGATTTTGTGCACCTCCAGGTTGAATTAATGCATGGAGTATCATACTGTAGCATCTGCTACTCTGGTTCTCCCTTGGGAGCCTAACTAGGAACTGAACTTGGAGCTTTAATTTGCATATTTAGGAGGATCTCTTTATGTCTTCATAATTGGGGAAAAACTTGTGGAAGCAAGTATTTAAGGATACTGTTGTTTGTGGGGTTGCACTATTTACTACATTTACTTTTGTGAGACCAGGATTTTACATTGTTTGCTTTATTATGAGTTGTGGTTCCGTGGGTTACAACCCTGATGAGCATATCTTGGGGTACGGCAACATATATATATATATAAATCTGTGAGGTGCAGAGTGCAGCGAGGGAGACCAAACTACCAGCCCACAGGGGTTCACATTTTCTTCTGGGGTTACATTTCGTTGCTCACCTTAAAATAAATAGGAGAGGTACTGAGCTTGAGAGGGAAAGGAACAACAGAATCGCAGAGTCTTGTTCCCCCGGCATTATTATTAGTCCTGTGATTATTCATTTAACTCATAGTGCTCACAGCTCACTGACATGAAGAGCCCCATTAGAAGTTCTCTTCACGACACCAGTTCAACACACTACATGGACAACGCGACACAGAAAGCGCAGTAATGTCAACTGGGATTCGAGCCATAACCAAAGAGCTACATGAATGGAGTAAGAGTTTTACAGCTTGAGAAGAAGTAAATCACCTCGACAGAATTACAGAAGTCGAATGGCTACGAGCAGCACAACATATTGCACATGAAGTGGAGTTTCTCCTAACAGTTGGGTGCCATCCACACTTGAGTTAGGACCCAAAGCTTAAATCGCATCTGTGGTTCAAGGGTAATTTAATTTCTTAAGAATTTTATTTAATCTAAATTGGGAAACTGCTATTTTTCATTATTTGCTAAAGCTCATTTATTTTCTCATGCATTGACAATGACACAAAAAATTTGGACAGAATAAAGGAGACTCAATTTCTGTTCTTGCAGAACCTACAGTTAAGATTAATATTTCCTTACTGTATGGTAGTGTTCCAAATGCTTTTAAAATTGCTGTCAGACCCTTTCTTGGGTGAGAGGGTAAAAACAAAAATAAAAACAGGTGTAGATGAAAATGTACCAATGAATTATAGACCTTTTTAAAATTCTGCCATTTCTGTCAAAAATAAAAGAAATAAAAATATCTTTGCAAATTCAGTATTTCCTCAGCTGACATAATATTATTGAAAAATTTCAATCTCTGAACACTAGTAAAATTGAAGTACTTGCGTTTGGTGGGTATGCTGTAACCAGTAAATAAAACATTTCCATTGTAATTTCTCAAAGGCTAAACTTTAACTGCTTGACTGCATTAGAAACATGGAGATTTTATTTGATACCCATCTACTGTTTGACTCTCATGTTGTTGCATTATCTAGGTCCTGTTTTCTCCAACTGGGAAATAGAGGTAAACTGAAGCGCTTTTACCTTGACAAGATGCAGAATAGCTGCTCTGTGTCTTTACCTCAAGCTGAATCGATCATTAATGCAATGCTGTAAGGCGCTGCATTCAGCACGCACTTGATTCTGAACGCTGTTGTGATTATTGTCCCTGGAATCAGAAAATAAGAACTGGTGATATATGGTCATAAGCCGTTACGCTGGCTTCCAGTTCGATGTAGTGGAGATTGTAAACCCCTCTCCTCAACACACAAGTTAGTTAATGGTTTCTCTCCACAGGTCTGTTTTACTCCCTTTCTTTGTAGATTGGAGGGTAAGAAAACAAAAAAGTCCCAGTCAGCTGGTTTACTCAGTTGTTAACTATATCTGTTCTAATTGTAATGCTGGATCATCTACAGCTACCTTGTTCAGCACTCTGTGTCACTCTGGAAAAAGGAGCACTATAAAAAATAAATTGAATAGAACTGAATACCAAGAGGGAGGTGACCATTTGTTATAGAACCATAAGAATTCCTCAATGTGAATAAAGTAAAAAAATTAAAATCCATTAAAAAGCTCTATGGTTTAATAACATCTCATTACCCTTACCATAAGACTAGACTCATAACTCATAATTTGTAAGTGCTAGTCCAGTCCAATTGCCTACAAGTTCTGCTGTATTTTTAAAACACACACACACACACACACACACACACACACACACACACTTAAGGGTATAACACATTTCTAATATATTTCAGAAAACTATGTCAAGTGTTTAAGACGACCTACTTACATGTCTAGTTTGTAAACACAGCCATGTGTTTTTGTACAAGCGTTTAATTTAATTTACCCAGCTCTGCATTCACTGAAATTCACGTCTGTCTTGAAGTGCTGATCTCTGAAAGCTTTTCTTACAGTTACCCCAAATGCCTTTCACCATGGGAGTTAATTAATCATTGATGAACTGTGGACTCCCACCACGGCCCCAGACTCCAGCCGCTGCCTTGCATCCCAAAAACTCCAGCTCCAGCATTGTTCAGTGGCACAAAAACTGTTCGGGGATAGCAATGCTGCTCGGCGATACCGGCACTGCTTGCAGTCCATGTGAGACACGCTCCGGTGTAAGCGCAGCCAGAAGTACCTTACCTGACATACTGCTGGGAGTCAGGGCCTTGACATCATTCTCATGTCCTCTGCTGACACCTGTGCACCTGGGTAGGAGAGGCGACAGAGTGGAAGGAGTGAGGGGGTAGTGCTATAATGAAACACACAAGACGATACGGGGGGGGGGACAACACACACACTGATTCATTTCACTCATCCAAGTTACTCCAAGGAAGCATGTAAGATAATGAAATTATATAAATATTTCATGGAGATATGCCATTTTGATCTGAGACTTGGCTTCTAGGCTGCTGGGAAAAGCTGTATGGTTTTGCAATCGATGATATTAGCTGGGAAGATAAATTCTGGAAGAGACAAGCTGGAAGATAAATGCACGCTGAAGAATAAGAAACATAAACAAGATCTATGTAGTCAGTCTGCAAATGTTACATTTTGCAGAAATCTCAGGACATTGCCAGGCTTTTTAGGAAAGAAAACACATAAGCTTGGTTATTTTGATCTACAAAGGGGTGAGAGGAGTTTTCTTAAATTGTGATTTCACTCTGCTGTGGCGGGTGACCTTTTTGGCTCTGCGGAAAGGTCCCACAATGCTGCTAGCCTGATGGGCAGTGTGACACCTTGTGGATGCACTGGGAAAGGTCACTTTGATGAAAAGGTTCCAGAAACACACTCCTTTAACATAACTGCCTTTTCGCTCATCAAGTAGGTAGGAACACCCGAACACAAATTCATACGGGGGTTTTGACAGCAACATATTTATACTAATACAGTGTACAGTGCCTAGCAGAAGTATTGAAGGCCCTTGAAAGTTAGCACCATTCTTTGGATTTGGACATCCAAGCACTCTGATATTTCTTCTGTACCCTTTTCCTGACTCATGCATTTGGATCACTTTACTTCTTACTTAGTATTCTCTTGAGTCTTCATTTTCAAACTGGATTTGCAGCCTGACTAAAGACCCTTACACAGAGTCACTTTCATATCCTGAAAATGTGACCTTTTCTTTAATTGCTTACTGGTAGAAACTGATTATTCAATTATGTCCAAAGAACAGGCAAATGTGTCCTGTTTGAGAACAATTTGCCACTTTAAGCTTTTGGAGCACAGTGCTTAGAATACTTATGCAAGCAGCACATTCCAGTTTTACTTTTTTAAATATCTGATGACAACTCATTTTAGCTTTTGAAATACACTGCTTGTGTGAGAAATCGCAGTAAAAATAGTGAATGGGAGAAAAATTGTATGTCTTTTGAAATGCAGAAAATGGTGTTAACTTTCAAGGGGCTTGAATACTTTTGCAAGGCACTGTATTATATTAGTTTTATATAGTAATATACTACATAAAGGACAAGAGACACTATTTAAGAAGCGTGAAAT
Organism: Scleropages formosus; assembly: GCF_900964775.1. Taxonomy (NCBI): domain Eukaryota; kingdom Metazoa; phylum Chordata; class Actinopteri; order Osteoglossiformes; family Osteoglossidae; genus Scleropages; species Scleropages formosus. The sequence goes on along the minus strand of NC_041828.1, from coordinate 7,405,729 downwards.
GTTAACTATTCTTAGACAACTTCAAAATAATTAACCAAGGCTCACAAAAACAATAGATAAACATAAAAATGAAACTCAGTTTAATAAAAACAAAGTATGCTAAAACGTAGACTACTTTTATGCCAGCAAAATGTTTTCGGAATAAAATGTTCAGATTTAGATAATCAATTAAGAACAGATAAACTGAAAATAAAAAAAAAAAAAAAAAAAGAAATGTAATGTGAAAGCTGCCTTTTTACCTTAAGCTTTCAAAAGGTTAGTGAGATTTGCTGGAAAAGGGATTTTTGTGGAGCGGAGAAAGAGCCGCCAAGTGCTGAGCGCCGCTCAAAAGAACACAGCAATTTATGTACCTGGCTCTCAACGACTGCTAAGGAAAGTGCTGGAAAGGAGCCTGTTTGAACACAGGGAAGCAACATGGCCCCCTGAGAAATTATTCTACTGTCAACTTAACAAAGCAGCCCTTGACAGCATGATTTTCAAATGCTTGAGAACCCCTTCAGTGTCTTTTTTGGCCACTCGTTCAATTAGCTCAGATCTTCACTATTAATCAAGGAAACAGGGTTGGGGGTCGAGTCGGGCCGTGTAATCCTCATTTTCAATGGACGCAGTCCTGTGGGTTATCTTTCAATTAGCCACAAAGTCATACCTAGCCCTCTCACAGGGCGATCCACATAATTAGTTCCCCCGACGTGGAGGCCGGACACGGAGCCAGCGAAGGTGTGGCACTGCCTGGCTGAAAAGCTAAACAACTCAAAGTGAAATATTTATCGCATCTGACACACAGTGGGGAACAAACAAAGTTGTGCAGTCAGCGTACATAACTCTTCTGGGAACTATTGGATCTTTTCGGGTCTGGTCCTTGGAGCACCGCTAATCCGGGCAGCGAAACCAAGTTGTGAGATGAGCTCCTATTTAATTAGATGCTTGGCAGGAGCCAACCCCTCAAAAAAATGTCATTTAAGGGCAGCTGAAGTTGAGATCTTAGAAAAAATTAGAAAAAGTAAGATGTTGTGCTGGTACTAAAGCACCTGTAAGGTGTCTACTGACTGATATTTCATTTTTGTCTGAAAGTGCGATATTAAAAAAATCCATGACAAACCTCAAGTGAAAACTGAAATTTGGCTTTTAAATGAGGCAAATGGCACAGGAAAGTGCCACCTCCCTTTACTGTGGTTATGAAACAGGAAACATCCTCAATGTGAGAAATATCGTGGGGTGAAAAAGGCAGTTAAATCAACAGCTCAGCATGCTGTATCCCTACGTACTGATCTGCGTTCAGGCAGTGTCCCTCCATGAGAGGGTGGCCCATCGAGAGCAGGATTCATCCACGGATCCGAGGGCATCAAAGCAATGCGAGTTCCTGGAGATGGAGCCCTGCCCGTGTTCCCAGCAGGCTCACGTTACATGTAATGTACAGACTGGTTCCGGAAAACACTACCGCACACACAAACTAGGTGCGTTACTCGCTGAAACCAAGTAGGCAGCCTAAAGCAGTCACCTCTAGGCTCCATCTAAACACAGCACAATGACCAGACTAATTATTTCCTCTTAATGACAACATGAGTTAATTTAAACTCATTTATTTCACTATTACCTTTTTATTCTACACAAAACATCAATTGCATTGACGATGGAGCAGAAATATGGAAACCAAACGAATATGCCCCCTCTGAGAGCTTTTCGTGGAAAATCTAAATGCCTTTTACCAGAGCGACTTAATTATTCAGCAGGCAGTATGAGTCAGTCATGCATTTACTCCATTTCTGAGGTGACACACAGGGTAACAGATGATCTCAAGGTACACACTCCTGCAGTGGGTGTTACGCGTTCACGCAGCTGTTGTTACACTCCCTTCTTATGTGATCTCAGTGCGTCCAAAAAATACTGTCTGAAAGCTTCCATTCTTAAATGTCAATGTTTTTTGCTTAGCTGACACTTGTGCCCAATTAAATAGCAGGATATTTTACTGGTGCAATTAAGGTTGGGTACCTTGCTCAAGGGTAATAAAGTAGGACTTGAACTAGTAGCCTTCCAGTTACAGATCTGAGTCTGTAACCCTCCAGCTACCTGATGCAAAGGTATAAAGACGCGGAGGAGTGTTTCCTTAAATACACAGAAGATGTCAGTGCAGACAGACCTCTGTAAAGACGAGAGACAAAAAAAAATAAGAGCATCCATGTCCCATTCTGTCTGGCAGGCAGCAGCTGGACAGTAAGGAATCTTGGGAAATCATGGGAAAATGAGAGAACTCCTGCACAACGCCTTCCCCTAGAGGGCACTTAGTATACAAGAGAGCAGTTGTTGATGACGACACTTTAGATAATCTAGAAATGACAGGTGTCCGAATGAATCTCTGACCAGGAAAAAGGCACAAAAGAAAACTGATAAAAAAAAAAAAAAAAAAGGTTTGTCAACTCAAAGACTCATACACTATATATTTTATAGCAATAAAATATAGTAATGAAGCATATCTTTGCTTTAAAGTAACAAAGCGTATAACAAATCTGCTGTTTCACAGTATTTGCGTGCGTTGCATGAGGACTGAGCTTCTGTTATGCCGATACCAGGCTTTACTGTATTTCATCAGATGGCAGACCACCATTAGGAATCTGCGGTAGCTCTAAGGCCAGTCTGCCTCTACCTTGATGATGAGCCTTTCTGAAGCATGATGACTTCAGAGTTCCTAGACTAAACTGTAATCACTGCTTTACCCGCTGCTTTGCATCATAAAAACCCAGGGATGCTACGGCTTCAAACTTGCAGAATGCTGCACCACGCTTGCTAAAAGGGTTAGTGTGTGAAAATAAAGTGGCTCTACAATCAAAGTTTCTAAAGCCTTCCTTCCCCTCTGCATTCAGTAGGATCTGAAAATAGACGGCCCTTTGGGACGTCGGCAAGACTTTGGGCTTTTCTCGTTTCAGTTCATCCAGAACGGTGCATTACTGCGGATCTGACAAAACGTCCGTCCTAATTAGAGCTGGGATCAGGTCACTGATCCTTACAGGAACTGCCCAGGAAGCACATGTACTGAAGAACCATCAGGCAGTACTTTATGGCCACAGAAATGAAAAATATCACTAAGGGGAAAAAATATTCTATGCCAATTATGATAAAAGGCTATAATTCTGAGTCATATACTTTGGCTCTAGTATCTCACATCATCAAGAAGCGGAGAAGACCCATGAAGAATTACCACTGACAATCTAGCTGAGAAAGACGACATGTTTATCCTATTGTCTTGACATGAAAAGCAGCATTGTTATTATTTATTCAACTCATTAAAAATTATTTCCCCATTGAGACTGGGGATGTGGAGGAAATCAGCTCCACCACAATCAGAATTTTACCTGCAAAACAGACGTCAACAGCTGGCACAGCGTCCAGTGATTACAGAGTCTTGGTATAAACAGTCCGATTTGACAGAGGAAGCAGTTGAATCTGATGTTTGTGTAACATAACACCATATGCAAAATTATTATGATGGGTTGTAGTAAAAATAGTTCTTCCAAAATAGCGATAGCAAGAAGTATATTGTCCTGAATTGAACAAGTTACTTCTGAGAACAACCTCTACTCTTGAGGACATCTATTGTGACAAAATCTGCTCAGCATCTTGACTCTATCCAAAATCACTGATTATAAATATCAGCAAGCATTCCTTGATATAACTGTGACAGTTATAAAGCATGACTATTTTAAAAAGCTAAGTACTTATAGACTGGCGTAACAAATCCCCCCCCCCCCCAAAGGACTTGCAGCTTCTCAATGACATACGAGATGTGGACAGACATTACCTCTCTTTATCTCTGAAACAAACACACACACACACACACACACACACACACACACACACACACACACACACACACACACACAGAGCCTTGAGCTGGCATTGTCACAAGCATTTTCTGCAGAGATCAAAGTTAATCCTGCAAGCAGTTCAAAAAGAGAGACACAGTTGATGCTCAGACAAAAATACTCTTGAAAGTGTGTCAGAATAAAGAATTAGTACAGAAAAATGAAAAGAATCTGTGTGCTTCATGTTTAGGGACGTTCACTAGATTGTTGCCCAAAGATACTTAAAAATGGCGATGAACTACTGCTACGAATATGAAATTTTGTATTTGTAACTCATGTCTTCATTAATCTCTAAACCAGTAATAAGAACAACAGGAATTAATCAGGGAGAATCTTGTGCAGCTGGGTTGCAGTATACATATCCTGGAAGAACCTACATAAAAAATAATTAAAAAAAAAAAAAAATGCGAGTACCCCTAGGAAACCTGGCTAATACTTGTGTAAGGCAATCTGGTTAGAAAAGTGAAAGCAAATCAAGCCACGCCACAAGTGTCCCGCATGTGTGGGAACTACTGCAGAAAAGCTGAGAAGACACGTTGGCTGGTTCTGTGATCTAACTCGTTAATTGAATGGCTTAAGAAAAAAATCATTTCCAGCAAATGGACTCAGACTTTTGACTACTACTGTACAGCAGCAGAAAGTAGCTTCATCGGTGTGTCTGACTCCTTCGTGCTCCGGCTCCAGACACTCTACAGCAACATGCTCACCGTGGCTCCCTGTGTGCACCACACTCGTTGAGCACACCAGGTCCAACAAGCAAACACAGGTCATAAAGATGGGAGAAAGCATAGCCAAGGGTTTTTCGTACACCCACCTTTGTCCACTGAGAAGCCGTTCTACAATACACAAGCGTACTCCAAACTGAACTTTATATTTTCATGCTTTTGTTTCTAGCATCCTCGCTAAGGATATCCGTTTAGAAGAAAAACATCACATATAGACAGCAAAATAATGTACATTTTTTGGAGAGTATACACTATGTAGATGACCTGTAATATCAATGCACCCATTTCATTTTTCTGTCCCTTCTTCGTCCTGATCCCTTGAGAACATCACTTTGCGCATCAGCAGCATCCTTCCAATAACCATTTCTAGAGCAAACGTTCAACACTCATTAGACTCATTAGCAATGCGGGACTGAGGGTATTCTGTCCTCTCTTTCCAGGGACACCATACGAGTGCCATCGATCTGCAGAGGGCTCTCTCACTGGCAGGGCCCTGCAGCTGAGTGGGAAGAGTGGAGTGGGAACAGCTGAGCAATAACGAGTCCAGTGCTGCCATGCGGAAAGAGCCCACCCTCCCACCTCCACCCCCGAGTGGTGCACCCTGTCCTCTTCTCACAAAAGCTCTGTCCCTGTGTGACCCAGCTCCGCAAGGGCCAGGGAGGGAGTTGCTAAGGGAGGCAGATGTGGCCATACACAAATATAGATTACACACAGACGAACATGCACTGACACACAACCACACACACTTTGACACACTAACACACGTTATCGCAAATGCATAGACGTAGTACATACACACATACACAGATGCTAGCCCTCGTACTGTTTGACCGATCGGAAATAAAGCAGTTGGGCTGCTATTTTACATGCATGCTCGTATCATAGGTGCTGACTTAAAAACAACACAAAAATGAATAATGAATTTATTATTGCTCATGTGTCCTGTGCACTTAACAAGCTGATTAAATGTGCAGCTGTAAAGTGAAGCTAACGGTGACATTCTCGTCCTGAGGCTTGTGACTCGGCCAGGGATGGCTGTTTTGCATTTTCAAGCGGTTAACCATGAATACTGAGCATTGAAACCAGTGCACTGTGGATATGAAGAGTCACTACATCAGGTAATTTCCACTCGGCATCAAACCCTGCCATTTAATGCGGGTGCATCTTCATGGCAAGGCAGACGAAAACAAGGCGAGCAGATGGTGTTTTCATTAAAAGAATGCAGCTAAAGGAATAAATGGATTGACCGTGTTGGAGGGTACCTCACTGAAATGAGCTCATTACCTCTATCCACTGAACCAAGAGAGACTAACATTAAAAACACTTATTTTATATTAAAAAAAAAAAAAGCTGACAGTCAAGATGCAAATGCAGAACAGTCAAAACTTGACAACTACAGGATCATGCAACTGAGAGCTTGTGAAAAGCCCTTTCCATCAAGTCTGTCCGCAGCGATAAGAAGAGCCATTATCAGCAACAACCCATCAATAGATAAAGTCACAATTATTTCTCCCCAGGGTAAAGAATTTGCCTCCGAGCACAAGAGGGCGACTCAGCTTGTTTGTCCAATCAGGACACAGGTTCCCAAGAGGCAATCAGTGAGTGAGAGTGTGGAGAAGGGGGTGGACGGAGCTATGATGTCATTGCCTGCGGAGACAGCCTGTTACATTGAGAGGCCTGCACTCTTACCTTGGATCCTCCTGAAATTTCAATCAAACTCCAGACTTGACCGGACAGACACTTCTGTAGAACACCTAGAAGAAGAAAGAAAAAGCTTCCTTTACTCTAAGTGAAGGCAAGCTAAAGCAATGTAGATGTACGGTGGTCTTTGTTGCGGTTCAATACAAAGTACAATTCTGTAAAACGAGGCAGCGTGGTTATTGTGTACGAAAAACTGAATAATGATAATATCTTGGCAGTTTCCCTCCCCACACACGTCGTCATCAGTTTCACTGGGGTTTTTAGCGCAGCTATCTCTGAATACTGAACGGCCCACTCTGTCTGCGTGGAGTTTGCGTACGTCTCAAGCGAACTAGTCACCCTACATTGCCCATAGTGTGAGTATATGTTCCTGAGTGAGTGCGTTACATTGGACAAAGGTGTCAGCACAATGATTGTACATTGCTTTGGATAAAAGCTTCTGCTACATGAACAATTGTTAACGTACTGCCTCCAATTATTTGTCCATATTATGTTATTTTTGTGCACGTTCTGATATCAGCATTTTCATCACATTTCGATAAAACATAGTATGTGTCACAAGTATTAACAGCAACGTAATGCTGCTGTTACTCTTTGCTCCTTCACATACCTGGAGCGTCACGCAAAATGACAATAACCACTGTCCAAAAGAAAAACAGAACATACTGCCCGTGGTCCTCCAGTGCCCAACCAAACATTACTGCCCTGCACTGTTTTAACAGGTTAATTTCCCACCTACCTGGGCTTCATTTCATTTTTGTTGGAGAAAATCAGACCTTGGAAACCTTATGCTATTTTAGGCCTTGCTGTGCTCACGTCTCTTGTTCTGCCGTCAACAGACTTCAAGTTTCAATGATAAAGTTCTGTAAACTTTAGCCCAGCCAAATAAAATGCACTTTGTGCCTTACTTCAGCAATAAGTGCATAACTTTGCATAATAAATTAATTAAATATGACTCAGTGTACATCTTCAATGTTCAAACATGCAAGCTCCTTTGAGAAAAGTAACTTCTTGCTTATTAACTGTACGTACATAGATACATGGACTTGCAATAGTTTTTCCCCGTTGGAGAATGCTCTTCAGAAGAAACATTGTTGGAAAGTTCTCATACAGCCTTTGAAAGGCTATAATTAGGCTACAATAAAATATCGAATAATAACTTTAACCTGATGCACATATTGATATAAATGCAGATATATATCACTTTCTCTATATGAAAGCATTGGTTACAGCAGTTATTATAAATACATATATGATACTGTATGCACTTGGACCACTGTAGCATTGTTGACTGGTACTGGAATTCTGCTGCACGTCAAGTTTATTCCAAATACTGTGATGCTCACAATTTCAGCAGGTATGTTATACTGATATTGGTAGAATTTTGGTTTGAGTCTCTGCACTCACTGGGTTGTTAAGTGTCCTTTGAATCAGTGACTCATATTTCTTTCACAGAATGTAGCTGTCTAAAGCCAGTATTCCCTGTCCTACAATGCACTGCCATTTTTTGGGCTTTTCACAGTGATGTTTGTTCAGATGACAGAATTCAGACATAAACAAAAATTTGCATGTCCTTTATATATTAGTCTTTTATTTCAAAGCAGTATCTCATAGGAAAAATGTGGCAGGAGATATACCAAAAACTAGGTCAGATTTAAGTACATAACCAGTGTTGCAATTCATCATAAAGTAGCAAGATAAATCTCCTATCCATAACAATCTTATCTGAAACTGTCATATAAACTGGGCAATAACTAAAACAAATACATTTAATCTTCCTTTTTAAGTATTAAAGGTGGGGACACAATAGCCTTTTCTGCTTTAAGGGGGGATGTATTTTATTTCTGTTTAACTATTTCCCCTAAAATGAATGGTAAAAGTGGTGTTAATGATTAATTTTGTTACTCCCCCTTCCATCCTCCAATTAAAAAAAACACTTCAAAAACACTACTTGAGTTTCAATAAACATTAAAGCATGCGATCAGTGTCTCCTTTTGTCTCGCCAGGTCACCCTTCCTACTTCAGAGAAGCACATTCTAGGTGCTGACATTTCTCCCATTTCTATCATGCCCCCGTTTATTTCGGTACATTCTCATCAAGCCACCCTTTTCACTTGATTGGTGGTTGCTAGTTGCCATGGTGATTAAACGATATCTGCAAGGTTGAAAATCCAACTATTTCCGCTTACAAAAGAGACTTTTGCTTGCTTGCCATCATTTTCCCCTTCCTTCTGAGTCATGCACCTTGAGCTCTGCGACATGGTGGAAAAACACAGCACACGCAGCATAACGACACAAAAAGATACAGATCCACAGCAATGGAACACAACAACATAATTTATGCCCATTATCACACTTTTAATAGCTAGATCGTTATTAGGTCTTTGACAACCTAGGAAATATTCAATGCAGCTTTACGTCTCTGACAATAAAGTGTAGATAACGGTCATGCATGAGCACGAAAACAAAGTCTCTGTCCTTCAAATTGGGCTTGGCTTGGACACAGAAAGCAGGCACATCACGGCCTGCACGTGTCCCGTCACTCCAGGGTGCTTTGCACTGCTGCTTCCCCTTCGCTGTCAGAGCCATGGATGACTGGCTGATTTGACGCAGATCACCCACCAAAACAAGCCAGCTGTTCACTCTGATTCGAACATCTCCGCAAGGAGCTGTTCCCAAAAATTTTTTTTAAAGAAAACTAATAGAAAGGGAAGGGATGGTAAGGTGACCGAGGGCTTCCTGAAACCAAATCATTTCTGCTGTTCATTACTGAATATTTCTGGTTTTCCAAGAAGAGGAGAATCCAGCTGAGTGCATGCAAAGCAGACCTAGAGAAGAAACTGGTTTCTACTAAACACAAGTTACATTTGTACATAACTAAGAGAGCACTGACACATCAGTCAATTTAGCACACTACAAAGGGAACAACTGGCGCTTTGACAAAGAGGATGCAGTGAGAAGAGGAAAAATAAATGTCTTTAGCATCTGGGAGTGAAGCCTTCACTGTGAGTCTTCATGCTGAAACAAAGTCATTACAGGATCTGAGGATGACAGACGAGAGAGTGGCCTGCGTGACACTGTTCAGTAACTGTATACACTCAAGGAAGCAAAGGGCGAAAAGTGCACGTGCACTTTAGTCATTCCCCAGTTTTGCTCTAACAAATCATTCAGATGTACAAATTGGTGAACATTTGTGGGTTTTTGGGAAAAGTGTCAGCTGAAAAGCAGAATAATGGTACTACAGTACAACATCAGCACCGGCAACAACAGCATTAATAAAGGTGATAATAAATCGGCTACTTGTGTTATCGCCATGAGTATAAGAGAAAGATTATTTTCTGTTGTCCAGTTACTAAGGCTGCAGATAATGACAAAAACGTCCTTGAGACTACCTGGCCATCAGGGTTCACATGCGTACCAAACCACTCGCCCACTGCAGCAAATTGCCCAGAATGCTTAAAAAAAATGCCCTCAGCTGAGCTGTAAGTTGAGGCAGAAAGCGAGGCCAGGTCAAGCGAGGACGCATGTTGAGCTGCGCCGAATCCTCATCATGGACAAGACTGCTTTCAGGAACATGCAAATAAAACAGTAAAAACAAAAGCTTCGGGGTGATGTTTAAAGTGCACCCTCATATTCTGCCCGTGTCCACGCATTTCAAACAAGTGTTAGCCATCAACTAAAAGACAGAGAGCACCCCAATGCATTCTGGGGCAGGGAGGACAGTTCAGGACAAACACGACAACTTAAGCATACTAAGATAAGTTATTCAGACAAAATGAATAAAAAAATGAAGCAAGACAAAAAAAAAGGACAGGAAAATGGAAATAGGTCACCTGAGCTTAGCTAAACCATGTACCACAAATGCCAAAAATGAACCTTGTTATCAAAACAGAAGTCCAGCACATTAAGTCCCACAAATTTTCATTTTGGAGCACACATTAATTTTCAGGTAATGTCCTTTCATTTGAGATGGCAGGTGCTATTTTTGTCTCTTCATATGACCCCTGTCTTGCTACACCCGCAGGAGGTTGTGAAAGAGCATGACCACTGCAAGGTCCGCCTGCTGCATGTCATTTGTTACAGTTAATCTCCAAGGCCAACTTTCTCTTTACACATTTGTCCCATAACCCAACCCCTACTACTCCCAACATTCTAGCCTTGGTACATAACTCAGATTTGTTTGGCGTTGCGACGTCACGGACCAATGTCAGCTTCCATGTGGTCAAGTGTCATGTGGCAGCAAATAACAACATGCGATTGGGCAGCAGGTGGCATAGTTACTAAGGACATCTACCTGTAATTTGCTCAAATTCCACTCTCAACACCGCTGTAGTACCACTGAGCGAGGCACATGCCCAGAGTTGCTTGAGTGAAACATTTAGCAGTCCAGCTGCGCATTTAACACTAGAACTACCAAAATTTCACTGCTGATGATGAAATCATTATAGGTCTGTTGCCTACTCATGAGAAGGGGATAACTAAGAATGAAAAACTAAATTATTTTGACAAGACCGATTGTAAAGAAATGAAACTAAGTTAAAAAAACAAAATTAAACTATTGATATCTTAAATATAAAACATTACAAATACTGAGAAGTACAAAAATTCAGAGGCCTGAATGAAAATAGTGTAGGGTAAGATTTGAGTAAAAGATCAACATCTGATCATGCATACATGTATGCTAGTGTAGTAAAAAGATGGTAGAGTATATATGGTAAGAACAACAAAATTATAATATTATGTTCTGTACTATAATACAGACATGAGTTGCTTAATGACGGGGATACATTCTGAGAAACGCGTCCAACAATTTCGACATTGTGTGAACATCATACAGTGTACTTATTCAAACCTAGATGGTATAGCCTTGATACAGTCAAGAGACACAGTAAACACAACATTTATGGCACTGCTGCCGGCGTAACACAGCGTACTGTTTTACAGTAAACATTTTCTATAAGTAGAAAGAGTACACTGTAAAATAATGATAAAAGTACAGTACAGCAAATACATAAACCAGTAACTTAGGTGTTTATTATCATTATCAAGTATTAGGTACTGTACATAATTGTACGTGCTATACTTTCATGACTGGCAGCGCAGTAGGTTTGTTTACAGCAGCACCACTACGAACACGTGAGTAACACGTTGCGCTACGATGTTACAATGGCTATGACATTGCTCATCGATAAAAGTGAGTCGTTGCCTAAAATGTCATTAATTGGCGCATGATTATACATCTTTGTAGTTAAACTGGAGAGGTGGTGGAATTAAACTTTGTTCCACACGGAATATGCGAGTTCAATTTTACATCCAAGAGTCACATGGAAAAAAGTCACAAACAGCCATTCATGCAATTTAAAAGAAGTAAAACTTTGAATTATTTCTAAGACACAGTGGTTCAGTTAACCACAAGAGCAGTTCTGGTTTTAATAGTTGACCAGTTAGAGCAGCAAATCATAGGGCTTCCTCACTTAAAGAGCTACAAGGGAATTTAAATAGTTATTTTACTAAAGAAGAATGCTCCCCTTCATACTGAAATTATTAAAATGAGAACTATAATACTTTAAAGCCCTGCTAAAAATGTCACAGTTGTTATTCTTTATTAGTATTATGAAATTAATTGATAACTTGTCCAGGGTGACTTACAAGTGGTGTTTATGTTCATCTGTTTGTGAAAAATGTTCCAATTTCAAGCAGAAATACCGTTGAAATTGTACAGCTGCTGCTCTGAAAGCAAGATATTCCTAAAATACTTTCAATTTAAAAAATGGTTTAAAAAGGCACTTTTTTTTTTTTTTATTTATTTTTTTGTTTAAATTGCATTCTCTTCTGAATGCATTTCACATTTTTAGGGATAATCAGAGATGCAGTCACAGACTCTGATGTTCACTTATATCCCTAAATATGATACACTTAATATGCAACCACGTGAAACAGATCATAAAATGTTAGTAAGAACCAGAAAGCTACAACATTTTGCATTAAAACAAGAGCCTTATAAATAAGAAGTAAATTTACAACCATTTCCTGGGCTTGGCAACTAGGACTCACATATGTACACAACACACCCCAGTGCCCTCCAGTCAGAATCAGGCTTTCCCCAAGTGAGAGAAAACTCAGACAGGACAGGCAGCCGGCTGGACTGTGGCAAGCCCTCCTGTGGGACACTTGCTGGCAAAGGCACAGGAAATGTTAAAATCCCAAACCTGCATGACATTCCAGACTGTCCTCTCAAAAAAGGAAAACAACAACTAAGAGAAAGTACTAAGTTTTAACTACTTACCATGACTGGCACGAACAACAAATAAACAGGGTACACCCTTCTAAGTGCATTGTAACGCCTGTCCAAGGTAGGAAAAACAGTAGAAAGTTCAGTACAAAATGTGCTCAAAAAATAAGTGGGGAGGGAAAAGAAGGGAGAGGAGGGGGAAAAAAAAAAAAAAAAAAAAAAAAAAAAAAAAATTGTTCACCCCCCCAACCCACCCCATCTTTCAATGGACACGTCTGTCCGTCACACTCAGTTCCAGCAGAATGAATTGCGCTGCCAAGCTGCAAATAGGTCAGCGATAGGCGCCCACAGATTTTCTCCCAGTCTCCTCCTCTTATTGGCTGATCGGAGCAGTATCGGTGCCAAAACCTGGACACCGCGTTGGCCGAGCCCTGGCTGGCCGGGAAGTGAACCAAGCTGTGTGAGTGATAGCAGCTCCGTTAAAAAAACCTTGCTGATCTACACCTCCCTATGAGGAGGGAGAAAAGCTCACTGTCTTTTAACTCATCAGCCGACACTATGGTGCAGGGGGAGTAGAAAAACAAACAGATAAACAACTGATGTCACACATTCAAACCATGGGGAGAATTCCTCAGATGCAGAGACCACGGGGAGCTGGCATTACTATAACAAATGTTCTGAGCCCTGCACCCGGCCTGCAGCTGGAACCCTACAGGTTTTCTGAAGATTTGTTCCAGTACTTCTCAGTATTGTTGAATCCTCAAAGGGGTTATACCAAAACACTTTCCCCTTCCAAGTTTTAACACAACTCTTGTAAGTTTGGAGTCCTTCATGACACAAACCAATACACAGGAGCACAGGTATTTGTTCATTCATCATCAGTAACAGACAAAAACATACATTTATATTATTATACCCTTTCATAAAATATTAGGTGAACTCACCAGGGAAATAATGCGTTAATAGTAACACATTATATTCTAGCAAGCCATAGCATATTTTTAGAAGACTCGATATGCGTCTTGCTTTTGGACGATGATGTGGAAAACTCAGGAGTCGAGAGAACAGAAGGCTGTTATTTTCTCAGTTAATCCTAAAACTGAATATGTGCACAGGTAAGAAAAAAATGAATATTCTGGGCTGAAATGAGAAAGAAAAGCAGCAATTAAATAGCAGTGTGCACAAGAGTCATATGCATAAAAGCATCACAGTCCAACAGCATTTAATCACCCTTCTCTACATGGTCACATGTGGAATTCGGAGAGATGTGGATACAGCCAGTAGTCAGCTTCTCTCTTTTTCTAACCTAGACTGAGTGTATACGAAACCAGAACCAGCTGGAGTTCCTCTGGAGAGACCCTTATCGATTTGACATAATACATAAGTCCAAGATAATTAACAACTTGGAGATTAAAAGTTTAAACAGCTGTCACCATATTTAACCTAACCCAAAACTGCATGTGATGTTTTCCAGCACATATACTTCAGAATATAAAATAAAACAAAATGATTATTGTGCCAGACTTCAAGTGCATATTCGTCAGCATGAGCACAAGTAAACAAAGAAGAATAAATATCTGTTTAACAGAAATATAAAATACAAACAAAACACAAGAAAAGAGGACAGCAGAAAATCAAGTATTTTAAAAAACTTTTAACCTTATTATTACAGACTGAACTCTTAGCAGGCAGCCTCCAGCCCTGAATAATGGTTTTTATTATATTAATATTATTTCATAAACTCAATACGAACATGCTTATCTTTGAAAAACAACTGATATTTGACATTAACAAAAAAAAAAAAAAACTCATATTGCATAATAGAGTCATTTTCCCTGTTAAAGAGCTGCTTCATGTAAATGTCTAGATTTGTTAGCATTAAGCCTGAGGCTAAGAGAAACATAGTAACATTGTCCTGATACCCCAACTGTACCAGTCTCTTTGTTTTGCAGTGTGTTTTTAATGCAGGTTAACAAGAAAAAATTCCTGCCAACACGCCAGCCTTTATATCATCACTTAAATTACACTTTAATGTATTAAATGAATATTCAGTCTTGCATACAACCTTTCTGTAACTAAAGCCACTGCAAACAATTTGTTTACAGAGTGAGAGAGAGAAGTGATGCAAAGCAGTTCACAGCGCACACACGCGCACGAGGGCGCGCAACACACACATCTGGAAACCTTTCTGAAGCCAAACAAACATTTGTGCTTTCCCAATTTGGGGAAAACAACAGGAGCTACATTTCACCCTGAATGTCATGAGCATGGACTGTAGTGACTGGGTTCTTTTTTGGAGTGTGGGAGTGGGAATGGGGTCTAACTTTCCCTTTTTGAAAACACACACCCAGGCACAGTGTTGGAAGAGCAGTACCTCCCAATGTTTTCTAAACAAGTCAGGAGTCTGAACAGATTCTTCTCCCCTCTGTAGGCATCGGAATGCATTTTTCCGACCCAAATACCGCACACAAAATGAAACTCCTCACAAAACCGCAGCCTTCCTTCTCAGCCGTTCCTAGCAATGCGAGTACTTTCTGTCGAGATTAAAAATTAATTTAGTTTAAAAACGTTCATCTAGAAGACTTGCATACTATCACTGCTTGGTGCATTTCTTGTTGATAACAAAAATAAACAGATGTAACGAGGTAAACAGCACAGGTATGGGGTCATGGAGTTTGCATTTTTACAAGAGCCACAGCCACAGTAAACATTTTGTAGGAAGCCAAATAAAAGTACGGTTTGAAACCATGCAATGAGAATTTGAAATGTGCATCTAAAAGTGATGAATGACAACGAAGAGATGAATGAATGGCACCAATCGGAAAACATCAAGACAATGTAACAGTGATGTCAAGATGACAAATTCTGTATAAAAGTATGAACTGTAAAAACGGTTTTGTGACCCTGCTCCACTTAGATAAACATTAATGATGAAACAGCAGAAATCACAGAAGGATATCAAGGCCAAAAAGTAAAGAGAGAAAACATAAATATTCTGTTATAACTAGATTAAGTTTGCCCAGTCACCATACAAGGCCACACAGGAATGCTGAATGGCCAAGGCTGCTGAAATCAACAATAAATAAAAAGGGTTTGGAACAAAAACAAAATCTTTATTTTCTGCTTATCTTGGTGTCAGTTTTGTCCCCCTTCAAAATGACCCTGTTGTGGAGAAATATACTGATTAAGATCACCCCAGGTGCTTTGCCCGCAGAGAAAAAAAAATCACAACATCTACAGAAACGTAGCAGAAACAGACCCTAAAATGTGCAATTACAGATCAGTATTTATTATTATATTTTGTTTTGTACTGTGACTTTGAAATGTGATCTAGTGGAACAGATCAAGAATATAGTTTACAAATTTGGGACCATTATCTAAAAGATAATTATTTGGGTGTGTTTTCTGGTTCTCCTTAACACTGTGAAAACAGCATAGATTCTGGATCTTTTCCTCAATGGCACAACTGGCTGGTGTCCTTATCAATAATCCCAAAACATTCATAGCTTCTTCCTGGATGCAGAGTAATCGTCCATGCATGGTGAGAAAGGAATGCACACTGACCCATTCAGAGAGTGGCGATTCCCCATTCAAGGCAGGTGTCATGTGGTGAAGGACACCTATCTTGCTGAACCACAGGCTGGAGGAAGACTGACAAGACTCATAGACAGACCCTCTTTCTTGCTCTCTCTCAGAAGTAACTCACTGTCTCTGCTCAGCTTTCCCAATTTCATCCCATCATTTTATCCCCAGTTTTAATGAGAAATCCTTTCTCCAAGACCTTCACCAGGTCACTAGCCACTCAATGAAATTCTATTTACAAAGTCTAGGAAAAAATGGGGAGCACAAGAGTTCCTGTTGTATGACCACAAGGAATGGGATTTATATCAAATAGCATATAACACAAAGAGACAATAAGAACAATGAAAGTCAAATAAAAGCATAAAACATTCATCCATCTAGTAAGGTCAGACCCCAGAAATGTTTACCTGTCCTGAAATCTTTAATTTTGTTCATTCACTCTACCAGCTAATAACATTTCAGTGATTAAGTCAAACACATTTTTACAACTTACCCATTTTAACACCATTTTGTTTTGCCAGTTAAAGTAATCAGCAGAGAATCCAACAGCTCAAGGGGTTTCAGTATCACCTTTCAAGCTTCCATTGACAAAGGAACAAACCCAAGTATAGGAGTCAGGAGAGGAACCAATAAACTGCACTGAAGTACGGGCGCTTGCAAACTGAGGTGACCTGATCCATGTTACTAATAGGTGTGCATTCACTTCACACGGCATACTGGTTTCCAGTGTACATCACCATGCTAGCCCAACATGGCCGTTGGCCTGGATCTCAGTACTACCCCCAGCATACCCCCTGCATAGCTGCCGTCTGTGCTTCAAGGTTGTCCAGCTTCCAGAGTGCACACATTTCTGGATGGCGCCAATGCGGTTTTTTCCCCCAGTTCTGTATGCAGTCTCTTTAAAATTTTTTTTTTTAAAACTTTCATTCTGCAGAAACACTTCAGTAAAAGGCAAAAGAAGTGAATGAGGTTTGGTTCTTTTTGGGCAAAGAACTATTAACTGTTCACCTCTACTTTAACAATACACAAAAACCGACAAAACAGAAACTTACACCACTAATAACACATAATTAAATAAAAATACCTTTGTGTTATAATACGAAAACATTCAGGGTTATTTATTATACCACAGTCATATTTTTATACATCTCCAGAGTAAAGCCAACACAAGGTTGGGTGACTGGAGTTTAGCAGACAGTGTGAGGGTCCTCATGGAATTACTACTGAGTGCTGAAGGAAAAAAAAGGGCGGCACTTTTTATTGGCTTTTTGCTAATTGTTAATTAAAAGCTGGAAATTTGCACAAAGGAGCATGACTGGAATTCAGCCATTCAAAGCTCAAAATGAAAAAACTTACAAGTGTTATAAAACATTTCAATGGTAAAATTTCTCTGCGCTTCAATGGCTTATGTTTAAAGTGGCCTTCATTGCTATCAGACAAAGCAATAATAGATACCCTGCACAGAACATAGCAGGGTTACAAGAACACACACATACACACACACAGTGGACGAGCCGAAGATATTCTACAAGTGAGGAATATTCAGTCATCATCGCTATGTGACTCAAATCTGTTCACTCTTTTTACCCTTAGGGTTAAATTTATCATTACTGCAAAAATACAACAATTAAATACACTGCAGTGTTTCCTCAGAAGTATAACAAAATTCTAAACATACTTTTCTTCTCAAATACATATTCCCAGGCCTGTGATCCTAAGCCTATTTTCCTGTAATCCTAATTAGTAGCCCAATGCAACCTAAACCAAAAAAGTAACTGTTACAAATGTGTGCTTTGTTAATGATGCCCTGGAGCCTAAGCTTCCTGCAGCAAAATCAAGAAAAGAATTTCCTTTAAAAATCTCAAAGGCTCATTCACTCAGAAATATCTAAAAAAAAAACACTGGATCAACCCTAGGTTCCATTAACAATGTGATGAAAAAATACACACTTTAAAACACAGATACACAAAGTATGCATGTCTTCGTGTATAAAAATCATAAAGTTTGTTTAGAATCAGTCACATTTGCTAATCCCTTAAAGAGTGCAGATTTAACATTAACATCTTGTAATTCATTTATGTAATAAAATCTAAAAATTGTTTGTATGCAAAACAATCTTCCGCTTAAGAAATTTATTCGCTAAACTGCAGGAATTAAGATAAACCCCTTATCTTTTCAGGCCACAATTCAAATTTAGGAGTTGCACCACTAAGTAAAACTCAAATGTCCCATAATTGTGACTGCTAATAAGGACTGCTGTAAAACTGTCAACAAATTAACTGGTATCATACCATGCAAAAACTGAAAGAAAAAAATCTACTGTAAAAAGTTGTCTCCAGTTAGATATGCAATATGAATGTTCATCACCAAGCAGAGACCTTAAAAGAGAAAAAAAAAATGCATTAATAAAGCCAACTAAAACGGCCTGTTCAAATCATCATCCTTGGTTAACATCTATACATTAACCAAGAATGCAGTGTCATGTGACTGCAAGAAAGAAATCTCCCAAAAAAAAAAAAAAAAAAAAAAAACCTACAAAAACAATGTTGCCAGCATCTCTTATTAAACTGAATAGTTATGGATATCTTCCAATTTTAATACTTACGAAAGAAGAACAATGCCTCGGATTCTATCCAGCAGGGAACAGGCCAGTTATTCTTCCCTACAATACTGATTATGCTTCCTATGGTCACGTTAACTACAAAGACCTTGTTCATGCTTCTCGTTTCACTTATTACAATGATTTTTTTAAATACTATATTATTTATTTTAAAACTCAAACACTACTTTAGGATGTGTAATGTTGCTTATTGGTGAACACAACTGCTACAATAGCACAAGCAGTTTGTGTGAGGATCCCAGAGATCGCCTCTGTGTCTTGATAACTTACCTTGTTCTAAGTAACACCCAGGGAGAAGTACCCCTCCAGCGAGCCTTTTTCCATCTAACACCTGCTGACTTGTTTCATGTTACTCTTCCACGGGGTGGCACGACAAAGACGAGGTTGTTAGGTGCAGCCTTGCAGCCGACTCCTCTGCTAGAGCAACTGGTAACGCTTTGCTCCAATTTATAGCGTGACTGAGGTCTGAAATGTTCCCTGCGTTTATCACTTAGGGTCTGCGGATGGGCAGAAGCTCACAAATGGAACTTGGGTACAGGGGAGAGGTTTGAGAAGTTCCTCCCTTTACGTCACCACAGATTTTTGGATTGCCGCAATTCCTGGCTACACTAACGTGTTTTGATCTCTGGCAGACAATTCAGAAGTCCGCAGTATCAAAACAAAAATGACATCTATCACAAAGGGACAGTGGCTGGGCAGAAGCATAGAAGCATGCGTCGTATTCCACACTCTTTGAAGCCTGAAAGCCACTCCCAGAAAATCCGCTAGCCTGGCGGTAACTGAGTTTACTTCACACATGAAGTGAACTTGCCAGCGATGGAAGGGGTGCGTGGTGTGCTAAAAACAGCTGTCACTTGGGCGTTTCCAGCAACTTCTATAGGCTGTTTCAAAACAGAAATCCAACCATAATTTCAGTTTCAGCTGTTGAATCTCCTCCATTTAGATGAGTCTTTGGGTGAACCAAGTAGTAGCTGATTTTTAAATCTGCTGGCTTGTAACACCCTTAGGGAAAACCTGAGACAGAGTAGGACAGAACGTGCCTTCCATGTTGCCATGAAAATGTGGCTGCTGCTTTTTTCCTCCTCTCGTGCCCGGTTGACCACAGCCAGAACAGAGTCGGCTCAACAGCATACTGAAAATGTTACCGAAACATGTACCGTTACTGTCAGCATGCTGAGCAGGAAACCTTCTGTGGTTTATTTTATTGAGTAACTAATGTTTTTCCTCTTGGACAATTCTAAACTCATTTTACCTTTAAGCCACACACTAAGCTAAGGCAACTACACAACCCCCATTTTCACTTGACTGTGTTTAAGAAAAATGAACTCCTTAACTAAATGATTCAATAAATAAGTTCAATAAACAAGCAGCAGCCTCTGGATGAGCCATCCAACCTAGTTTCTTCCAAACACGTTAGCACTGTTGACACTGGGCCCACATGGATTTCCTCTCAGTTTGACGCTGTTTTGCTTTTTAACTAAATTAACGTTGTGATTACACAGGGATCAGGGCTTTACGCATTTTCCCACTGACATTTCCTGAGGGCCTGGATGAGGAATGGCTGCTTCCAGAATGTCTCAGGCACCCCACAAAGTAGCTCAAGAAAATGCAGACAAAGAAATGTGAGCTTTGTTTCACAGTTATGTATTACACATACTATATGGTTAGTCTTCAAATATGGGTCCACTCTGGACCATTATACAGCCATCACTGAAAAAGTAGGAACTGGGTGATGAAGTGTCAAACAGAGCACATCATTTCAAGGATGACTGAACACTTACAACATTGAAAAGCAACCCACAATTTTTCAAATGTCTGACACATTAATACTGAAAAATTAACATTTTCTGATTTCCATAAAAGCAACAACCCAAAACAGAACATGCAGCAGGAAGTAGCCTTCAGCTTGCACCTTTTCCAGCTTCACAATATCTAAATTTAATTTACTGGCTAAGATATGCCTGAACAGAATTGTAATTTTTGTTTTTTTTTTTTTTTTTTTTTTTAAAGGGAAGGGGGCGCAGTAGCACAGCGGGTTTGGCCTATGCCTGCTCTCTGGTGGGTCTGGGGTTTGAGCCCTGCTTGGGGTGCCTTGCGACAAACTGGCATCCCATCCTGGGTGTGTCCCCTCCCCTGCAGCCTTGTGCCCTTTGTTGTCAGGTTATGCTCTGGCTCGCTGCGACCCCGCTCAGGACAAGCAGTTGTAGACTCTGTGTGTGTGTGTGTGTGTGTGTGTGTGTGTGTGTGTGTGTGTGTGTGTGTGTGTGTGTGTGTGTGTGTGTGTGTGTGTGAATTTTTAAAGGGACAGCATCATTAGCACATCTTTCAATACATTCAGCAGTTCCCTAAAAAAAAAAAAAAAAAAAAATTCATTTTTTTTGACTTTGGGATGGAATCTCATTAGATGTAAGAGTTGCAAGATTTGCTGCTCTAGCAAGCAACCAGCAAGCTGGTATTTAATTACTCGCATGTGTGCTCAAAAGTCAGAATTTACAGCGTATTTCTCCAGGCATGCTGGAGCCCAGCATGTATCACTCAGCGGGCAGAGTGCAAATTGTGAAACTAAGACTGAGGACAGCCTTTTCTGTTTCTTTTCTATGAAAACCTCACAGAAAAGAAAAGAAAAAAAAAAAACAACGTTCTATTGTCTGTCAGATTTTCAGCATCCTTCGACAAAATGCATTGAGACAGTGATTTTGCCTTTGGTGCGAAGGGCTTTAAGGAAGCATATGCGCCCCTAATTTTTCTACAATGCCCCTTTTATACTGTGCCAGCTTTCAGACCTTTGGGCTACTAAAAAAAAATAAATAAATAAATACAAGCAGAATGTCAAAGTGGAACTTCAGGCACAGCTGGGGAACACGAAGGAGATATCGATGAAGAGATGAACTCAGCTTGACTCTCCTTCATACGCTGTCATATGCACAGAAACAGGAAAAACATTAGTGAGTTTGCAAAGTTGATTTATTTGCTTTTTAAAATTATAGACAAAAACCATTTCAATCTGTATGTGTGTGACTTATCCAGTACAGAAATCCCTGTGTAAACACCTGTGTTTGATGACATGTCCAACTGGGACACTCCTGGTGAGTAAAGAGTAGAATGTGTACCAGAAACAGAAAAACAGACTGTCCACTTAAGTACATCTGACACCAACATTTGAAATAAAATCTCACACCAATCAAATATGGAAACAGCCTCACACAGCTACTTCAATGCATTCAAAATGCTATCTATTTTCTTAACTAAATTTGTGCACATTGTTGCTTAGTGGCTGCAGTTATTAAAATTTCACCCACTTTACAAAAAGTTTTACAGATATAGATATTCACCTGTTTAAGTACCTTACTGAGGCAGCTTACATAATGTTATTTACTGGGACTTAGCTGAAATCAGCAACCTCCTTTAACTACCCTACCCACTTCCACATGTACTTAACACAAATGTTGGACCAATGGTGCTTGATTCATAGTGGAAAAGTGATCCAAACCAAATATCATCTGCAGAGGTGATACAGACTTTCTGTAGCAGATTAAACAGAACATGACATTTCAGCATGAGGGCTACTGACCGCACTGTGCAGACAACCTGTAGCATTTTATCTGTAACCCACATGCAAAACTACCAGACAACGAGATAACAATCTGAGACAGTCTGTCTATAGGCTCCACCTCAAGTTGAAAGTCAAGATTTGAGATGCAAAAGGGAACTGGGAGATGTGCACTACGATAAACTGAAGATACCAAGACAAAACAACTATGAAACTGAATTACCAGCTGTTTTGTCCTTTAATAAAGTCACTACAGCCTCATATGCCACAAGAAGCTGTATGAAAGGTAAAAATGTACCTACACTGTATCAATGAGAGGTAAGTCATGAACCCTGAAGTGACCTGAGACAAAGCAGGGCAAGAATTGCATTCGGGTGCAACAGGAACGTGCCAATCCACAAGCTGTAGGTCAGGGGGGAACGGTGTGTGGTTATGCAACATTCCACACCACCAGGGATTCTACCGCACACATTCCTCACAGGTGAAGCATACAGCAGGAGAAGAACTTGGATCTGGCTGGAATGACCTAGGTTAGCCCTAACAATGGCACCTACACACACCCCAAAAATCAATTATATCTCGCTACATTATCCATTCCTAATACTACTTTATAGAGATTTTTACTGAAGCATTTCAATTTAGGTACTACACTCAAAGTTAATACAGCAGTACACTGCAGTTTATAAGCCGTTATTAAACACCACGCTACCAGCTATATAATTTGAACTTTATTTTCAAGTTTTAAAAATGCATTTATTTCAAGTTGGGCTTTCTTGTGTCAAATAACTCAAGTTGGGTCAAAATTAAATCTTAAAAATGAGGCAGGGGAAAAAGGCAGCATGACTAAAGAAAATTAAAAGATACACTTCAGAACACAGACATTTTAAATTCTATGTTAGTGTTTCCAGCACTTGAGACTGAAAAGGATTTACAGTCTCACATGGTTTTTCTTGGTATTAACCCTTTTATCCAGCTGACCAGAGTATGCACCATTTAAATGTACCCTTTGTTACAACCTAAAAAGAATCCTATTCAATGTGCCAATTAGTTCAGTGGAAGACGATATACAATACTAAAGTCCACACCATTATTTCAGACTAAAAAGTAACCCATTTAACGGTTTTTAGTAGAGTTTTTACAGCACAAGTTTATGTAGTTCCTTCTTTACTTCAACATGAAGGTCTTCTGCCAGAGACTAACCCCAAAAATGCTGACTCAAGACACCAAAGACTATGGCCTTTTACAGCTCCTTCAGCTCATGAATTATGTATTCCAGCCTCAGCATTGGGCTCCCTATCTGTTCCTGGAACTCAGGAACACAAGCATTTGAACACCCACATTCAAAATGCCACTTCTTTACATATAGCATTATAGCTTGTTAAAAGGTTTTGCTTGTAAAAATCACATCTAGGAAGTGCAACAGCAGTTTCCCCTGTACATCCCTGCACTTGAGTCTGAAACTTACAACATCATGAAATGTGAGTCTATCCTGTACAAGATAAATTAAACAGTTTTAATCAAAAAGAGCCATCTGCTAATGGCTACCATCTGCCTGTACAGCAATGAGACTAAGTATCAACAATCTAGCAATGAAATGTATATCAGTTAGATCATGTAGATCATTATTACTAACAACTTTTTAGACTAATACTATGCAGCACCTCTAACAGCATGTTGCCCATGGGCTTTGCAGAGCAAAAGATGTAGGCAGTGATCTTGTGAACTTTGTTGTTTATATCATCAACATCTTTAATTTCATGGAACAAATAAACCCCATTATGTGAGTAATGGGTGTAATTTGTAATTAAGGAAGAGACCAGTGTGTGTGCACCATGTCACTATAAGTAAACCCTTAACACTTTCAAGGAGTAACATGTTCATCACAGCAGAGTGAGAGTAATGGGAATGGAAGATCTTTCCTGTCCAGAACCCCTGTGCACTGCACAGAGCAAGGCGTTGGCTAGGGGAAACGTCTCCATTTAAATGGAACGCACAAGCCCAAAATATATTTTGGGATTTAGGTTTTTGGCAGTTCAATCAAAGTACAAAGCACTTAGATTTACATAAACGGCTCAATTCCCTTCAGAGAGACGGTAAGCTGAGGGCCAATCCACAAGACTGGGGAGAGAGGGAGACAAGCGACAAAGACAAACAATGCTTGCTGGGATGCACAAACGACGAACAAAACAAAAATAAAACTAACAAAAGAACACAAATCTTAGATAACTAAGTTCAGGATATTGTTTCTCTAACCAGTACTTCCAGAATTAAGCTAGGAAATAAAAGTTGCACTACTTCATTAATTTCTCACAGGTAAGTATTTTTGATTGATCTGAGCACATACATGCTCGTTCTCATGAGCATCAGTCATACTGTATCATACTGTAGGCACTTTCAGATTCCTCACAAGTTAATCTATACCCATACAAAACTGGCAGTTGATAACTCTTTGCCACAGGCAGTTCTTAACATTTTATTGTATTTTGGGTCATCACTTTTGATTCCTCAAAATTTCATTCATGGATCACTGCTAACATGACCCTTGTAACTGAATCCTTGTATGCAAACCCTGTGAGCAATACAGCCAAAATCATAGTGTTTTTTTTTAAAGTTCACTTTGTTTGTCCACTAGCTAAGGCATTATTTCTCAATTCCTCTAAAAATTATGTTGTTCTAACAAATTACATATAACTTGTGATAAATATTAAATGAGAACGCATGTTCAGACATACGACATTTACCATACTTTGCATGCATAGCTTTGTTATGTTAACGTAAGGTAAGGTAAAGTCAGCTCCCCTCTAAATCTCTAATCCCAGCCCAAGTCCCACCTCCTCCTTCTACTGTCACCCCTTCTTTCCCACTTCCTACATCTATTGTCACCCATTCTTTTCTCCTTAGCTCCCTGACCCTCCAAAAATCACCTGAATTTATGTTTCTTTGAATGTTCTGCTTGCATCCCTTTATGCAGTAGACCAATGTTAAAAGTAAACCGAAAGGAAGATTGCAATCTGTGGGAGTAATTGGTCACCATGTCTTTTTTAAAAAATCCACACAGGCAAGCCATCACTGTGAACATTAAAGTTATCAAACGACAGCCATGGAGAGGAGGAAGAAAAAAAAAAAAACACCAGCCATTTCTACTTCAATAAATACATTATGAATACATTTTATCTTAAAACCAGCTGACTTCCAGGATTAAAACGGTGAGTTTTAACTGTTCTGCTTCTAAAATGTCAACAAGAACTCACTGGTCAAGTGAACCTTGGCTCCTTACAACTAAAAACACTCCTCAGGCAGTAGGATCAAACATTTTAGTATTAAGCACTGATAACAAAATCTGCAGTTCTGTGCAAATGACATCATGTGATTTGTCATCAAAACAAGAATTTAAAATAAGCCAACTTTCTACCCAAGGACAAGTGACAGTCTGCTCAGAAGGAAGACCACATATGAGAACAAAAAGGTAATGGATTCTTCCTTTGCTCTGTAACTAAGCAACAAATCTGCACAAGCGTCCAAAATTCACGCTAAATCTGTATTATTGTAAAACAACAAGGGCCTCTGATTTAGTCATTTCCCACAACAAATACGATTTGTGTTCATTTGAATGCATAATGGCCTTCTCTTCTGCTAATACTGTGATTAGTAAACAATCTAAAAACCCACTCCCTCCCCCCATAATATCTGTCAGGTTCATGTGAAAATGGCATAAAGAACATCAAAAAGTCATGGGATACAGTGTTGAGTGCCACACAAAAACAAACTGTGACTACTATTTTTTACTTCAAATGCAATTAGGAAGATGGCTTCAATTTTGCTGTGGAGAAACACTACCAGCACTTTGAGACCTGAGGAACTTGGTAAACAAAGAGACTTGGACCTCCCTGCCTGTGCCCCACTGGAAATAAAACACACACTGAGAAAAGCAAATTCATAGCCAAGGGAATGTCACTTACCTACTTTGTTAAAAGGTCTAACCTGGCACAGAAGATGTTGCCGCAGGCAACGTCACCTGCAAGCACGACAAGTTATCGACCTATAATACTAGGCAGGGGACCCGGATCTTGACAGGGAAAAAACACATCAAGGCTGCTGTTATTTTCAAACCAAACCCTCCGGACCAACATATACTGCATATTAAGAGGTACAATTGCTACAATATGTTTTTGAGGCTTTATAAGACTTTGTTTATAGAACCTTTTCATTTGCATGTAATTTTGGCTTTCAAGACCAAAAACACACTTACGCCACTCTCGCAGAACAACATTTTTTGGCTCGGAGAAACAAACCAAAAAATTAGCCACTTCCATCCCTGCTAAGGTGAAAAATCTCCACAATGACGATACTGTAGTTTGTAAGGACTGGGGGGGGGCTTAAAGAGTACATTCCTGTCACACAAGGGAAAGCTGTCCTAATGCAAAAGTTAACTATAATACAAATTAAACAACTTTTTTGGGTCACTGGATTGAGCACTAAAAGGACAGTGAAAATGTTACTCAGCAGATTAATGCGTATTTGTTTCTCAGTTGAGGACACACTCCGGTAGAGAATAAACAAGGGTGGAAGGGTTCTGAGAGATTATGATAATATCCTCACAAAGTGTGTTCCAATTCCCACAGCTATGAGATTAACAGTAGGGTGCCTCCTTTAGTCTGCACCTCTAACACCTTATGGCCCAGAACATCTATTCGTTGTCAGCTCTATGGAAGTTAGGTACTTGTGCGGCATAAAAGCATTTTGCAACCAAATAATGTAATGATGTTACTCCCACCTCTGAAACATCAAAAGGCACTTAAACTTGCATCTCAGAACAGCGCTAAATCCCACTTTTAACAAGTGCTTTCATTGTATTTTGGAAGGCTGAGGTGACAGCAACACTTCAGGAGTTCTCCACTGTGGCCAGCAGCGAGAAGGAACAAGGGAGTCACTGCACTTGAGTCACTTCAGAGCTCTGCCCAAATCAAGTGCTTCTCACAGCTATCCTCCCCTTGCCCTGCTTCCCTGAGGCAGAGGACACTTAGTGAGCCGTCAAGAATTTTACCAACTTGTTTGCATTTCTGAACTCCTATTTGAAGAAAGAGTAATTGCAGTTCACTTTGATAAACATTACATTTACTCACTTAGATGATGCTTTTCTCCAAAGCGACTTACAGTATTAAGGTTACAATTACCCATTTATAGAGCTGGGTAATTCTACTGGAGCAATTTAGGTTAAGTACCTTGCTCAAGGGTACTACAGCTGGAGATCAAACCTTCAACCTTTGGATCCAAAGGCAGTAGCTCTAACCATTACGCTACCAGCTGTCCAGACATAAACATGTTTATGTCATCAGAATTAAAAATAAAAAAAAAATATACTGCTGAACAAAAATGGCAGAAAGAGGCAATTCTTTTCTTTCAGACCTCTTCCAGCATTGTCCATTGATGGTGACAGGAAGCGTATACTCTGTGTTGACTGAGTGCTTTGTGAAGCAGCTGTCTTAGACAGCTGTGAGTTTGTGGGGCCAGCCACTCGTCTGCTATTAACATGTTGCTTGGCAAAACAAGTGGGCTGAGGTGACTGAGTTCAAGCTGCATCTTTCTGCAGTGTTATTCAGCAAACCACTAGCTACCGGAAGAAAAACACTCATAGTGAATTAAAACTAAGAAAAGATCTTGCTTTTCAAGCAAAGAAAATTTTTATGCACAGAATACTTCAAGATAGCAAAGGATATATAAACTAAATTTATTACCATTCTACATGTAGAAAACTGAAATGTGATAAAAACCAAAAACCAGTCAATCAAAAGTGCAGGCGACGCAATAATGGCACTGAACTTCCAACTCTACACATTTGTTGACCTTTGTGGCAACATTTTTCCATTGCATGCACAAGAGTAAACCATCTAAATCTCAGTGAAGGTGCCAGCAAATGACAGTATCCACCCCTAAGCAGTATTTCATAAAACTCCACATTCTGAGTTATGGTGATGCACTGCAGCTGGTACAGTGTTCAGCCATCAGTAGTATCAGTATGACTGACAACTGGTAACTTCTATCCCTGACAGCAAAAAAAAAAAAAAAAAAAAGGTTTTCTTGCTTAACGTGGAGTCTGCAAACTTCTCCATTAGGCTACACTGCTAACCAAACAAACTCATTAAATCATAAGCAAAATATGAATTTCTAAAGCAAATTCTGCTCCAAGTCAGTGCTTTGGTGGTGGCAGGACTATGCTGATAGAGTCTAAGCTGTCTTTAGCACTCTCAGGTGTGTACATGCAGAAGCATGTACACTGTGTCTTCTTCAATATTTCAGGAAAAAATGCAACTCTTGCCATGCTAGCAGACTCAAACAGGCTAGATGGGGCATGTCTTTGGGCAGCTGTCATTAAATAAAACAGGTAGCAATGTAAATCACATCTGTTTCAATGATCACAACCCTGAACAGAGCCACACTGGGATTAAGCACAAGAGAAATACCAAGAACATCTACAAGTATGACAAGGTTTGTATTTTCTCACTTTGATGATGCAGCAGCCTTTAAATGTGCTACACAATTCTCAGGAGGCTATGTGTCTCTCACTTGCCAAGCAAAGGGTTATCAGCAAGTTTTTTTTGCCCCTTCGGCCTTTAATGAGGTGAAACTTAAAGCTTCAAACCAATCTTTTTCACTGACCTTCTGTGTTCTGTATATTTTTGTTTTGGCTTGGGAAACACCACTTATGACACCACAGCAACACAAAAAAAAAAAAAAAATGGTCAAAGGAAGACAAACTGCATTGCAAAATGAACACCATGATGACAGTTCCTGAAACAACAATGCACAGCTCAGTGGTACAGAAGTGTAAACAGAATATGAAAACAGATTCAAGAATGACCATATGGTTTTTAGATTACCATTCAAAAATGCACATAAACCAATGACTCAGGCTGTCTCAAAGGGAGATAAAAAAAAAATTAAATGAATATAAAGAAAGACCAATCTTCTCTAAAGGTAGAACAATGAAATTACAATCTCCACACAGCTGCATAATGAAGATCTGAATCACACTCAGACCTCTTAGATATACACCAATAACAAGAGTATACATTTACTAGTTTCACAATGGAAATGAGTACCAGAAGAGCAATTTGGTACAGAGAGAGATAATTTCCAAATGTAGCTCCTAGTGACAGGATTTAGTGAGCCCTGCAAAGTAATACCTCAGCACAGACAGGTCCCCACACTCCACTAAATGAGAGAGATGAAACCATAATATGACTGACACTTTTATGGAAATGACCTTTCTTGTTTTCATGCATTACAGTATTTCAACAATCTTTGAGAGGTAACATTGCAAAAACTTGCCATCTTTCAGATTATAATAATTACTATCATTATTGCCGTCTACCATTCTCAGTATTGTCTACGTGAATTTTTTGCTGAAGAAATTCAGGTTAAGTACATTGAACATTATAGACATGTACTTGTAAGTTCTAATCAGCTCACTACCTACTGCTCATGAAAGTCAAAATACAGTAATTCATACTGTTGCTGCTCAGAACTATTGAGGGAAGGTGCACAATGAACTTTGACTCCTCTAGACATCCAAACAGAGTGGTGCGGGAAGGCTCAATACTGAAAAGGATATCAATTAGCACCAGCCATCATTGTTTCACTACTTCCTGTCATAAATTTGAATGTTTTACCTGAATTAGACCAATGAAAACATACAGCTGTACCTTATAAAGTGTAAGCAGAGCAAGGAAATAATACAAGGAAAAGAAGGTCCAAAGTAAGCAGCTTGATTTTTTTCTTCCGTGTACAGCTTCTACTGCCTCCACATGCAACAGATGACAGTGTGAAATGTAAGCTTAAAAGTACCAAGCGCAGAGTCTGGCATGCAGAGAAATCCCTGTATCACACAAAAATGTTCACTTTAAGATCCACAATATCCAAGGAGAGCACCAAGGACACCACAGAACAAAGTGTCATCTGATCATACACATTTTACCACCAGGATACACTCCTTTTTTCCTACAGTGTTTTTGGCATTTATTTTTAGCAAAAGTGCTGTCCGAATGGTTTACGACAAGCCTGCACACCAAGGGCCCAGTGTGAGACAGCTAACACAGCAAAACTTCAGGCAAACTGGCTGGTCTTGTTCCATGATTTCAAGTTACCAGACAAAAATTCCAACTTCTTGCTTTACATTTCCAAAACAACAATCATTTCTTAAGAAAATAATAGACAGCGAACACCCTTATAAAAAAGAACTTTGTTTTATGCTCCAAAAGGGTCTAATTTATCAGTTCAGACAGGGTCTACTGAAATGTTAAGGAGCTTATTCAGTCAAGACCAAAATCATACTGGACTTCTTGTTGCCCTGAAACTGCAATAATTTAAATACTGTTCTCAAAAGGTGCCCTTTTTACACAGTTAGAAATACAACACCTTGGTCAGCCCCCTTAACATGAAATAAAATTAAAATCTTCAAAACCAATTTAAAGTTGTGTTCATTTGTACTTTAGGAACAATAAAATAAGCATAATTTTTACAAGCTGACCAAACCTAAAACTACCTTAACTTGTTAAATGTGTTGCTGACAAACTTACACATAAAAAAGGACAGTGTAACATTTAACCAAGAGCCTTTTTTCAATAATAAAAAAAAAAAAAAAAAAAAAAACTTTTTTTTCCCTCCCAGAAATACATGGGCAGACCAACAATGGAAAAAACATGTACAGCTAGAAATACAACCGCCAAATATAATCTAGGCCACACAATCTACTACACAATCTTTGCAATAGTAAATAAAGTAATGCACTGGCCAAAATACTCTTCTGCATTATACAACAAAAAAAATTAAATATGATTTGTTCCATTCTGTTCTAATAAATTAACTCACTGCTTGCTTTAGAAAACCAGGTGAGTATGAGTTTCCACCATCTGAATTCTTTTTTAATGTGATAAAGATGACCAAGTTTCATGGTCCAAATATTTTAGACATGTATTAAAATTATCCATCCATCTAGTTTCAATTACTGCTGTAAATGTAAAATAATTACACTTAAACACACACACAATGACTGAAACCGCTTGTCCCATGCGGGGTCGTGGTGAGCTGGAGCCTAACCCGGCAACACAGGGCACAAGGCTGGGGGTTTGGGGACACCACGACGACGCCACACACACCCAGGATGGGTACACTTAAACAAAACCAATACAATTTTATTAAAAAAGGCACCTTCTACATACAATGAATCAGCAAACAATTAGTTAAAATCCATTTCAGTCTTGATCTTAAACATACTGGCCACTTTGAAACTACAGATACAAATGCACATACTGATACATAACTTCATTATGTATGTTCACAGCAACAAATTAATACATTTTATGCAGCAGGACAGTTAGGTACTTTACTCAAGGGTATTATGGGAGGACCTTGTCTAGAGCATGAAGGTTAAGAGCCCACAAGCACTGCATCATCTGCCACCTTAACTCAATATTTTAATGTAAGCTAATTGATTTTAACTTATATTTATTTTAAATAAAGTTGTTTTATTTTTATATTGTATAATGTGCTTATGCCAGTGATGAGTAGTTTGAAGCCTCGAAGGGAAAAGTCCTACAGACATAGGCTTACTGCATTTATCCTCCATTTACAGTGGTGTCCAATTTGCATAAAAGGTTACTCAAGCCACACAATTACAATCATAGAATTAACAGCTGAGAGCAAACAGAGAGCAGTCCTTATAGTAGACTCTTAGGACTCGTACTGGCCTCTATATTTTCTCCACATAGGGAAAGTGTTCCTTAGCATTGCTACTGTCAGTTTGCCCTCACTTCCAAGCATGTGCCAGATGCTGCAACCTAACAAAGCAGCCATTATTTTTCTGGTGAAAACTGCACTGCAGTATCAGCAATTAAGCACGTTAATAATTTCCTCTTAATATATTGTGTAAGGTCACAGCAGGCAACAGCAAGGAGGAAATCTGATATCACTACTGTACAAGTACATCTTGTGTTAAAAACCTGAGCTGTCATGCATTGCTTTCTGACACTGAAAATGTGATTTGCTTGACATAAAATTAACATGACAAACTATCACCTCAATCATAACAGAAAAACAGAGCAAATTCAGTTCTTGTCAAAGCAAATTACACTGGTCTTTTCGGTATATGGATATGTTTGTAGATTAGGTAACAGTTTTAGCCTGTCAGGGTAACAGACCAAACACGAGAGGATAACCCTGTAGTGAGCACTTGGGCAGGACCATTGACAGCTGTTCAGTGTGTGTCAAGGTTACTGAGCCCACTTAGACCATAGATCACTAGAGATTCTCCAGATGACATGCATCAAGGCCAACCAATGCTTTTCACACACTTACACAGACAGATACACCATCCAACTGGAGAAACTTGTCCTGAGTAATTCCTGTCCCAGGTGTCAAAAAAATATAGGACACATGCATGTTTTGCACATCCCGCAGTCTTTTTTTTTTTTTTTTTTTTTTATTAAAATGACCCATGGCATCACGTCGGCGCATCGACGTCTCGCGGTCGGCGTGCGCACACGGCTCCCGCAGCCCGGCCTCGAGCGAGGTTTGACCTAAAATGACCTCCTTGCAGAACGCTAGAATCCCACCCCCCTTCCCGCGATCGGCCAACATTCTCATACATCCGTGCGGAGAAATCACATCTACGGCGGCTCCGGGGGGACAATCCAGCCCACGTCCTTCCACATTGGATTTAAAGCCCAAAAAAAAAAAAAAAAAAAAAAAAAAAAACGATGTACCATCTGCAAATGTTTACCTTGTTACACAGATTACGTTCCTCTAACGATAAAGCCATACTTGATAAAACCATAACTGAAATTAAGCGTTTTATCCATCGAGTCCGGATATTTTTTGCATTAGAACACATGATGATAAAAGTTAATAACGAGTACAGTTTTTAAAATCTATGGGCTATTTTTGCATCAACTATTTTAATTTTTTTGCAGTTTTCTGATATGAACAGTTCACCCATCACAACATGCAAAGAATATATTAACTATATTTTATCACGATGGAAGCAATGGCAGAAACTGAAACCAAAGTATAAGACAAAAACTAGTAAGACAAAGTCAATACAGCGAGCACGCATGTACTAACAAAGCTGCAAAATCCAAACATAACACCAAGTCAAGTGCAATACAAATAAATAGCATGAAAGTACGAACGAAGAGTGGTAAAATAACCCTCTAATACCATGCAGGGGGGGTAGAACGTAAACCTTGATCACGATCAAGAGCAACGAAGTGCACGTGTTACAAAGCAGAACACGAGACGATAAAGGTCACCGGGGGTCACGGGGGGGGGACTATACAGTGCAGAGGAATCGAAGACTAAAGGGTTAAAAAAAAAATCCCTCGGCGCTGCTTGAACGACAAATAAATAACAGATTTCAACAGGCTCATGACAAATAGATGCACAGCTGGGGAACACTTAACCAAAGAACATCCGGACAAAAACAAAAAAGTTGAAAAGTGACAGACTGTCAGATACTGACAAACACGCTCGTGTTGACATATATCGTACACCACACGATTGATTGCGGTTGCAAATAAGAGCAGAAAAAAAAAGATTTACAGTAAGATGTCACCTGCAACTGAGGTGAAACAGACTGTTTTTCAATTGCGAAGAGTTTATGCAGACGAATTTCTACACCGAAAATGGTTATTAATTAAATTTTTTTTCCTTAAAATGAATTCATATCCGCCCACATAAAAACCTGAGACGGCCATTAACGAGCAGTTGGTCTACGTAAATGTCACACCGCAGGCTCCATAAAAGTATGCTTTTCGTTATTAAAAACTCAGCATTCGGCCGTCACTGTGTCACAGGTCTGTTTACAGACCCCACTTTCCTCTCAGTATTTTTCTCTCAACAGCTTAAATACTGACAGCGTTGCAAAAAAAAAAAAAGACCAAAAAAGAAAACTAAATTCCAAACCTTTGCACGCAGCTCGAAAAGCGGGGTCACATCTCCTGTCAGCCCGTACGTAAGGTGGTCTTCGCGCCCCCTCCTTCTCCAGGCTTCCCTGTTCTGTTGCACGCGCGCCAAGCTCTAACCGTACGTCCGTCCGTCCGTCTGTCCCACAGTTCTTCCTTACCTACGCGAGACTTGGTCGTTGGCGGCACTGAGCGGCAGGACGTGCGCGCGGTTACGGTTGCGAGCGCGGGCGCATGCCCCGAGATGAACCCCGTCCCCAGCCGATCGGAGCGGTGACGAGTAGACAGGAGAGTCCCGAGGACGGTGGAGGCGAGTTCACGCGGACGCGGGAGCGCGCACTGATCCCTGAGGGGGAAATCAGAGCGCCGCTGGATCCGTGTCAGGAAGCCGACGGCGGAGCCTCGCCCTTCTGATCTTCTCCGCTTCTTCAGCTCCCAGCAGGGCCTCGAGTTTCCCCGCACAGCTACTTGCCGACTGTTGCGTGGAGCTGTCGAAAATACATTAATAATAAAAAAAAAAAAAAAAAAAATTATAGTGGGGGGAAAAGAAAAAACAAAAGCGTCGATTTCCTGTCAGCCGCGCCTACCGGACCTCCATCTCCAGCAGCGCGGGGTTTCCTCCCGAAGAGCCGCGCGAGGCGCGCGCGCTTCACAGCCGATTTATGAGGCGCTAGAACGCGGCGCGTGGCACCACATCGCGCGCTCCTTTACACCACCGCGCGCTTGTGCTTTTCCAACATTATGGTGAAAACCGTGTGCGTTCAGCGGGGAAAGTGCCCTGCGCAGCCACTGCGGCGTTTTCACACTTTCGCACGAGAGCGCTCGTCACAAGTCACGGCGAACGGAGAAAATAATTCCCACAAGTAATTTAATACAGCTATTCCAACGTCACGTGGTGAACTCGCTTAAATATGGGATTCGACTCAATGTGGCACATTATGTCCTGCTTGCATAAAAGACTTTTTTTTTCTTTTTCTTTTTTTTGCGCGAGAGACAAAATGAAAATAAACCGAAAGTCTGAACCCGAGCGAGAAGAGCTTCACATGAGATCTAAAATGAGAAGTTAATGATTTTGCTGTATGAAACCACAAACATTACCTGTGTACACCCCCACCTCCAGTCTCATTCTCTTCACTTTCATACTGGTATCTAAATGATCTTCTAATAAATCTGCTTACCAGTCTTAAGTGCCCCTTCAGTGTCACACTTTAATCCTTATTCTCTCTACATGTTGAGATGTAAAAGATTATGTCCTAGCCAATGTCATGCACATAATACCACAAATATAGCTGCAAAAGGATCAATTTTTTGCAAATATGACAGTTTTTTCAATATTTGTTCCGTGTTTCCGCGCCCAAGCCGTTTGCGCGAATTCTCCGGGTGCCTTCGCAGTTTGGAAGTTGCCCAGCGTTGAGTTTGTTTTGGGTCTCGTCCAAGTGTGTTATAGTGAATTTTACAGTGCGTTTCTGCTAAACAGGTTGTTACCGGAACTGTAAATGCTGCACGTGTGTGTAGGTGCATGTGCGAAAGCAGGTGCTCGTGTTCTCGCCCTTCTTTCGGATTACGTCTCCCTCTGTGACGGTGGCCTTTCTTGCAGAGCGGTAATGATGGTGGGTGATTTTTGTGCGGAACGAGGTTCAGACCTGCTCAACGGAGCCTGTAATTTCAGAGGGAAGAAGAGGAGAAGCCTTTATCTGGCTGTGCTGCTGTTGTTCATGAACATCAGCAAGACAATAAACTTGGCCTGGTCAATGCCTTTGTACTAGGCTGTCGATGTTGGAAATACAGTCTAGATCGCCAGCAACTGCAGGGTCGGTTCCGCCGTGCTGCTGGAGGTTGGAGCCTCTAATACCGTAGGGTGCTGTGAATGAGAACATGCTACATGCAAAACCAACCATGACCCAAGGGCAACAGGCAGAGTCCCCGATAGGGCTGTTGTCTTGTAATCTCAAGGTTTTTTGGTTGAAATCCCACTGTACCTGTCACTCTCTTGATCAAGGTACTTTACCCTAAACTGATGCAGTAGGAATACCCTGTATAAATTGGTACATCATTGTAAAGTTGATTATCTCATACTTGAAATTGCTTTGGACAGAGACATACACACACACACACTGGCTGAAGCCACTTGTCCCAAGCGGGGTCGCGGCGAACCGGAGCCTAACCCGGCAACACAGGGCGTAGGGCAAGAGGAGACGCACCCAGGACGGGATGTCAGTCCATCACAAGGCACCTCAAGCAGGACTTGAACCCCAGACCCACCAGAGAGCAGGACCCAGCCAAGCCCACCACGCCACTGCACCCCCCCCCCCCCCCGCCAGATATAAATAATAATAAATAAAATTTAGGGGTGCTATTGAGAGAATCTAGGAGTAGGGTAACTGTTGCCATGTCCCAGGGTCATGTACAAGTGAGTGGACATGGACTAAAAGTGCACTACTGGGTTACTAAGGTCAACCTGTGGATGTTCACAGATGGAGTAGGTTGTCGACCAGCTCCCTCACGGTTGGAACTTCCATGATTAAACATCAGAATGCAGCATTTCAGGAAACAATACTGACTGCAAGATCTTTGGCCTTTGCAGTGGAATTTATTAGCAGTAGAAATGGAAACTTGGTGCACGGGTCATGGAAGAACATCCAATATTTTATATAAACTAGGATGGAACATTTGGGCTTCTCAATGCTCCATTCTAGTTTATATAAAAAAATATTTTTCATTTCCTGGAATTATTTATTTCTTTAGACCAATTTTAAACAAATGTGAAATCACTTAATAAAGAAAGTGGTGGATCATAGATGCTAAAATAGCAGATGCAAACAGCACTTTTTCACGGGCAGAAATGGCTGTACAGTCTTTGGATTCAGAGAAAACAGTACTTTATTCTCAGGGGAAAGATCAGGCTATGAGGCTCCTGGTGAGAGTTTTAGATTTTTTAAATTTAAATACGCTCTCTGGTTAATTGCTAAAACTGACCTTAAATATCATTTCAATTCACTGAACTGTGCATGCTGCCCTATGAGCTCTTTCTTCAGTCAAATATAATCAAAGCTCATATGCTGTAATAACCATTTCTTTATAACCATTGATCCTCCGTGCAGATTTGCCGTGTCATTTTTTTTCAGGTAGCTTTTTGCAGTGTTCTTTTCAACGGAATAATGATGTTTTTTTAATTAAGATAAAGGCAACAATAATACTGCTATTCTCTCCTCCAATTTTTTGACAATCGGTTACACTTTAACTCACCATTGCAGCAATTCAGTTGGTCAACTTTTTACAAACTTAACTGGACAGAGTTGGTTCATAACTCAAAAAGTTTGTAAGTCCAATGTAATGCAAAAGCGGCAAGCGGCTCTTCATCAGTTATGTAAATCTGATTCTAATTCTATATGCAGCTACTCGTGCAATACTTAAAAAAAATGATTTTGTACTAAGTGACTACACTGTGAGAATCACATTTTCGGCATCTGTATCTCTCACTGTTGGTAAACACACTTTATTGACTGACTTGTGTGTCACTTTGGAGAAAAGGGTCAGATAAGTGAATAAATGTACTGAAAATGTCAGCGACATGACAGTTCCGGATTTCGGACAGGAACAGAGCAACGGACTCCGGCTCTCTCTCCCACTCAACAGCTCGCAGAGTCCAGGGTGCCAAATGGCCTCGTGCACAAGCCCACGCACTCTCAGTCCCCTGGCTGCGTATTTATTACCCCTTGTTAATAAGAAAGCGCAGTAAACAACCCCGGCGAGAGCTAGAGCAGAGGTTGACAACTTAGGGTAGCGCTTACTGTTCCCGATTGCTGTCTGTCAGCATATCGGGTGAAGCTTTGGCACAAGAGTCTATGAGATGTACATTGCTTTGGAAAAAAAGCATCTGCTAAATGAATAAATGTAAATGTAAGGTTTGAATTTCTATCTATTGGTGAAAAAAAAAAAAACACAAAATACTTCTCTGAAAGTTCATAACAGTGAAATATGTACTTGAAAGTTTGTAAGAGGGAACTGACTATGAATTTTTTTTCTTAAATACAGGTGGTTTCTGGGTTATGTAATATGCGATTTCGGTAAACTCACACTTAAATAGAACAAATAGTGTCGGGTCAGAGGCAGAAATTCTGAAGCATGGATAATTTGAGCAACTCTTTACATTAGCAGCGCTGCAACATTGTGGTGGCAGGAGTGGGATACGGAACAATCATGTGCCGAACTGCAGCGCTCTCCTTCCATCTTCAGCCACGTCATGTTCCTGCTGCCAGTTGATTACAGGAATATGGTCACTTCTGCTTAAATATTTTCTTGTCATTCTGAATTAGTAAAATTGACATGTGTGGAAATAGGCAATCAGTTGATGCTAGCGCTTAGCCTATGCACAAGCACTCCAAAAATGATATTGAGATGAAAATAAAGATGATCAATGGGTTAGGGTGGAGTCAATTCCCACTTACATAAGTTTCTTTTCTTTGATGGAAACTGTTTCTGTATATAGGGACAGCTGGTAGTGTAGTGCACTGGTTAGTGCTGCTGCCTTTGGGCCTAAAGGTCATAGGTTCACATCCTATCCCTGAGTAAAGTACTAACCCTAAAGTTGCCCAGCTGTATGAATAGCAAAATAATTTTAAGTTACTTTGGAGAAAAGCATCAACTAAGTGAATAAAGGTAAACCATTATTCAATAAAATGAAATAATGCAAAGAATCCTTATTACAAATTCCCAGCCATGAGCAACTTTTGTTTCATACAGATTTAGTATTTATATTTTCATGCTTGTTCTGCCCGAATCCCAAATATAAACTGTGGAGAGTAGCAGGGTTAGGGGTTTCAAGCTAACGTGTAACATCACAAGACTGAAAGAGGACATGTTGTGCCAGAAAAAAACTGACCTGTAAATGAGAAATAACCAGGCAATTTATTACAGAAAGATCCAGAGGTCTAAAAAGCGGAGTAAAATGAAGATGCCTTTCATTACAAGGAGATGTAGGTTAAATGAAATTGACATTTGTTCAGAAATCAGAAAATTATTTTGTCTAATATTTCTATAGCAAGGTAAACAATTTGGAGAGCGAGGAACCTCAGAAGAAAACACACACACACATTTTTGGAACCGCTTGTCCCATACGGGGTCGCGGGGAACCGGAGCCAACCCGGCAACACAGGGCGTAAGGCCAGAGGGGGAGGGGACACACCCAGGACGGGACGCCCCCCAGAAGAAAACAAAAGTGGAAAAAAAAAAAAGAACCCAAGATTGTCCTACTGAGAGCAGTAAGAAAAAATAGCAACTGGGACAAACAAATCTAATATGACTTCACACCCTCTTGGAATTGAAGGAGATCTCTTGGTCATGTGACTGGGGTCTCCGCCAGGACGGCCGCCACCAGCCGGCAAATCTGCTTCATCACAACCAGGGCTCCCTCCTTCGCCTACTTTCGTTTCAATGTGTTAAGCAGCAGCAACTGCTTTCCTTAGAATGGTCTACAGTTGGATGCGTCTCCACGATGTCCACACATAAAGGTTGCGGGTTTTAGGAGAGAGCCATTCTCAGTGGACAAAGCTCAAGGCAAGAAGGTCCGGGAGTCCCAGGCGAAACCACGCGCTCATCTCAGCAGCACGTTGAATCCAAGAGGCTGATTCAGCACATGGCAAGTACAGCAGAAATCACTCGTTGACATCGGTGGTGACACCGCTGTCGGATAAACTGGCGGAAAGATCGCATCATCAAAAGAACACGTGTTCAGAATCATGGTATTAATCCTGGCAGGGAATTGGCATTTTTTGCCTTCGACAAATTTGAGGTTCCCGGCTACATGCACAGAGCATGACGTTACCCCTGGAAGCGCGATTTCCGCAGAATGTGCTCATCGGCGTGCAGTGGAAGAACATGGCAAGCAGTTGCGGACAAAAAGCTGGTTTTGAAAGGAAGAAGAAATGTGGTCTGTGGCAAATGGATGGGTGTGGCCATGGGACTGATGCCAACTGATTTGGATAAAGGGGGCAAAACAGAATGTCTTTCCTTGTCGCATGATTCTTTCCTGCTCTTTATTTTTCCTTGTGCTTTTCAAACGCAGATAAGTACATTTCATTTCTGTTCTCCTGATCCTGTGCAGTACTTCATTTTTTGACCCTTCAAGCCTCTGACAACCATCACCGCCATTACCAGATTTGTGGTAGCAATCATGCAAAAGCAATGTGACCGTGGATGGGTGGAACCCGCACCGTGACAGACCGTGTAGACAGGCCCGAACCCGGTAGTACACATAATTTTTAACCGCTTACAGTTCCTTCCTCTGATCAGCATGTTTGACTGTTATCAAATAAATTAATTATGTGAGTATTTCAGATTTGTCTATTTAGTAGACACTCTTCTCCAAAGCAACTTCCAATGAATTCTATGTAGTGTTACCAGCCCACACACCTTATTCACCGCAGTGACTTACACTGCTAGATACACTGCTTACACTAGGTCACTCATCCATACATCAGTGGAACACACTCTCTTTGTCACTCACACACTATGGGGGAAACCTGAACAGCATGCCTTTGGACTGTGGGAGGAAACCAGAGCAGACACAGAGAGAACATGCAAACTCCACGCAGGCCGAGTGGGAATCGAACCCATGTCCTCTCGCACCACCCAGACGCTATGAGAGAGCAGCGCTACTCGCTGTGCTGCCATTTAGTAGTTTAGTAGCCTTTGCAGTACACCATGATTTAACTTTTCTAAATATATCTTGGGTGATGTGGTGACATGCACAGGTACCCCACAGCTCCTGAGTTGTTGGTTCGGTTGCGGATTCGATCGCCGGAGCCTCCTTGGCCCTGTGTCTCCTGAACTCCTTTAACGTCTCATATGAATGCGTTGTCGTCCAGGATGGCTGCCTGGGAAAGCTGTGCGCCGGTGTCCAAACCTTGCGTAGGAGTGACTTGACTGAGGTGCATGAAGAGCTTCGTGGTCACGAAATGCACTTCAGCGCCGTTTCAGCTCCTTCCATACGCGCTCCTTTCAGCACGAGGGCCCTAGGAAACTGGCTTTCTCCCGTAGCAGCAGGCTTCAAAAAATCCGATTTGCATGTTCCTCCTTTACGGGAAATGTTCAAATCCGCAACGATGCCGAATTAGTAGACACGAGGACGGTTTGAACGCTGCTGCGCGGGGCCAGAATCACACTACAAGTTGAACCAAATCTGAAAATGTCCGGAGAACCTCTCTCAACAGGCAGGTGGGACTTAATAAGCGTGAGCGCTTGGTGATTGCGTGTTTAAATCGGAATTATTTGCAGTTACGTCAATGGACACTCGATGTCTTTCACCTGAGCGAGCAGAAACGTCAGCGGACGCGAGGAGGACGTGGAGAGGAGCTCTCCAGGTATCCTCTTTCACCGGCCTGGATTGCGCTGAAACGCAGGGAAGCGTTGGGCCCGAAACGTACAAACACGCGTGTTGAGGACCGCCCAACCGCACGTTACCTTGGAGAACTTCCAGCAAACCCGTTCTGTGTCTCGGGCCTTCTGGTCAGGGTTCGATTATCATAGCCGGCGTGGAGGCTAGATGGGCTGCGTTCACCTTGACGGAGGCGCATTAATTAGGCATTGGATAGTTCACACAAGGACGGGCGGCTGGTGCTTCGCTCATCCAGTCGGACGCACCGCCGCGCTCCGGGTAACATGTCCTCACATCACCCGCGCTCCGCGGCACGACCAAGGGGCCGATCTCAGGGCGGGAGAGGGAAAATCTGCACTGCAGCATTTCCTCGGCGGCTCGGCCTTAATGCGAGGAGACAACTTCTAATGCAAGGAAAAGATAAAAACAAACAAACAAGCAAAAAAAAAAAAAGGGGACTTTGCTACGGGCTTCGAGTATCCAAACCGCACGTTCTTTCTTTGGGTCATTTCTTAGTCCCGTAAAGGAGGCGAAGGAGACGAAGGAGAGGAGGGGGAGGCCTTTGGACCTACGTTTCACTCATCTACACCTATAAATAAAGTATTTTTGAGTAAATGAGGCCTTGCAGCTCCCGGCGAGACGGAGACGTGTCCTAGGAGCTGCGTGACACTGTTAGTCACCATGAATCTCCACAGATGGCCTCTCACACACGCATTTGAGCCATAATGAGATGTATTTCTGAAACATTTGTTAAAAGAGTGCAGGGAACTCTGTGTCACACTAAATATCTCAAGGACCATGTCTTTGCAAGAACAGGATATTTCATTAAAAACCCAAAGTATAACAGATACAGACATGGATGTAGTATAATTGTCCACGTGACGAAGTCAGTGTGAGATACCTGAACTGTGAGGCATCTGTCTCTATTTATGGATCTGAATCGATCCATATATTGTCGATTAGCACATCGTTGGATCGGGAAACTGGAATCGATCCCTATGTCGTCAGTTAGCACGTCGTTGAATCAGAGAACTGGAATCGATCCGTATGCCGTTGATCAGCACATCATTTGGATCGGGGAACTGGAATCGATCCATATGTCATCGATCAGGCATCGTTGGATTGGGGAACTGAATGGATCCATATGTCGTCGATCAGGGCATCGTTGGATCGGTGAACTGGAATCGATCCATATGTCATCGATCAGGGTGTCGTTAGATCGGGGAACTGAATCGATCCATATGTCGTCGATCAGCACATCATTTGGATCGCGGAACTGAATGGATCCATATGTCATCAATCAGGGAGTCGTTAGATCGGGGAACTGAATCGATCCATATGTCGTCGATCAGCACATCATTTGGATCGCGGAACTGAATGGATCCATATGTCATCGATCAAGCATCGTTGGATCGGGGAACTGAATTGATCCATATGTCATCAATCAGCACATCATTTAGATCGGGGAACTGAATGGATCCATATGTCATCAATCAGGGAGTCGTTAGATCGGGGAACTGAATGGATCCATATGTCATCGATCAGGGAGTCGTTAGATCGGGGAACTGAATCGATCCATATGTTGTTGATCAGCACATCATTTGGATCGGGGAACTGGAATCGATCCATATGTCATCGATCAGGCATCGTTGGATTGGGGAACTGAATTGATCCATATGTCGTCGATCAGGGCATCGTTGGATCGGGAACTGGAATCGATCCTTACTTAGGCGATTTCACTAATGTGACAATAGGTGCCATATAATTAACCTTGTTTTTTTTTAATTAGCCAAACATCATATACAAAAGTGTAAATTTAGTAGCTCACAGCCTTCTTTTCCCTTGTTTGTAAAAGAAATTAAACTTGATAAGAACACTATTCTACTTTCCAAAAAAGCCCAAAGATGTGAAAACTACGCTTCCACTGGCACGTTGCCGCGTTGGTGATGAATAAGTCTTTATTTACTTTTCCTGTTCATTTGTGTTTTTATATTTCTTTTTAATTCAGTTATTTTTGTAGTTTGTGCATTTATTTTAAAAAATTTCTTTCTTTATTCCCTCTGGCATTGTTGTTTCTTGTAATATCTGGATCTGGTTCCGTGTTTTCTGTATGATCCTGAGTTTTGTAATTACTGCCTTTGTTTAAAGAGAGAAAAAGAGTGTAAATGAGGCATGTGCGTTTCTTGTCAAAGCCCAGTTGAGATCACATAGGTGTAGAACAGCATTAGGCCTCCTTTTGTGCGCGAAAAACACGTAGGAATGAATAAGCATTTCGTCGACTTAATGCCACGTTTCTCCAAACCTTGTGTGTTTTCATGGCACAACCACAAATCGGTCCTCGCTACAAGAGCTGTTCCAACTCCGAAACCTCAGTCTCCTCTTGGCTTCTCTCATTATTATTAGTGCTATATTTTTATGCCCCGCACACTATGAGAAAAATCTCGAGGACACAGAACCAGCATTTATTCTTGTCCCATGCAGTACGTCCGTGCTGAAAGTTGTTTATATTTTTAGCCCAACTCGTGATCGTACCGTGAGCATCAAATTATGATTTTAATTATTTCACTGCCATCCCTCTCCGTGCTCATGTACGGTAGACCTCCAGCTGAGATGGTGCATTGATTGTGAGGAAACCTTCTCATGGCTCAGAATGCAGCACCGATCTTGTGTGCTTGGTTTCGCCGGTACTTCAGTGCTGTTAAAAAGCTACATCTATAACATAATATAATTTATAATCACACTTTTTTGCCCAAAAGGGCAACATAAACTTTATATTCAAAAAGCACTACTAACCCCCCCAAAAAAATGCCAATTTTTTGCAGTCCTTCTCTAGGGGGTTTCAGGGTCATTGAGATCTGCTTTCGACAACTCCACCCCCGACCCCCACCCCCACCCCCACCCCCACCCCCACTCCCACTCCCAAGGGCCGTGTCACTGGGGGTCCAGGCGGCAGCGACCGCGCAGCACAGCGAGAACTTGGCCCAGGCGCCAATGTCCTCAGATGTGAACTCCAAGACCACAAGCCCAGCTCCTTTTTACGGCTTCGGAGAAAACCTCGCTTTTTCAAAGTCGAGAGGAAACTTAAAGCGCAGCCTACGCGGCCGAGTCGATCATTCGAACCCTTATTCCCCCGGTCGACGGGCCAGGCCGCTTTCTGAAGAATTTGGGGAAAAAAATCCCAAATTAGCTTCTCTCACGTGCAACAAATTGCTCTGCGAATACTGAGATGCATTTCAGTTTCTGTCATAAACATGCCTGGCACTGGGATTAACCAGCTCTGCTCCCAATTTTCCTGTTGTTTTACTGCCACCTCTAATTGGTCCACAGCTTTTTCCACAACTGGACCCTCA
Source organism: Scleropages formosus (assembly GCF_900964775.1). NCBI lineage: Eukaryota > Metazoa > Chordata > Actinopteri > Osteoglossiformes > Osteoglossidae > Scleropages > Scleropages formosus. The sequence continues at coordinate 7,360,781 of NC_041828.1, read as the reverse complement.
GTGGGAAGAAGGTCGGTTACAATATGGCGCTTTACTGCCACCTTGTGGCGGCGAATTGAACTGGCCGAAAACAGCCTTACATTTACATTGATTCTTTTTTCTGAGTCTTCCCTCCAAAGCGACTTAAATTATTTACCCATTTATACAGCAGGGTAATTTTACTGGAGCAAAATAGGGTAAGCACTTTGCTCAAGGTGTGATTCAAACCTACAGCCTTTGGGTCCAAAAGCAGCAGCGCTACCCCTTGCTCTACCTCTTGGCCCACGGTACTCCGAATTACTCCAGTAAAATTACCCTGCTGTATGAATGGGTAAATAATTTAAGTAATAATTTAGCATTCTAAGTCACTTTGGAGGAAAGAGTCAGTTGAGTGTAATAACTGTCTAATTTTTCTTTGTGAGTTTGGATAAAAAATTTTACGCTTCTCTCCCTTGAATGTGTGCCTTAAGCATACGTTGTGTTTTAAAATAAACCCCTTACATGCATATTCCTAAAAATAGAACTCTAAATTTAAAATGCAAGAAAAACTACTTAACTGCACAAAAAGCACAAGTGCTCATATTAAGGCTTTTTATTGTTATAAAAAATAATTATGATTAAAAAATACAATACTACTCTATAATACAATTATAATTATATAATACTAATATAAGTATGTAGGTTTTAAATGAAGGTATGAAGGTTTTAAAGGAATGCAGCAGAGGTTTTTTTTCCTTAGTGGGAAATGGTTTGAAGGCCGTGGTCCATGAAGCGAACGATGACGTTACAGCTGGAAAACAGAAGACAGAAGTGACTCCGATACGGAGAAGCGATCTGTTGTCGGGGCCTGAAAGTCGCCGCGTGGAAACGTACACAGAGCTCCATTCGCAGGCTCTTTGGGAAAGGAGCGGCACACAAAAGAAGAGTGGGATGCGCTGTCACCAGCCTCCCACGTGGGATTATTAAACCTTTCTCATCTTTGTGTTTGCCCGGAGATGACTCCAGATGGGGTAAAACACGGCAAAACACACCACACATGCTTCCCGCACCCGGTAGCGTAGTGGTTACAGGTGCTGCCTTTGGACCCCAGTGTCATAGATTCAAATTCCACCTCCAGTTGTACTACCCTTGAGCAAGGTACTTACCCTAAATTTACCCAGGTGTATAAATGGGTGACGGATAGTAAATCACTTTGGAGAAAAGAGTCTGGCGAATGTTATAACGACATAATTTGTGAGTGTGGATAAAAATATTTCCATTTTTGAACTCACCAGCTTCTGTCACTTGAACGTTTCCCTTAAGCATATATTGTGTTTTGAAATAAAGCCCTTTGTTGTGTAAAGAACCCCTTGGGTACGTGTCCCGTGCTGCTCTGCAGAAATGTACGGCACGCCCTTGTCTCCATCGAAGTTGCACGGCTTGAATGAAAAGCAGAAGATCTTCAAGAAGCAGCTCGGAAGTAACCTGGTAACAGCTCCTTTCCAATTCCGATCTTTTTGTTCCGCCAAGATCCTCTTTATTACGAACACAAAAAGCTCTGTCTGGAAATTATACTGCAAATAAAGCGGCTAGTGAGGTAAATTTGAGTACTATTACCCAGGTTGTCCTCTTGCAGTGTCTTCAATAAAGCAAGGCATCTGCAGTGTGTATTGATCCGTCCGTCACACAGATTTATATGGTTATATATAGCTGCTCTTGTAGACACGTGTGTGTGTGTGTGTGTGTGTGTGTGTGTGTGTGTGTGTGTGTGTGTGTGTGTGTGATGGCTGCATCAACACTGGACCAGCTAGCTGACATGTGTTATTGAACAGCACATCAGATACCTGTACCTATGACAATAATAATAATAATAATAATAATAATACACACATTTTCTGAACCGCTTGTCCCAGACGGGGTCGCGGGGAACTGGAGCCTACCCAGAAACTCAGGGTGTAAGGCCAGAGGGTGAGGGGACACACCCAGGACGGGACGCCAGCCTGCCGGAAGGCACCCCAAGCGGGACTCAAACCCCAGACCCACCAGAGAGCAGGACCTGGTCCAACCCACTGCGCCACTGCACCCCCTAATAATAATAATAATAATAATAATAATAATAATAATAATAATGGCACATGGGTTAGTGCTGGTGCCCACAGTTCTTGGACTGTGAGTTCAAAGATGGGCTTAGATCTGACTGAGGTTGTGTGTGTGACTGCCTTGCAATGGACTGGCTTCCCACCCAGGGTGTACCCTGCCTCCACACCCCTTTGCCTCCAGAGTAGCTTCCAAACCACTGGTAACCCTGGTTACTGATTTTGGATGTATGAGTGAATAAAAAACAACAATAAACAATAAAATGGACTGTGACTCCGGTCCTTCCTGAACCGAACCATTTGGACAAGTCCTTGTCGCTGGACTAAATCAAAGTAAGCTACAGCCTGAGCTGGACCAGACCATCTGGAGATGTTCATACAAGAGGACTTTATCAAGTCAGATTAATTGTGGGGTCGTCTAGACCATCTGGAGGCGCTTTTGCACGTTGCTATCGGCACCGAGTTTGTGCGAGGGAAGCGATGATGTGCCGTGTGCCGAGCACTCGAACACATCCTTCTTCGGGGGTTGGGATCACCGAGGACACGGCGCGGGAGCAGATTCTGGGAGACCCTCGGTTCGCAAGGGGCCCCCAAGGCCTGCATCTCAGTTGTCCCTTTGAGGATCTCCACATCTCAGGGTTTCACCAGCGCTGCTTGGGATTTTGTGCGGCAAGCCGTCGAACCTCCGGCCCGTCCCTCTTCGGCCCTGCGTCTCAACCGCCCCTTCAGACGACGACGGGCGGCCCCGCGAATACGGAGCACGCCCTCGAAGTCACCCTTCCCACACCGTTCACCTTGGAAGTCGCCCCTTGGCTCATGAGATCGGTGGGGTTTTACCTGCCCTCGTGCGAAAGGAAACGCTTCGCTCCCCTCAGCCACCTGTCATGTGCTCCGCCTTCCATTGGGCCACATGGGTCCCCGGGAAGATATTAGCGGAGCAATAATTATTAGCTGTCGAATGGAATTATCCTCACAGCTGTTTGTTCGCCAGCGGAGTGACGTCACCGCAAAGCGAGCGGACCTGTACCCTGCGTGAGCCTTAGTAACGAAACGTACGATCCCAAACTGAATACACACCGGGACTTTTTCAAAGACGACCTTGCAGTTGTTCCATTTCCTTTGGGATTAATAAAGTGTTCGTTTGTTTGCTCGTTCGTTCGTTCGTTCATTCATTCATTCAGTTGCAAAATTGAAAATAAAAAAATAGTATAATAACAACGTTAGCTGACACTTTCCTGCAAAGCATCCTACGATGTTAGGTTTTTACACTAAGCTACTTACCGCGATTCACCCATTTAAAGAGCTGGGTCATTTTACAGGGTTAGTACCTTGATCAGCGGTACTACGGCAGTAGCAGGGATCTGAACCCAGGTGCGAGGCAATGATTGTAACCTCTACACTATCTATTATTAGCATAACTACGCAGCAGCAGCAGTTCCTCTGTGGGGGTTTGACCCGACAGCCTTCTGGTGAACTAGGACTCGGTCGTGCCGCTCCGCTCCTGCACGCAGCTGGGGATCCGAGCATCTTTTAAGCACCTGGATGAGGGACGCGCCCCAGGAGGACGGCGCTAAGCCCACACGAGCCAGGGTTTACTCTGACTCGCGGGGTCGACGATCTCCGGTCTCGGCGGCGCGGCCGTCAGCGGAAGCTCGTCCTCGGGCGGCGGCCCTTTGTCTGCCGATCGATTGCCTACAATAAGAGCCTTCGGGTGGAAATGACGGATCGCGCGCTGATCAGCGGAGAGGCCGTGTGAAGCGAGCGCATTATAGCACGGCGAGCGTGACTCCGAGCCGCAGCGGCCCCGGTGATCCGGCAGAGCGGAACATCCCTCACCTGGGGCCGCGTTACTGTATGTTGGCGTGTACCCGTGTGTACGGGTCTGTACCGGTGCCTGGGCCTTCCCCGTGTGCGCAAGCGAACCGACGCAAACACTTGTACGCGCTCATTAAACCTTCACCCATACACACACCTATCTAGACACACATCCTTCTGCTCGTAAGCAAACCCTCTGTTTGCCAACATATGCACACACACACACACAGCTTCTTCCAATCGGTGAAACATGCTTCTACACACACTAGATGTCTTCGAATAACCTGGATGCATATACCTGACCCCACCACACACACACACACACACACACACACACACACACACACATACGGCTGTTTTCCAGTCTTTTCGGAGATTTCACAGTCCCGCTGCTGTAACGCAACAAATGATTTCAAAATCCACCCCAGTGAAACTTGAAAACAAAGCAAAGTGTATAACAAACAAAAAGTTCCTCACTTTTCAAAAATGTCCCCTCGAGGTACAGAAAAACAAAAACCCACACACATCCTCCTCCGCTGACTGGAGCGGGCATGCGTGCGTGCGCAAACACACACACACACACACACACACACACACCTCAGAGCACTGGCGCCATTAATAAGAGCGTAGCACAAAACACTGTTTGTTACCTGAGCTCCACAATGACCTTAATGCGTGTTTAGGTGTGTGAGTGACTCCAGGTGTGACATGTACAGCTGTGTGTGTAAACATCACCATCACAGCATTTGCACTTTGATGCGGTAACACACACCTCCTGCCTAGGGAACTGTTAGTAGAAAATGTGCACAGTGGCACAGTGGGTAGTGCTTGCGCCTCACACCCCTGTGAGCAGTGGCTTGAGGGTGTGTTTTCAAATCCAGCCCGGAGATGACTCCAGATGGGGTAAAACACGACAGTCCGTGGAGAGATTACACAGTCACGTGACCCTCCCCAGGGTGCTCTGGTTCCCACCCACAGTCCGAAGACGTTAGGTGAGTCAGTGATTTTGAACTGCCCTTAGTGTGTGTGTGTGTGAGTAAATGAGCGTGTCCCATATTGCTGTATTAATAGGCAAATGACTTTAGGGAGTTCAGTGGAGTGTGTAGCGTTGTAGGTTGCCGTGGACAAAGGCTTGAGCTAAACAGGAGCTAATAATAATGCACACACACACACACATTTTCTGAACCACTTGTCCCATACGGGGTCGTGGGGAACCGAAGCCTAACCCGGCAACTCAGGGCGTAAGGCCGGAGGGGGAGGGGACACACCCAGGATGGGACGCCAGGTCGTCGCAAGGCACCCCAAGCGGGACTTGAACCCCAGACCCACTGGAAAGCAGGACCCGGTCCAACCCACTGCACCACCGCACCCCCCACTATAATAATAATAATAATAATAATAATAATAATAATATAGGCGAGTATTCCACAGTGAGGAAAATGCAGTGCAGATCCACCACACGGTGACAGTAAAGTACACTATACCTACAGCACATGCATGGTAATTTCCTGCATATCTGAACTCATTGTACCAACAAGTACATTCATTAACATGCCTCCGATCTTCCCGAAATACGAATCACATCGGCGTGAGCTTGCTGACTTAACATCTAGAAAAGAAAAAAGATGGTCGTCTCATAAATATATGCTGCGGTGGGAAAAGGGGGGGAGGGAGGAGGGAGTAAAAAAGTGAACGAAGCAAAACAGATGATCAGGAAGTGACAGGTAAGTGTTTCCAACTCACATTTACAATACGAGTGAAAAAGCTCCACAGGCGGGCATTTGTCAACGCCAGCGCTGGTCGAAGGAAAACCCAGCTCAGCAAGCGGGCCTCCTCCATCAATCAGTCCGCTGTTATTTGGTACAGCTGCCTACACACACTCTCTCTCACACACACACACACACAAAAATCATTTCATTGTACCCTTCAGGCTGTGACTCCAGAGCGAGCGCAGGAATTTGAATAAAGTAGCCATTAATAGGTGTCCCTCAAAGGCCTTTTGTGTCTGCGCACAGAGGGGAGAGGAAGCCGTGGCAGGAAACCTCGATTCAGCCTCTACGTGGAAGAGGTGTTACGGGAACAGCAGGTGGCGCCGTCGTTTAGGAACCGCAAGTGCGGCCAAACGGTTTAAACCTCTGAGTGGCGGACGAGTAGCTTCAACACATACATTCCCTCTCGTGGAATCACGTTGTAGATGGTATAAATGGAAAAAAAAATGTAAATTACAGTCACTTTAAAAGATATCTAGAAAAAATATAATGAAACTGGGTGCTGGGAGCAATGGGAATACACCATCCTCCAACACGACATCCTGAATAATAAATATATTTATCTATATTTCGGTCTTGTTTGCGGATTTTTAGGTTCCCTTTTGTGCCCTGAGATGGATTTTTCCCTGTACAAAATAATGGTAATATGAAGCCCTTATAATTGTCTCCTGCATGATGGGGTGATTATAGAAGAAATTATGTGTGTTATGTGGGGGGGTGGGGCCTTGGGTTGCTGGCCTTATAATTCATGTTTTTCCTTTTATTTTCCTAATTTTCTTATTTCTTCTTATTCTTATTTATTCTTTTTTTTTCCCTCTAGCATCTTTCTGCGTCGGCCTGTTCGGCAAAATGTCATCGCCCTGAAGGACAGAGCTGCTACGATGCGAAGCAAATTTCGGGGATTGCATTGCGTCGTTCCGCGTGGTTCTCTTGCAGCGATCATCGCTAGGAATTCGGTGTCTGTATCTGAACATGGCGCAGAGCACAAGGACCCAGCATCCCTTTTCTGCCAGGGTTCCGATGCACAACCGACGCCGTCTTCCGCGCGCAGTTGATCATCCGTCAGCCGAGAGACCCCTGCTTCCTCCTGTCGCCCCGGGCGCTTTCTGTCGGGAACAAAGACAAAACACTCGGCGTTTGGATCCGAGGTCTAAATCACATTCGTCAGTCGTGTGATGCCATCTAGTTATTTATGTGTACAATTTACGTACCTGCGAAATGCACTATTGCTGTTAGAAACACACACTTTCGGTCAGTTATGCTACGGAGGTGGAGTCTTAGAGTAAGTTACCCAAACGTCCCCCAACTCCACATCAAGTGACACATGTCAAGGGTGCGAGTGACGTGCCAAAAAAAAAATGTGGTAAATGCAGAGGCTCCGTTTGGTAAAAACCCTTTAGCTCAAGATGGAGCGCAAAGGTCCACTCCAAACTACTGACCGGACGCAAGTACCGATGGTGATTCATATTCGCAACGACACGTAGAGCGGAATCCACGAAAACCCGAAGCAGCGTCTCTCGTTACATAAGGGCCTTTATCCCCGTGTGGAAAAAAACACAGATTCAGAGAATATCATCCCCTACGATCCGTTTCTCCCGTAATCTATCCCAGGTTTCCTGCGTGCCAAATGGGGGTCGAGGCCTTTATCTTATTAGCACGATAAATGATCAGCTGCATTAATTAGCCCCCCCCAAAGAGCAAACAGCTGGTGATGGAGCAGAGCCGCCTCTCTCGCTCCTTCCGTTGTCTCAACGCGACGAACCGAGGGGAGCGCATTTCAACCGGGGAGATAAAAGGGAGCGAGCGGCTTATTATAACATAATGGAGTGCGCCGCATCGGTGTCTTTGAAATATGACCTTAGCGGGATCATCCCCGTCGCATGGGCTCCTTAATGAACCTGCGCCGCGTGCTCTGTGGATCCACTCCGGCGTGCGCTGACAGGGCACCGCGAGGAGACTAATTGAGTGTCGGACCTGCGTGAATAAAGCAGGCCTCGGTAATTGTGTGGTTCAGAAGCGAATGGGATAGATAAGGAGCGGTGCGTCGAATACGCTGTCGGAATCTAGGTGGGGGGGTGGGGGTGGAGGCGCTGGTCTTCTCTCCAGACGCGGAGAAAGACGGTATCTCTGAGAGCAGGGACACACGGCGCCGCAGTCACCCCTGCTGCTGATAACTACATCATCTGTCGCCACTGAATACGGGGGGGGGGGGGGGGGGGGCAAAGTAGGGGTGGGGTGGATGGTGTAGGTGGGGGGGGGGCATTAACAAGACAATGGCAGACGATCCCATCGTTCCCGAGCTCTATTTGTTTGTACAAGAATGGCGACTGCTCCGCTACAAAGCGCGGGGAGGCGTTAGTCGGTGGGACAACAGGCCGTGCCGAAATTATGCTCAACATGCAGCTCATAAGGTACATCTCCCGTGTGATGCGTTGCTGCCGTTGGGGTCGCAGCCTTGAATTCTGAAGCTTGCGGGTTCAAATCTCACTGCAGCTACAGTACCTGCGATCAAATAATTGGCCATGAATCGATGCATGAACAGATAAATAGTAGTAAAGCTGGTTTTTGGAGTGTGTAATGATAACAACATCAGTGTTAGATTCCTGTCACTTCAGACGCTGGTCTCCATCTATCCCGTAAATTGCTGTTCCGCACGTGGCGAATATTTGCGTTAGACACACTTTTTTACATTTACTTTTTTAGCAGACGCTTTTCTCCAAAGCGACTTCCGATGAACTGTATGTAGTGTTATGAGCCCGCACACCTTATTCACCGCAGTGACTTACACTGCTAGATACTCTACTTACACTGGGTCACTCATCCATACATCAGTGGAACACACACACTCTCTCTCTGTCACTCACACAAAATACACTACACTATGTTTTGATAGAAGACGGCAAAGGGAATGTGGGCATGGGGTGGTGTAGAGGTTATAACTGCTGCCTTTTGGACCCCAAGGTCACAGCTTTGAGCCTCGCCACTACTGTAGTACTAAGGTACTTACTCTAAATTACTCCAGTAAAAAGTTAGCCAGCTGTATGAATGGGTAAACAGTTGTAAATACCTTAATACTGCAAGCCATTTTGGAGAAAAGTGTCAAGTAAATGTACACTCACACCTAAGGGGTATTTATGGCACCTTGATAATGTAACTCTAGATTACACTACCAGAACTTGGTCATACAAAGGTTTATTGTCATATTTATCTGACGTTCTTGGTGTAAGGGCACTTACAGCATTGGGTTTGTATACTAAGGTGCTTACACTGACTTAACCGTTTTAAATCAGGGTAACATTTGCTGCATCAGTTTAGTGTAAGTACTTTGTTCAGAGGTACTACAGCCACGGCCGGCGGGATTAGAACCCGGAACCTTTAGATTCTGTGACAACAGCCCTGATCTCCAGGCCACCAGTCCCTTTACCTGAGCGCCACATATTCATACAATATGATCGCATTCGATGTTCTCCAGAAGAAAAAGTGCCACTTTGTTTGTGCCTCAGGGGACCATAACCTCAGTATTGAAGGCCGTCCGCAGTTAACACTTAACTTTAAAGAGTTTTGAATCACTTCTTTGCCCAAGTTTGTGCCCCCACAACCTCTCAGTTGCGTTCGTGTGAAAGAAATGTGGTGTGAGGAGGTGAGGTGAGGTGAGGTGCTGGGGCTCCTCCAGCTGCTTCGTTCACATATAATATTCCTCAGTCGGCGGCGGCAGGAGCGGCGCGTGCTCCGTGCCCACTCTGGTCGCGCGCCGCAGCACCGCCACCACAAACCGGAAATTTCGCGCCAAGAAATCTCGCTCAGCGCCGGTCCGAAAAGCGGTACCGCGGGCGATCCGAGCGCAGGGGAGCGCGAGCCCTGCGCTCAACTTTTGTTGGTACGGAGAGGGTGTCGACCATCTCGTGCGCCTCCTCGCTCCCAACAACCTCGCAGGCGCTACGAAAGTGGGCAAAACAAGCCGTTCGTTTCCGCGACACAGAGGTGGACATGTCTTGGCTCGCGGAGGCACAGGCGCTCGGCCCGCGGGGAAGCCGCGCGCTCGGCTCGAGACGCAACAGCACGCGGCGCGACGCGGTGTCGCTCTCGCGCGCACCTGTCGCGATCTGAGGAGAGTCGGCGCGGCGCCCGCGACTCGAACCGCGCGGCGGGAGGAGGGTTCCGGGGCTCCTGCTGGCGGAGGATTTTTACGTGTCTGATGTCAAAACTGAGAGAAAAAAAGGGACGAAGGACAGGCGGAATCGCGAAAAAAAGCAGAAATACGCAGAAATAATACGCAGAGAGTGAGAAGCGTGCGAGTCGCGCGCGAATAATTGGACAAAAAAGGAGGGATTCCATTCGCACTTGACGCCGGATGTCCACTTCGTCGGTACCGTCATCGGGTGAGTTTCGGGACCTTGATTTCCACACATTTCTCAACACACTTATTTACATTTAAAGTTGACACCGAGCCCAAATTGAAATGTGAACCACTGGACCAGTGTCTCTAAGCGACGCTTCTCTCATCATAATAATTTCTTTCCTTAGAAAAATCAATGAAATTAATGAATTGTGAAGCGGTTCGTCCCAACAACTCAGAGGGCGAAACATCTTTATTTTTTTATTTTGAGTTTTCTTAAACGTGTTATATTCCATCATGTTTCCGCGGTTCCACGGTGTGGTTCTCCTCCACTAGAGCTCCTGACAGGAGAGAAGGAGTCTTCAAAACCGGCGTTGTTCATGGTCACAGTGAGAACCAACAAGACCTTTAGACTTAGAGCCCTGGACCCCTGGCAGCAGGCAGAAACCCACCTCAGAACTGCCTGTTAACCCCCAGCAATATTTAAAAATAGATGCATAAACAAAGATATTCCAGCAACGTTTGGTATTTATAACAGTAATGCAATAAACATGACACAGTTGCCCATGAAAATGACAGCGGCACCTTCTCTTGGACCTCGTTGATTCGGGGTTTGCATGGTGTGGTGCTTCTGAACTCTCCAGTGAGTGTCCCACAGTCAAAAGTATATGCAGCCTTTGCATATTGTTTTTCAGTTTTTTTCTGCATATATCCATGGTTAATGTGAATGCATGTCCAATTCAGATGTTTCGGAGCTATAAGGGGAACACAGCTCTGACTCACCAAGATCATCGTTTTTTGCCTCTCGACTGTTGACTCTCCACAAACACCTGCTTTAGGTGCAAACAGTTTCCGTCTCTGTTGACATTTACGTTACAAAATATCCGCTCTATTTTATGGCTGCGCATCGAGTTGCATTCCCTTGGCGTGTTCTGTGCAAAATACCCTCAACCTTTTTTTTTCGCTGGAGCTGAGGAGGTTTATGGAAGCCCAAACAAGGATGTGTTGCGTTACGGAGACAAGGGTATTGATTTTGGACATCTAGAGCCAGCTGACTTTCAAGGGAGCTCATTGACTCCATGTCAAGGAGGACAGTTTGAAGGAAGACTGGATTTCAAAAGTGCATGTAGACTGAATGGCTTCAACTAGTGAAGCTGACCTTGCTGAGATTTAAAGGAATTTATAGTAAATCTACAGATGGCATAAAATACACATGAGCAATTCCCTGTCTGTAATAGGTGGTATGAATCTCTTTGTTTTAAGGCTAACAAATCAGATCTCAACCAGAGCTTACAGATTAATTTATGAATTGAAGACTTTCGATGTAAGTGAAGTTTTGAAACCCTAGCGTATCTTGACACCCTGCTAGACATGGAGTCAATCCACCCTTTAACTATCTGTTGCTTACGGTGTTTGATGCTCTTTTAGCGTGAAACAGATTTAGGTATCATTATCCCAGAATGTGGGTTTTAGCGTGACCTTTGGCGTTTAAAGGGGATCGAATTGGACTTTTCTCTTCACGCGAGATGTTTACATTGTAGACCCAGTGCTTATGGCTCAGTTTGTCTGTTTTATCTATTTGTTCAGCTTTCTGTACCACTTATTTGAAGGTAACGCCTCCAGACAACACAGCAAGAACAATGTGTGTTAGTTATTAGTGGTCAGAATAGAGGCCTGCCCCAAGCAGAGGGGTGGTTGTTACACTAACTTTATGAAATATCTTATATGAACCTGGAAGCCTGAAACCCAGTTTGAGGTACCTGTGTCGCACTCTCCTCCTGCAAGGCAGGCGATAGCTTCCCTTTGAAAGCTGATTTCCAACGCTTTTTTATGCTGGCTGCTGGACCCTTTGATGTTTCTCCCAGTGCATATAGGAAGCCCTTTGGAATATGCTAATGCCTGCAGACTCACTTTCCACTCCTTTAATTAACACAATTGTATTAAAGATATATTATCTCAGTATTCATGGAAAACTGTATTCTGCATGTGTGAAACCAAATCAAGGCTAGAACACATATTTAATGTGTCTTGCGGGGGGCGGGGGCTGGGGACATGCTGAGGTAATTAGGATTCACATTTGGATTCAGACAACGTTAGTGTTGCAAATCTTGCCCGTAATGAAGATGTTCTTCATACGAGAGCATTTACGATAGTCGTTATATAATATTAATGAGTCAGAAATATTTCAAAGGATGAGCTGTGAAAATCTATTTGCCCGAAGATGTTCTACATGAATAATTCTACTGTTTTAACAAGCGATTCTGAAAGACAATATGACTATATCTTGCAGCCTTTTAAAGCGTGTTTTGTCTTTAAATTTTTTTTATTACTATGTATATTTAGCATTTTTAGGCAGTGAACTGCCACCATTGTACTTAAACTGAACATAAACTGGAAGTAATAAAAAATATATAAAATTCATTCAGACGACTGTACTAATTGTTAACATTGAGCAGAAGTAAGTAATGTGCACATGTTGGCAGGTTTCATACAAAAGCTTTGGGAAGTAGTACCTGTCTAAATAGATTTACTTCAAAGAGAGGATCAGTCTAAGGTATATGTCTAGTTTATTTACCCGATATCCTTATTTCTGTGTTGCCATTCTAAGTAAAACCTGAAAAGTGGCTGTGGACCAGTGCTTCTGGGTAACAGCAAAACATGGCCTTCCTTTGGAAAATGAAGGTTATTGTTAGTGAACTCTATTCATTACATGTCCCTGGGTTAGTATATCTTATTAAAACAGACCTTTGGCTGATACACTCCTATTGTTAACTGCTACATTGAACATTGAAGTACATTTCATGGATGTAAAAGGTATGATTCTCTTTGGAAGGTGTTGCATTCATAGCTTTCATATATCCATGATTGCTGAGAAGTTAGATGTTTCAATATGTCCCATCCATTAACTGCCATGGCTTTTGTTTTCTGGAAGTGGAGACATTCATTTTATTTGAATATATGTACATAGCAACATCTTGCTTCACAATCACTTAGTCATCATAGTGAAGAGTGAGAGGGGATTTTTGGAGTGGATATAAAGTCCCCACTCTGTTTCTGAGGGAATTATTGTGTACATTTTGGCAGATATATTTGCAATGCAGTTGCAACAATCTACCAGCAGGTGGCAAAATGCTATCAACAAAAGAAGGTAATCTATCAACATTAATGGGCACTGTGATAAACAGATTAAAAAACATTTCTGCCCCTTTCTTCCACTGTGTCCCTCCTTTGGAATCTGCACTGCTACTTCATTTAGGGTGGATGTCATTTTTTCGAACAATTTTTTCGATAGTAAATATCATTTTCTGCACTTACATGGCTGTCTTATGTCAGAAGCTTCCTAACGCGCACACACACACACACACACACACACACACACACACACACACACACGACTGTATTTGAGCCTGGATTGTGAAAGCACAATTTGACATTTGTATTTTATTCGACCTGCATGTCAACTCAATTTCATTTGCCTATGCAGAAGTTTTTCTTTATGGATGTTTTGGTAGGACAAAATAACATACTTCACAGGGGCACTGGGGGAACAGCTGTCATTATTTCTTGCAATTATTATTATTGAAATTATATTTAATACTGATGAAAGCAGTATTTATCAATCACCAGTGTGAGGCAGCAAGACAACACTTTCAAATAAGTGTCTGTGTTTGTTAGCTATCCCCAATGTGAGACGAACACATTTTTTTTTTTGAGAAAAAGAGCTTTGCATTGCCTTAGAGGCTGCCTTTATGTCATTTTCCAACGATACAATCTGTTCAGCTGTCTAAAGGCAACCCCATGATCCTTTGTGAGGTTTTAAAACCATGTAGAAGAAAGTGGGTGGATCTTTGGTAATAACTCAACAGTTGGATGTGAGAACACTGATAATGCAGACAAGTGGCCCCTCCTCTACTGGGCTGTTCAGTGTCCTTCTCAAAATGATAAACTTCTAAATGTTTTTCTCACAGCATCTTAGCTGAGCTTTGGACACAGATTAAAAACCAGGGGCTGTAATAATCCACCAGACAAATGGTCCTTTGTAGGTCCTGGAATTTTATCCTCTTTACTTTCACAATGTACTTAACAAGAACACATAGACCACTTACATAAATATACTGATGAAAATGATATGTGAGTCCTTAGATAGGTTTCCTAACAGAACCAAAAACTGTCTTCCTCAGGGATTGCTCCACAAGGAACCATCTTTGATGCCCCTTTTTTTGGGCCAAAGAAGAAAATTATCTGCAGAAGGCATCCTCATGTTATGTGACATTACCTTAGTAATGTAATAATGTCAAATCTGAACAAAATGTGTAAAGACTTCCATTGTGTACTTGCATTTCTTATCCAAATTGTCACATCAACTGCAAGTCTCGTGTTAAAATGGTATTTATTACAGGGTGCAGCACTGTGGCCTCTGTTTGAATAATACACTGAGAGCATTAGCAGAAATGTCAAGATGACATATGAAGAATGCAGTAGAGTTGATCTTCATAGGCCAGTTTGAAAATACAAAAAACTGTACAGTGCAGTATTCCTTTTGACAGTTTAATTCAGAAGTGGGTTATGTTTATATTTCTTACACATTTATGTTCATTGTGTAACTGAAATGGGGAAACATTTTCACAGAAACACAACCCATATAATGAGAACTCAACAGTCTGCTTGCGCGGGTGTGATGAAGAGAGAAGGCGAGATTACTGAGGTGTCTTTGAGGCCTATCTCTGGGAATCCTTGTGTGCCTTGAGGGAAAACCCCTCTCCCACAGCATCAATAATGAATGAAAGATATCTTGTTCAGTAGGAGGCTAAACTTTACTGGCATACTGATTTCTTCATCCCCATGCGGTGAAGGGAGGGAAAAATGTCTGCTTGTTTGTCTTGCTTTGCTAATTTCAGAACTGATAAAAGTTTAGAGTTTACAGTTGCATATTGGAGAGGGAAGGTGGGGTTAGTGGGGTGAGGAGATGAGGGTAAGAATGAGGGAAATTAGATTGATGAAGTGCATTTGGGTAGGTATGTGAAGTTGAAATAACACTGCCCTTAGAAGTTGCCTTAATTGCACAAAACAGGCACCTCTGAAACAGATATTGTTGACAGTACCGAAAATGCTCCATGCCTATTTCAGCTATATTAAACGATTAAGTACTAAAAAATAAAGCTTTTCCTGTCACAATCAGAAACGTAGGCTAATTTCCAGAACAAAACAGGAAGCATTAACAAGATAATTAACATAAGTAGACAAGTACTTTTTAATATTAGGTTAGACTTTGTGGAAAAACACTGAGATAATGTTACATATGAACTCCAGCTAAATAATCTTTGAAATGTTTCTGACACATGTCACATGCACTAATATGAGAGGCAGCACAAATGCTGTGTGAAAACACTGCCTCTTTAATGTTCTACGCTTCACACTTTATAACTCTTTTATCATGGGAGAAGTGGGATTTCTCCGTCTGCAGATGTTATTTGAAGGGCACGTTACTCTGTTTTAAAACACCGTTTCAATTTGCAATGCAAATGACTCCATTCTCATCTGAATAATCCTCTCGGTTACCTAACGCTCTGGCACCGGCGGCCGCTTTCATATCCCCGTCGCGCGCCGCTGCGGAACACCGGTGGGACTGAGGCAGCGAGCTCCACTGTTCCTCTGACAGCTGCTTTTTCCAATTAATGCCTTACAACGGGAGAGGAGTGGTGGTGGTGGTGGTGGAGGGGGAGATCTTCTACAAGTCAAACTACTTACTTGTCTTCTAACAAGGGGATGTCACTGTATTTCAGACACAATGCATTCAACCCCCCTTTCAGGTGGGCCCTGAACCAGCGCAGGCATGCATCCAGTGGTGAAAACAACTCATGTCTTGGCAATGTTAAAATAAACTTTTAACTTCTGCAATGTCAATTTCAATGTCAATTTCACTCATTTAAGCAGGCAGGTACAGTGCAACAGAACATGATAATTTTTCTAAATACAGATATATCAGTTTCAGAAAAAAATTATAGAAATAACTAGATTATGTGTACCTTCAGAAACAGGTTTATTTTTTCATCTTAAATTATTAAAGTACAGGGCAGTGAATGATCTGGATGTTCTTTGTTACTTTTGCATTTACATTTATTCCAGAGTTAAGTACAACAGCGAAAACAGTGCATTTCACCTGCAGGCAGGTAAACATACAGTAGATGTGGACACGCAGACAGTCAATTTTTCAGATGTCACTGTTTAAACCAGCATACATAACATGGGTAGCTGCATGTAGAATTGGTAGAGAGTAGAAATTTTTGAAACTGGTATCGTTAACAGTAATATTACATGAATAACAGAAAATAGACTTTCTCGGAAATAGACAGGTATGTAACAAATGATATACTGTATGTCTATGACAAATAATACAATAATATTTATGGTGTTTCAGCCATCGACTATCAAATTATCTATTTATTACCAATAAGTGCTTGTTTATTGTAGGGTTGTTATGGCCCAGAGCCTATTTCAGAAATATAGGGCATGAGGCAGAGTATACCAATCAGGCACATGCACTCCGTCTTACACACACAGGGCAATTTAGAGTCATCAATTCACCTGAAGCATACCTTTGGCCAGTGAGAGGAAACTGGAGCAACTGGAGGGAATCCAAACATGGGGAGAACTTACCAACTCCACACATACTGAGCCTGTAATGTGTGGAGTTAATGCCATTGTTCCAGCCGTCATATCCTCTGCTTTTATCATCGTATCCCTCACTGTGGTAGTCAGGGTAGCCCCAAAGCAGAGGGGAGTCAGAGTCCCAGGTTGGTGCAGTGCAGGCAAACACTAGGGACCCAGGCCAAGCCATAGAGCAAATCTCATCTGGATTGCACCCTGCATATTAGCTCATCTAAATCTCATCCAGAATCGTCCACTGGCAATTACTGTGTACATATTTGAAAAGATGGTGTTTATAAGGCATCCTTCTTCGGGACCAATTTTTTTCTGTATTTTTTTCTTGTCAAAATGTGGGCGGCCTTAATGAACTGAGCTGAATAAATCTCGTTACCAACTGATTAATGTGCTCATCCCACTCATTCTCATAAATGTTGTATTGCTGTGTGGAATAACAGTTTTTGGTTGAGAATTAGAGAGGCATAATTACAATAGACCTAAATACAGTAATCAGTTCCTGATCTTATCTAGGTAGGCCTCCCAAACATTACCTGATATTCTGTTACACTTTTTGGAGTGCTGCTAATTATATTACTGAACAAGATGGAACTTCTCCGTTTCTAATAATACACACAATTTTCAAAAAGCCGAAGGTTCAATTCATACCTGTTTAGCAACAGAAAACAATCACAATTATTGAACAGCTCTTGTATCCAGTGTTTAAAGCATAATTATGTTTGAAATGGCCTCTCTCTATTTTGTAGGTACCTTCACAAAAATGACAGATTTCAACCATCTTTTCCTCATTTGAAAATCAAGGCCTCAGCCTCCATTAAACCAAAACCCTGTACATCTGTGCTTCTTCATCTTCCTAGCATATTTCTAAATAGTTTATTGGTTAAGCGCTTCACCACCTGGTCAGAAATGTATACGTCCATCAGTGATGTCAGCATTCTGTTTTCACCAGCCGTGTAATCAGTAGCTCACCTCTCCCTGAACCCTGTGAGAAGGTGGGTGCCAGGGTGGTTTTTGGCACACGGCAAGTTGGCCAGTGCCAAATGTTTGTACCCACCCGCAGTGTTTGGTGGGGGTCGTTCCTGGCAACGCTCCTGCCTCTCGCTCTTGTGAAGAATGTCGTGGGACTATTTCATTCAAACATTGATCCCATGTTATAGACGTGGTCTGATCTTACACTTTGCAGCACAGTGTGAACAATTTTTCCTCATTAAGAGTCTCAGGGAAAATATGCTGTTTTGGGGAAATACTGTGATAGCTCTGTGCCTTTTCTTTTGTGTTTTGTTTTTTTCAAAGTCAAGTCAAAAAGGGTGAGTCAAAGTCAAAAAGTCTGATAATACCCATTGAAGAAACTCTTTATAACTTCAACCCCACCCCTACTCAAAGACCTCTACATGTCTTCTAGTCTCTATTCCTGCCCCTTTCTTGGGTATTTACTTCATAGAGAAGGTTTGGGTTCCTCCCACCTCACCCTACAATAAGGTCTGATAAACACATTTAAATACCTAAATCAATACCACCAATTCACTTTTAAAACAAACATTTATTGATGGTCATACAAAGGCTTAGTGGTGCTGAACCTTTTCTTCAATGGACTCTGTCCACCATGAGGTTGTTCAAACCGGTGCATCTCCTAGCTGGGGCAATGGGTAAGGACCACCTCTAACTAAACTCCTGTTTCAAAGCAAGCCAAATAATTGGTGGAAGCAGAGCAAAAGTAAGGGGACAACAGGGATAAATTGGCTGAGGTGCCACCAGTGACAAGCCAGGTTTATTAAATGGTGGTGATGGATGGCATTGTAAGAAGCCAGAGGTTCTCCTCACTGAACTTTCTTATCCATTCCATTTGTCAACCCTAGTTGCCTAATGTTTTGGGAATTTTTATGTTGGCGCAGGTCTATAGGTGGAGACACAGTGCATTTATTTTTAAATGACATATAGCATGAAATAGTGAAGATGGACTTCTTGGGCTGTGTCCCATTGAATTTCTCATTTAATTGATTATTATTATAGTAGTTCAAGTTTTACTCTCTGGAGACTTTTTGGAAAATACCTCTATGTAGCTGGAATGGACAGCTTTCAGGACAGGTTGCATCTTAAGTTGTATTTTTAAGTCCCAAAAAACACATTTTCGAAATGAATAGGTTAAAACTTTTTGAGGAGTCGCTCTGTTGATGAAGCATGCTGCAAATCACTGAAAGAGAACGGCCTCAATCTCACAAACTGCCTGAGGGAAAGGACTGTTAAACACCATCTGCCTGTAGTGGACAGGCAACAGCACACTCTGTTTGCATGTTGTCGAGGCTGATTGCAAACCCAACCTCTACTACATAATAAGAGAAGAGCCTTAAAATGGTGTTGTTTGATCGCCTATGTGTTATGTTACACTTATTCTTTTAGCACACACTTTTCTCCAAAACTATGCACACCTCGGGAGATGTTCTCGTTGACATTTAACGGCAGAATTCTGCTTGATATCGGTGCATAGTATGAATCGAGTGCTGCTAACACAAACACTCCTGCTTGATTAAACATGGAGCACATAATGGTATAGTGTCATATTGGGGAACGGTGGGTCTTCATCACTGCAAATTACTTGGCTACAAGCTGTTGTAAAAAATTGAGAAGGTGTTACCCCTGGACCTCTGACCACTTCTGGCTTGTGTGGGATCTCCTTTTTCTCACTTTTAATTTTTTGCCCATAGTCTTCTCCCCCGCTACAACAACACAGAGAGTCACATGACCCAGTTTGCTTGCAGTGTTGTGCGCCAGACAGTTTCAGGAGTCCAGTCAGGTTCACGAGTCTCAATGCAGCTTGAGACAAACGGCAAGTACATCTGGCCTGATCTGCTTTGATCTGGCACTTGGAGCCTGGAGAACGAGACGAACATCTCAACAGGGAAATCCATACCAGAGCTTAGACTTCACAGCATTGGGAATCTCAGAATGCTGCTCTGCCATGAGAACTTTCTCAGGCAATGGTTTGATTTCCCCTTTTTCAGAAAAAAGTATGTTTGCAGAGCACTTAAAGAGTTGGTGTAGCCAGGGTACTGCATGAATATAGATTACTGCTGTCTTTAGCCTTCAGCAAAAGTTGGCCATGTTTCTATCTGTTTTTAAAGTTGGAAGCTAATTGATTAACAAGGTAGTCCAGTGCAAAACCATAATTTTTGAATGTTGTTTCATACATTATTTTATGCCTTGAGTGAGCAGTGGTAATGATAGCACAAAAATCAAGGTTGTCAATTTCTGTTTCATAAATAGAGACAATATACCGCATTTTCAAAAGTATACCCTGTGTATTATAGCTTAAATTCTTAAACAATACCAAGGAATAAACTTGCTGGATATTTTGTCTCAGCAGATTCTGTTTTTTTAAGCATTCCCCAATAACAGGGGCAAGTGTGCCTGCAGCCAATAACTGTCTGTAAACCGTCAATAGCTCTTAGCCAAGTGAGGCAAAGAGGGAGAGTGTCGAGGTACAACCACAAATTTTTACCGTGGAGGTTAAAGTGAATATCTGGCCTGAATATGTGTCTGTGGGTGTATCTGATATCTGTGGAGGAAATTATGTTATGCTGTTACGATGAATGTTGGTTCACTCAAAATAAATGTGAAATGTGCATGTTCAGGGACATAGGCCCCCCACAGAGTTGGAGACTTTCCGCCAAAAATGCAGCATGTCTGTGTGTCCCTGTGTGTGGGAAAGTGCCAGTGTTATGAGCTTAGATCCAATGTCAAAATTCAGCTCAGAATGTTTTTAATTGGGAAAAAGTAACATCTATACGCTAGACTTGCACAGGTGTTGAACACTGTCAGAACAGCTACAGAGTCTCAGACGCAGTTCGGGTTCAAAAGTGGCATTGCAGAATGCGCATTTGGTTATGGCTTCTGAACACATTGTCATGTTTGTGTGTTTGAAGAGATTGTTTTTTGTCACATAAATGCAATCTGACAAAAGCATGCATTTACATAATAGCTCACAGATACAACATGCACCACCTTGCACTCTCCCTTTACACACACACACACACACACACACACACACACACACACTCCAACTCCCGCTATAGACAGTACATATTACTTTCGCTTCAGCCCTGATAAATGCTAGAGCAAGGTCTCTCTCCGTGAAGGAGCCTAGCGGCCTGTGATTGATTGTAACCTTACAATTCCCCTTTGCTGTTGCCATTGTCCCTGCCTGTGAGGGATGAGCATGGACACGCAAACGAATGATCTTTTTCACATCCCACAAGAAGCCTTTAAGTCTAAATAATTCAATTTGTATCCATCAGAGTTGTATTTTTCATCCCTGGAGTGCTGTGGGGACGTTATCCCCGATGCACTGATTCTTGTGTGTGGCAATGTGCTCCTCTGTACATCTCCTACATCTGGCCCCAATCTTGAAAGATTAGTGTTGCTGTGAAAGGATCAGGAAGCAGGCATGTTAGGCCTTTCTCTGGTGGAACTGAAATGTAGATGAATCAAGGTTTTTACATCTTAGTTAATCTACTTCACAGTAGCAAAACTATAATTATATAAAAATGCTCAGTTTTTTCAGGCGTTTCCGTGTTTGTGAATTATAAAAATAACTGAGAAAAGTGAGATTAAAATGATCATTATGCTACATATTCAAATATGTTAATTAAAAATATAACAAAAAATGAAAGCGTTTGTGAATTGGAAAATATGGGCAATGCTTATAGAATGTAATGTGAAGTAATGATGTAACATCAAATAAACAACATCGTTTCTAATTAAGCCTAATCTGAACACAAATAGAAATGTTGTTCATGTAAAAAGTCTCTAGGTCAATGGGCAGGCTTGCTTTTACATTAATTACACAACTTGCAATATGGTCAGCATATAAATATGTACAGTAGTTCTCTTCTTTGGTTTTCTACACTTCTATGTTCGTACTGCTTCTCCATTTGTTAGTAGTGGTTAACCTCTGTATGAAAAGGTTAAGCAGCCCAAAGTTGGCCTGTTTAAGTTTTGTTAAGGTATAAAAATACATTTTCTATACACACATATGGTATATGACAACATAGCAATAATATCTTTTCACAGCAAGGTTAGGGGAACATAAATGTTCCAGAAAAGCTACATGCAGGAGAAGTGGATGAATCAGATTTAGGAAGAAGGAACATTTAATTTAAGATTCACTGGTACATTCATATACTGCTAAATTCTATGACTGCCACCATGCCAGATTTTCCATTTCTTTCCAAGTGCAGATTTACATTCTCAGACTCATTCAGAGAGTTCAAACCATTTGACATGTGGCCAGTTGTGGGGCAAAGGCAAGCTACATGGCATGGGATTAATGTGCTGGACAGCAAGTTTAACCAACACCATATGGGTTTTGTTGCTCAAATACCAAATGGGAAACTCAGACTAGTAACAAACCAAAGGCAACAAGAAAATGGTCCACAGAACACAAACCACTGGTTCCTTCTAGGGAGCCCTTTTGCTCCCTCTCATTACTCCCCCAAGGCCTCCTGAAGTCCCCAGACCAGCTGCTTTTAAGTCCTTTAGAATTCCTCTCTATTGGCAGCACCTGGTTGTCGATATTCCTTTAGGACCCAGCAGGGCTGGCACTGGGGAGCTGTTCATCGGCTAGCCCCACCCCTGCTAACATTTCACCATCCACCAGCTGAAAGAAGCTTGAATGAGTTTGTAAAAACACAGATTATTGCATCCAGGTTACTGGTGTGCTTTGCTCTAACATAAAATGTTATAGTTTAAGTATTGTTATTCACAAAGGAAGCTTTTGCTTTGACATCTTGGCTAAAGCTTTGATAAGAACAAGTCCAAAAAAGTTGTTGATGTCAGTATTTGCTTTTCCATCTAGACTCATAGCTCAGCCTGCTACGTAGATTGTTACATTTTCTTGTTCATAATCTACACTTTCTTGTTCATAATTAGCCATCCAGTAGTTTATTCATTTGGAAGGGAAAATGAAATATATACTAAATGTGTGAATTACCTTCTCTTTGCATTGCCATGGTTGCCCTGCCACCATATGTTGCCTTTGGCTGTGTTTGTCAGGACGTTGAGATTAGCTCATGCTGAGTGACATCACAAATGTATATGTTTTGGATTGGTCGTGGTGGGTGGAAGGGTCGAGGGCATGCCCTTAGACCAGTGTTTTCACTCCTCTTCCTCTCTGAGGTCCCAGTGGATGGATTTCATCACTTTCAAAACAAGACTCTGTGCATAGGGGCGGAGTGGCTGGACAGTTTGTTTGGAGTAATGATTTGTTTCCATTTCAAACACCCATTAAGCCAAGTGGTCTGACAGAAAGGAGACAAGTAGCACCCTGGGGACCAACCAGCCCATTACTCTGCTTTGTCAATGGGATGAGGATGTCTGATTGGATCCATTGAAAAGAGAGGTCCTGCTTTTGCTGAGCAATTATGATTTTATCATAAATTCATTTACTCATGTTATTTAATCACACAGCTTCTTATTCTCTCTGGGACTATGTCATTCATGGTAAAGTAATAGCATAGGTGTGGGGCAAAGGATGGAAAGAGGCTGATACCAGACAGTAAGAGGGATGTGGCTTTCAAGCTCCTTGGCTGTTTTACGGTCCAAATTTCATTTGTAGGGCTCTGACCCGGTTATCAGCGTCTCTTTGGGACCGAGTGGTTTTCGGTTAACTGACCAGTAACCCACATGCTATAGCCCAACCTTTTTGGACCACTCTGCTCTGGGCCTGGCAGACAGAGAGAAAGCAGGAATGACTTTGATCTGTGCTACACACATATGGAAACCATTTGTGGCATTCCAGTGAGATTAAAACATGTTTTAAGAAGCATTTCCACTCACCCCATTCTAGGCCATGGAGACTAAGGTTTCAAAGAAGGTGTAGCTTTGGTTACTGTTACTATAGTTTGCCAGGGAATCCAGGTCATGGGAGACAGAAACGTGCAGAAAGCTCCAGTCATTTGGTCTCAGCAAGTGTGTGGAATACTTGTTTGGTTTGCTTTGAAACTGTAATGAATTGCTTCTGAAAAGTTAACTGGATCTGCAAGATATTATCACCCATCCTTGGCCGTCAACTAAAATAACGCTATTTAGCTGTCAAACCATTTAGACTCTTTAAGAATAGTTTTCTTGCACAAAATTGGCACCAGATATTCTTATGATGTATGTGATTTTAGCTTTTGGGGTAAATTTGAGTTCAGCAAGATATCCTGCTGTTGAGGAAACAGAACTATTTTTCTGGATTCTAACATGACTGTTCTGAGATGTGTGTTTCTACATGCTGATTACAATAAATCAGAACAGCTTACTGTAGCACAAACAAAATATAAATGTTTTTCAAGGAGTTATTTTAATATTTCTGAGTGTTTAAAATACTTCATTTTAACTGAATAAAGTTTGGAAGGAAAAAATACAGTTCTCCCCCAGTCTGACTTTGACTAGATTCATTTCTTTCTTAAAAGGTTTTGGTTGAGACTGGTTATTGTGCCATTTTGGTGGAGAGGGAGCAGATGACAGGTGGTTGTGACTGTGTTGCTCTTGTCCTTCTTACACCATTTATTTTGAGGTGTATGCTCACAGGGACCTGGATTGCTCCACTCAGAGATCCACACAAGGTCACGCACAGGACAACAGAAGTTGAGCATTTCTCTAAAAGTATAACACTGCAACTTGTCATTTGTGCCGTAGCATTTCTGGGCAATGTTTTACACACGGTCTTCCAGAATGTTGTATATAGACTATTTAAATAATCAAGTAATTTTAGTGGCTTTTTGTATGCTCAGTTTGTAAGTCTTTCCTTGTTTCCATTGCAATCCCATAGTGATGAGTCTGTAATGGCAATTGGAAGAAAGCCCATTTAATGCAATGAGACAGAATCTGGGGTGGTTTAAAACCAAAGATGTGTGTTTCACGATATCTGTGAGCAGCTTTCATGCAAAGCCCCCTGTCTAAAACAGTTCTATTGTACTATTTATTTATGGCACAGCAATTGTGCCACCTGTTTGTTTGCTATCTTCAGGAAGTGAGGCAACAACTTTAGCTTTTTAATTTCAAACTCACTGGCTAGATAGACTGAGGTTTTAAATTAGGAATGAAATGTTGATGAAATTATGACCAGAAATGACTGTTACATAATGTTATAGTAGGATCTGAAGTTCACCATGTCTAAGGGGAAGGGGGCGGGGGGGTGGCAAGGCCGCAGAACTGCCTGCAGCCACTGTCACCTTGCCAGACCCCTGTGACGAAGCCCAGGCACCCTGGACAGTGCCTGGGTACAATGCCAAGACCAGGCTTCTGAAATGAACCAGACTGTCATCAGTACCACTTCATAAATACCCGCCTTCTCCCGTAGGAATGTTAAATACAGCCTTCCCCTGCCTTACAAAAGTAATGTATTCCTGAAAAACCCCTTTGTAAGGTGAATTCTCATGAACCAATGATTTCATTACCTTTATGTGAAGTGGTAAACATTTGTATTCTTACCTTAGCCCGAAAATTGACACCGTTTTATGCTAAGACATCACTAAATCCCATTAAAATGGACACGGTTACTTCAGCAATTAACACTAGCTATCATAACATAATACGGCAGTTTCTCTTCATTAAGTAGTATTGTTGGCCGACTGCTAGTGCTCATTCCACTCGTTAGACCTAACAAACAAAACACATATATACATGTTGTAGCAATTGCTGTTGATGGGGAAGATGAAGGTGCCACAGTGTTTGCCATAGCACAGATGTTATTAAAGTATGGTGTAGAAAGGCAGAACAGCCAGGGAAGATAAATGTAGGAACCTAAGTCCTTCAGTACAACTAAAACCCCAAAGCCAGCCTCTCCAACACAGGGCTGGTGCTCACTCCATTACTAGTGCATACAGTACGGCTCAGGTAAAAATCCTCAACTAGCTAAAAATAAACATACAATGTAAAACTCTTGTAAAGTAAAAAGACATGTAATAAATTGTGCAACCCGAAAACAAGTATCCATACATACTTGTAGTTATCTTCTTTAAGTGAAAACTTTTCTACAAGGTAACTTACACTGCTAGGTTTACTAAACTGCTTACAATGATTTACCCATTTATACAGCAGGGTAATTTTTACTTAAATTCATACTCAATCAATTCAGAGTAAGTACCTTGCTCAAGGGTTGTGCTGCAGTAGGGGAATTCAAACACATGTCCAAAGGTGCAGAGTATTTCTCCACTAAGCATGACATAGGGTGGCAATGTGGCAAAGCGAGGAGCGCTGCTGTCTCACAGCGCCTGGGTGGTGGGAGAGGATGTGGGTTTGATTCCCATTCAGTCTGTGTGCAGTTTGCATTTTCTCCCCGTCTGTGTGGGTTTCTTCCAGATGCTCTGCTTTCCTCCCACAGTCCGAAGACGTGCTGTTCAGGTGGATTTGTGACTCTAAAAAGAAAAATTCACCCAGAGTGTGTGTGACTGACAGGGAGAAAGCGTGTTTCGCTGGTGTATGTATGAGTGACTCATTCTAACTAGTGTATTTAGTAAGTCACTTTGGGTGAATAAGGTGTGGGCTGATAACATTAAATAGTGTTCATTAGAAGTTGCTTTGGAGAAGAGCGTCTGCTAAATGAAGAAATGTAAAACATAGATCCTCTCAAATAAGCAAATTAAAGCTGTCCAACTATTACAGTTCAGTTCATGAATTGTAATTGTTGGACAGCTTTAATTTGCTTTTTTGAGAAGATCTATGTTTTGCGACTGGGCCGTAGGCGCACTGTAGCGGCAGCAAATGCTCCTGCTTGTCTCAGAGGTTATTGATTCATGTGATGCCCTTCTTTACTTGGAACGAAAATGTGTCATCTGTGGGCACAGGTGTATAGTTACACCCCAAGATACATCCATTCAAAGTACAAGAATTTGACTTTACAAGGATTCTTGTTTAATACTTATTCTTTGTTTTACATTGCATTTCTTTGTGTTTTCGAGGACAGGGTTTGATTTCATTTACCTCCAACTGCTGAGCATCACGAGACATTTCCCTTTATTCATTTAGCAGACGCTTTTCTCCAGCGTGATATACAATGATTGCTGTGTACCATTTAGCTGACAACTTTATCTAAGAGCATTTACAATGCTGGACACACTACACTAAATTCCTTGCAGTCATTCACACATTTACACAGTACAGCAATGTAACAAACTTACACACAGATGCACACATTACGGGCAATTTAGAGTGATTAGTGCGAGTGAAATGCATGCCTTTGGACTGTGGGAGAAAACTGGGGCATGCGGAGGAAACCTGTGACAACACAGGGAGATGCGGTGGGATTTTTTTGTGGGAGTAGTATTTACTGTTATTCTATGGATATTTGATGTTCATTCTTTTTCATATGTCTTGGAATTATAATATATTTTTCTGAAAGTGTTGGTGTCAGCAGCACCGCAATGCAACATATATATTTAGATTTATTCATTTGGTAGACGCTACATAGAACTCATAGTAAACTAAAGTGCATTTCATCAACAGAGAGATACAGACACGTGAGTCACCATGCCACACCCATGCCATCACCATAATCAGATACACCTGGACCTGGCAAGATATAAGGCAAAAACAAACAGAGAAGGACGCAGAACCTTGTTCGCCGACCCAGCCAGCGCACTTGCTTGAGTCAGCCTGTTCCTCGCTTTCATCCTTGTTCCCAGTCCACCCGCCCGACTCCTTCTCCCGTGACCCCTACCTTCCTGTGTTTTGATCCGTGTTTTTGTGTTTGACCTATCGCCTGTATTCACCGACAACGATTCTGGATTTCCCAATAAGCGACGTTTGCAGTATGAAGACCCACGCCTGTCCCTGACCGCGGTTCCTGTCCTGTCCCTCAAACTCCTGTGTGCTCCGCAATTGAGTCTGCCTTCTACTTCCGGACGAGAACATGGCACACAAAGAACAGTCCATTCGTCCCACACCACCATTTTTGCGAGCATACATCACACAAATAACTGTATATAGAATTGGTAGTGAGTAAATTTTTTAAACATTTAATGTAGTGAGTTTCTGGAGCTGATAGGAGAGAGAAGTGGATCAGAAATAGATGTGTTTTGAGGCTCTTGTTGAATGTTGAGAAGGATTCAGCAGTTCCGAGTGAGAGAGGAAGCTCATTTCACTACAGTGAAGCCAGAACCAAGAACATTCAGGCTTTTAATTTTGAGTCTCTTGTGCGTGGGATGACAAAGCTACAAGAGTAGAGTAGTTTAGCGGTCTGGGTGCGGTGTATCAAGTGATCAGGTTGTGAACATATCAGGGAACAGATCCATTGACGGTCCTGTAGGTCTAACCAGAGTCTTGAACTTCATACAGATTCACAGACACCAGTCCACCTGAAACACATCTTCGAACTGTTCAGAACATTGGGGCACCTGGAGAAAACCCACACTTTGTTAAGTATAGAGTAGGTAATAGCAACCAAAGAGCTGAACAACTATACGGTGTTATAAAGTATAATTACTGATGGGAAGCTGCTTTGTTATGTATTTTGATAACTAATGTTAACTGTTGAAATAATTGTGTTAATTTTAATGGGCTTTGGTGGTAATTTGACATAAATGGGTATCACTTCTGGGACTTAGGAAGACACAAAATGTTTACTCTTGAAACCCATGGCAAATATGTCTTTGAGTTAATGTGAATTCACTTCATGAAGAGCTTTTCAGGAATGCATTACTTTCATAAGGTGGAGGAAGACTGTACTATTAACTCTTGTAACTTTGTCACTAGAACAATGGAAGTATTCATTATTTTTAACATTTTACCTCATAGTAAACAAAGTAGAACAATGTTACACATTGAAAACAGAAAACTAATGAATCCCGACTGGTACTGACAAATTTGTTTTTTGTAGCATGTTTAAGCCAAATTCACAGTTAAGGTTGTGAGAACATAAAACCCCACAGATCTGGTGTTTGTCTGAACCTTTTTCTGTCTGAATGATCCATTCACTAGGTGAGGAGGGATATTCTGGAGTGCAAAAGTGGCAGCGTGGAGGAGACTTCCTGAGGAACAGGAATCTGGTGGCCTGACCTGTTCCCTCTGTACAGTGAGGGAAGTGGTTTCAGCTCACCCGAGGGCCATGGGGCTCCAGTCTTTTGTCTCCTAAAACAAAAACTGCACTCTTGCTCTCCCTTGCCTGCACAAGAGCGTTGAAAGACTAATTATGTCCATTTCCTGGTCTGCCTGCTCTACAGAGTGTAGTGCTTGTTACTTCACATTACACTGGTCTAATATGCATTTTCACTGTCTAATCCAGGGATCGTACCATATCGATTATGCCACGAAGCACTGATTGCACCATGACATTTACATACGCTGTGTTACCAGAATCACCACTGTGTTTGTGTACACTGTAGACTGCAAGTAATACATTTGTTTTGTGGTTTTGTGTTTTCTCTTTTTTGCATGAAATTGCTATGTGATCGGGGGAGGGGTGCGGTGGCGCAGCGGGTTTGACCAGGTCTTGTCCTGTGGTAGGTCTGAGGTCTGAGTCCCGCTTGGGGTGCCTTGTGATAGACTGGCGTCCCGTCCTTGGTATGTCCCCTCCCCCTCCAGCCTTATGCCCTGTGCTGCCGGGTTAGATTCCGGCCCACCGCGACCCCGCTTGGGAGAAGTGGCTTCAGAGAATGTGTGTGTGTGTGTGTGTGCGCTATGTGATCAATAATTCCTAAGCTGAATAGAAAAAAAAAATTAATGAGAATTTTTCATATATCCATTCCAGAAAATTAGATTTTCATTTTCAGAGTGAGTGCTAGATCCAGTATGTTGGAGCCTTTTTTTAAAAAATAAATTACTTTTTTGTGGTAGTGCTTAAAAGTGTTACTACAGTGGCAATCATTCACACGACTATGAAACGAATTTAAGAAGTGGATTTATAAACACTTCTTTTTACATCATATTTATAACAACAAAACTACTGGATTCTTTATTAATGATTGTAGTAACAATAGTAACTGATATAATTACAAAAGAATCTGATATCTTTTTTCACAGTTTTTTAAACTAAATGTAATACAGTTTTTTTGTTCCCCACCCAGTTATGAGGGTAAACATAACAAAAACTTAAATGCAAATAAAGCTTTTCTCTCGGATTTCGCAGCTATTCTTAATATGTTTCTTCCATGAGCCCACTGTGGCATATTATTTTATTTTTCTGAACAATGTATTGTATTGGAGGGGTGCGGTGGCGCAGTGGGTTGGACCGCAGTCCTGCTCTCCGGTGGGTCTGAGGTTCAAGTCCCGCTTGGGGTGCCTTGCGACGGACTGGCGTCCCGTCCTGGGTGTGTCCCCTTCCCCCTCTGGCCTTACGCCCTGTGTTGCCGGGTAGGCTCCGGTTCCCCGTGACCCCGTAAGGGACAAGCGGTTCTGAAAATGTGTGTGTGTGTGTGTGTGTATTGTATTGCAAGGGGGTGCGGTGTGGTGCAGCGGGTTGGACCACAGTCCTTCTCTCTGGTGGGTCTGGGGTTCGAGTCCCGCTTGGGGTGCCTTGCGACGGACTGGCGTCCCGTCCTGGGTGTGTCCCCTCCCCCTCTGGCCTTATGCCCTGTATTACCGGGTTGGCTCTGGTTCCCCGCGACCCCGTATGGGACGCGCGGTTCTGAAAATGTGTGTGTGTGTGTGTGTGTGTATTGTATTGCATAATAACAACATAATTTGCCCTTTACAGTAAATTTAGGGTTTATTGGACAAGGGGCCAAAGATATTATTCCTATTTCATGAAAATAAATTAAAAAGTACCTAAAAACACAAATTATATAAATAATGTAAAACAAGAAATAGTTGTTAAACAAGTGCAATCATTACATATTATGAAATTATATTCTTGAAAAATAAAACATAGCACAATCATTACACTTTGAAGCCATCATCTCATCATCTTATCATTTCACAAACTTTCTATGAGTGCATCAGCAAAATAAATAAATACCAGTAGAAGAGAAGCCAGTCATAACCTTGACAAAAACAAGGAACTAATTGTGTCAAAATGATACTGCAATGACATGGTATGATGTGAATTTAAATATGTTGTGCCTCTTTTGAGCCTGTGATGCTTTGAGAACAATTCATGAAACTTAGAGCCAGAAAAGATTTAGGGAGATAGTGGTTTAGCCACAGATGTTGGAGAAAGGATTTCTGTGTCATGATTTAAGTTCTGAGTGGACGTATTGGCACCCGTTTTCCTGTGCTGTAATCTGTATAGAAAATACAGAGATTGTAAGTGTGAACAGGACTGTGGAATTTTGTTCAGTTTAACAAACTGACTCCTATAATGCCATATGTAAAGCAAAGACATATTCTCAGCAACTTCTGTAGGACATAGAGAAGGAAAATGCGGGAGTCTTTTGGACTGTAATAATCATGGCACAGAGTCCAAGTGAACCTTTTTAGGTGTTTCCCTGTTGAAATGAACATGTACATCTTGCTAAAGTCGGCTGTGTTGGATTTAATTTATGGGGAAACTTGTTGAAAGCAGAATGCCAGATGTTCATCCAGACTTTGGTATCTTAATATATCAAGAGCTCCCCGAATCATTTAGAGACAGCAACACACCACCAGGATGGGAATTAATTTTAGGCAGCTGAGGTGAGTTCGCTTTGGATTGAGCCAAGAGTGAAGCTGCTCTGTACTTAATAGGCACTGATACTATGAGCTGTATCGCAAAATGAAATGGACAGCTTTCAGAAATAAGGAAAATGAATATGGAGTTCACAGAGTGGGCCCAGGAAGAACACAGGATCAGACACGGCAAAGATTCTTCACTTTCAGACCTGCATGTGTACCTGTAGGTTTGCTCTAACATGATCAGCATGAACATAGATATAACTCTTATGAAGTCCAATTGACATAAAAGTTATTGGCCTCACTGCTATTGACCTCCCAGTTTAGCGTCTATCGGGGAGCTTCCTTTGCTGAAGTTGCAAAGTCTCCCCATGTGAGTTTCGTCCCACAATCTAAATATTAGGTTTACTGGGTTGGCTAAATTGCCCACTGCCTGTGTGTATAGGGCCTGTTATAGCATCTTGGATTACAGAAGTGCTGAAAATTTACACATTCAGCACAGTGTTGAGTGATGTCTTATCATTCATTGTATCATGCTATACGAGTACTGTCATTTAACAAGCATGCTGTGTGTTTGGTGTACTAACACTTATTTCCAAAAAGAATAAAACCTTTGCCCTGCCATTTTCAGTCTTTAATTACAACCGTAGTTGGTTTATATCCTTGTTCTTGCTGTCGCTGAAGTTGCAAACATACTGTATATGGCAAGAATCACCTCGGTGGTCATTGCATTTAGGCTGTACAGCACACAGAAGCCAATTTTTCCATTTCTTGGGAAAAAAAAATGTCCATTAAAAATTGTGGGAAAATCCATTTGCTTTTCAGTGTTTGCTTTGGAACGGAGAGAACGGTATTACATATTTATCCATTTTAATTTGCAATGACAAAAGCTACGGTATGAGTCTGCTAGAATCCTCTGCATTGTGGGAGAGATTACAGGCGAAGAAGGCTAGAATCAATTATTTAGGCTGAAGCAGGGAGTACAAAGCATCCGCGTCATTTGCCTGCAGTGAAAGAGGGAAAATTAGGTCAGTTTCATAATATTCTTCTGGGATTTGTGCGCTGCAGCTGTGGAGTTAAAGGGATGGTCTAGAACCAGTAGACATGGGAAAAGTGAGCAACAACTAAAAGCTCTGGTTACTGAGGAGTAAAACACAGAAACAGCCTGTGTTGATGTCAAAATGGATTCAAGACACAGGCTTAATATGTTTGAAGGCAAGCTATGTTTCCATCTCTGAAAACTTTATCTAAGATGTGTTTCTGTCTCTGAATGAAGACTGTTCCCTTTAAATACAGATTTATGTCTTATCGGCATAACAGAAGGATTGCTGTGCTTATGGAAGTCATGTTCAACTGTGCAGGAAAAACTGAATGTAAGCAGTGTGCGGATGTAAGAGTTCACCGTGGTTTCATCAGTCAAGGTCTTTGGAAGTCTCCAAATGGTTAACGTACCTCTGCGTTGCTAGACAAATTTGGAACCTGATACCCTATTTACCTAATACACTACTGCTAGAAGTGTCTTGAAACACCATTTAACAAGATGTATTTTATGTTTCATTTCATAGATTCTTTCCTTATAACAGCCTTATACAATGTTTCATAAACACTGAGTTGATGACATGACATGGTGTTTAGAATTAGTGCAACAGTGTATATTTTCACACTAACTGTGATGTAAGAAAACCTCATTTTGACTGATGTTGGTTTTGTGGAAACATAACTGTAATCCTGCTGAGTAAAATCACAAAGCG
Organism: Scleropages formosus; assembly: GCF_900964775.1. NCBI lineage: Eukaryota > Metazoa > Chordata > Actinopteri > Osteoglossiformes > Osteoglossidae > Scleropages > Scleropages formosus. Next base: position 7,327,828 of record NC_041828.1, on the reverse strand, counting down.
AGTGTGATCCTGAATATATATAGCTATTTGTATCTGAAATTGAGTGTGTAAAATGAAACGTTTTTCAGGCAAAATAAATTTTACCAACGAACTCCTACTAACAACTAGCTTATCACTATATGCAAGTTGTTGCTTGCAGTACGTCTTATTGTACGCAGGAAGATACCGTCTCTTGCACTGCAGATCCAGTGTCCCTCTCACTCTTTCCATGCAAAAACGCTGGGATACAAACAAGGATATCATGACAGACCAACAAAAGTATATTAATGCCTATCATGTACCTTCAGAGGTGAAACAGCTTTGTCTTAACTTTTTTCACCATTAGAAAATGAATCACGCTTAATTAACATCTTACATGTTGTACTTCTTCTGTACCCCATCTTGACATTTCATAACCTGTCATTGTTCTTGCATCTGCCCTCTGGAGTTATACTAGACTGATGAATTTCAAATAGATGTTCAGAGATGTTGACAAATACTGTTCTTTTCAGTGGTGGATGGATGGTAGAAGCAGAAATCTAAAAATACACTGTACAGCCTGAAGGTTTGTTACGGGCAGTAATTACCATATTGCTGCATAACAGTAATTACTGTTAGTTTGGGTTAAGGATGTTCACATCTTTGTTTTTTGCTTTTCTTTCAGTTTTGACCTTGAGAATAAGTCGCGTAGTCCCTTGGGCTCTTTAAATACATCAGCACATACACAGTCATCAGTCTCCACCAGTGGTTCAGAAATTGTTATTGTTAGATTGTTGTTCAAGAAAGATGTGTTTACACAACGGACTCCAGATTTTAACGCAGGAAAGCACTTCGTACCCCAGCCTCCCAAAGGAATATGTATTTTCTCATTGTTTTAAGGTAATGATTTAAATTCTTCTTGCTGATTTACCAAAGGCCTAGACACTTTGTGTCTGTGCTGCTCTCTGTAATGTTTCTCTGTAGACCTTAATCGTTCTCCTACACTTGCTTAAGTGTCTTTTCACTAAGTAGCATTATTTTGTTGACAAAGAATTATCAGAAAGGTACTGAGGTGACTCTAGTATAATTTATCTTTGTTCTGTCAACCCAACCAGGCAGAATTTGGTTTGTATATTTTCTCTAGATATAATTTAGGAGTCGCTGTTGACTTTTTGCACAGAGCCTCAAATAAATGTCAAGCTCCAATTAGACATAATATAATGCATAATTTTAAGGTCAAGTATAAAGTTTTTGGTAAACAAAGAGTGATGTTTTAATGTTTCCTGGTTCAGTATGTTATGTATTAGTTCTTGTGGATCATTCACATCAGTGGCCACATTTCATCGCGTGCTAATGCTAATGACCAAAGTTATGTAATGTGTAGCTTCATGCTTATGTTCAAGTATGGTATATTCTGGTATAGGTCTTCTTCAGGTTATGCTGTTGCTTCTTTTCTCGTTAAGTTTCATCATGGAGATGATTTCTGATATACTTGTGGGAGATGTGATGTGTCTGGCCTAGTGAGAATGGCACTGCTTCACTACTTCACTTTTTTGGCAGTCGTCCTTTCCACACTATTCATATGGAACTGTCAGTTCTGTTTCTTTGCATAAATTTCTTCTAGATTCCAAGTTTGTCTGGCACCCCAGAGAAGTCAGAGGTTCATAGAGTGAGACAGGAAGCACTTTCCTCCCCAGTTCTTATTTTCCTTCATTCTTCTACACTGTTACCAGAACATGTGACAAAATGGATTAATTCCGAGGCTGTCTGGAGGAATGGAGTGTTTTATCAGACAAATTTTGGCAGGGGAAATAAATTCAGCATTGATGAGGAGGTTCCATTTATTCACTTCTGTCGTTATGCCATAGCTAAATGGCAGCGGGATGGGAGACTTCATTGTGCTCTCTGTGCCAAGGCTGAATGACAATAGGATGGGATATGGTGACTGTTCTGGATTAATGTCGTTTATTCTCTGTTCCAACACAATCAATGAGTGCACAGAGCAGTCAGGTGATACTTGTTTACCTGCCCGTGGGGCTAATTTTACATTGGAATAACATTGATCAAAGCAGGCACTTCACCTCCCGAATAAATCGATATCGTATTGCAGAGGTAGTATTGTTGCCGCATCAGTGGGGAAACGTTACCCTCTGTAATGGAGTGGGCCACTGATAAATGGTATAAAAGACAGAGCGTCAAACTCAATGCGATTGCCATCAGGCTGAGAGAGAGAGCTGCTAGTGCAGCTCACTGCTTCTCAAAGTTATCAATCAGCCTGTAAGTGCTGTCTACTCACTATGTCCTTGGTATGTTAATAAAAAAAGAAATAAACACTTTCCATGGGTTTAGATGAAAGTACTAAGCATTTATCAATCACTCTTGTAAGTGCCATATGCGTTGAGTGTCCTTGATGTGTCCATCCAGTCACTTTTCCCTGGATTTCATTCAGAAGTTCCCTTTAAAGTTAATTTCAGGCTTCAGTGACACATTTACTTTTAAAGTAAGTTTTTAGATCAATAGTTAGCTGTTGCTTGGAAAGCAGTCTTTGATGACATTTTAACCTTTACTTCTTGGTGGTGCTTCCAAGGATGAGGTTGGTTTGACAAGGATTTGGAGACTGTAAGAATTTTGCTTGCTGAGGTCGATGAACCAGTTAGTATACAGTACTGTGCAAAATATTTGTTTTAGACGTTAATTTAATTTCTTCTCCGTTAGCGTCAATGGGAAAGAACATATTTTAGATTTTTAAGCATTTCTTTTGCAAAAAGTTTCAGTATTACTGTAATGGTTTTGTATGTCAGTAAAGAAAGAAAGTACACACACTGTTTGAGACCGCTTGTCCTAAGCAGGGTTGCGGCAAACCGGAGCCTAAGCCAGCAACGCAGGGTGCAAGGCTGGAGGGGAAAGGGACACACCCCGGACGGGACGCCAGTCCATCGTAAGGCACCCCAAGCAGGACTCGAACCCCAGACCTGCCAGAGAGCAGGACCCGGCCAAGCCTGCCGCGCCAAGTGGTTGTTGACAATGAATGGTTACTAAGCTTTGTAGGAAGTTTCTTAATTAAGAGCATTATTTTTGGAAGCATTCTCACTTTACAGCTTTTCCCCCAAGTGTCTAAAACTTTTGAACGATACTGAATAAGAAGTGATGAGCAGACAATACATTTTTGCATACTGCATCGAGATGGAATTAAAGGGATATCTTACCTTCTGTAGAATAAAGTAGTACAACATTAAGATAATTTACCAAAAGCTTCAGAATTCCATGTGGCTGATTTTTTTGCTGCAGTCTTTTCAAGGCTTCTCTTTTTTGTGTCCTGTGAATCCTGTGTGAAAATCTTTACTATTCTTTCTGTTTACTTAAAACATGTGAAGACATATGGTGATCAAAGTTCCTATGTGTTTTAATTTCATGACCCGTCACATGTTTGTCAGCTGGGCACAGGGACAAACCCAAAGGCAATGCAAAGCATCCCGACATTAAAGTTTAATAGCAGCAGCGGACAGGGGCGCTGATGCATCTGCGGCGGAGGTGCTGTGCGGCGGCCTTGTGTGCCGGGGGGGTACTGTTAGAGATGGGGATGGGGGGCTCATCCATGAGACGAAAGCTTTGATCAACTCTCCAATTTCCACTTCACAATGCGGCCCCCCCAACCCCTCTGCAAAGAGAGAGACAGCGCTGGAGATTAGGCTGGGTCCAGCACAGCTCGCTTTTTAATGGAAATGAACAAAGAGATCACACTTATTTCTCCCCTTCCTAATTGTAATTTCAGACAGCCACTTTCTATTACAATTTCAGTTATTACAAGTAAGAGCTTCCACATTTGTTGCAATTGAAATTGCTTCCTATTTTCATTCTCTCTTTATTTCTTTCATTTTCTTTAGCACGACACTTCTTTCAAGCCATGAGTCTGATGTCCAGAACAATGTTTAGAAGAGGTCTGTTTTAACTGTCTCCAAGACAAGGTGCATTATTTTTAGATCACTGTGAGCTACATTCAATGTTTGCTGGGTGCTGGAAACAGGCATTGAATTTTTATAATGTTTGTGTCCTTTTCCATGCACTCTGAAAACATTTCATTTCCTTCTGAACCATCGTTATTTCCTAGCTTCATCTTCCTTCAGGAGGTTGTACTGCTTTCTTCTGACATGCTGTACACTTTCTTTTGTCACAGTTTGAGTAAGAACCTTATTTACCTGTACACCTGCTCTGCTTATGCAAGGTTCACATGCTCCAGTGAATGCTAAATTAATTAATTTTTAATGTAGAAATTATCAATATAGTATGGATGATGCATAGTTGCTGCCTTTAGTTTTCTCTAAGGACTTTGGGAGTGTTTTTTTGTTTTAAAATTTGTTTGGTGTTAAACTTTACTCACTACTTTTTTGAATTTTCCCTCTGCTTCCAAAGTGCACTGAGGAACTGCACAATGGTCTAGCTGCCCTGGTGGCCTCCTTCCTTGTTACAAGGGAGCCCCCCCTCCGTGGTGTTGTAGCGGCCCTCAGTCTGCTGCCCTGCCAGCGATCCTTGCACCTTTTACTTGAACTAACCACTGTGACAACAAGCTGACCTCTGCATTGCCAAGAGCAATGGGGATAAATAGGAAGCTCCCATTGATATCATGCTCCTCAGGCTGTTCTTGATCTTTGCTGTTGCTCTTTTCTGGGAAAACATGATTGACATTAATTCAAGTTTGCTTGGGCTGCAAAGACATGGTGTCTCTCCGTGGTTACAAAGTGTCTCAGCTCTGTTAAAGCTGTTTTTATAATATAATGTGTTTGCAATGGCAGTACATTGCTGCAGATTCAGCAGCATTTTTACCTCCTTATAATTACCATGTAATCTATGCATTTTTGGATTAATATCCATGCAGATTGCTCCAGTTAAATTAATGGAAATGAAATGTAAATTAGATTTTTTACTGTCTTATCCCGCCTTAAGGGGGTGGTGTCCCTGTTGCAGAACATAGTGCAGAGAATTCACTGTATGTCACGTGTTTCAGCCCGTTTTCTCCATGTTCAATCGACATCCTACCTCTTCCTGCACCTGCTTTTCACTGTAGATTTTCCACAGAAGGTCAGATCTCCTCTGGCATCTCCATGCACAAAAAATGCTACAGAAGCTTTGCTAGAGAGCTTGGCATAGACATGCCGTCACATAAAGAGTAATCTAATAAAGGCTTACTGGAATCTTTCACCAGAACGGATTAAAATAAAAAGATGACAAGGAACAGAGTCATAGAAAATGATAGTGGTAGAATGAATGTGATGCAATGTGTGTGCTGGAATGCTAATGCTTTTAAATCAGAATTACTCCGTTGGAAAATCCAGCTGTATGAATAAGTAAAAATGTAACTTGCTTTGAACAGATTTTGTGATCAGGACTAGAACCTAGAGCAAGTTCTCTGCAATTATGTGTCTTCACTGAGTATAAATGCTTGTTGGTTAAAATATATGTCAGTGTTTTACAGGGGGATGAAGCTGACATTAACAAGCCACAAGTGGTGCCCCTTCCTTAAAAGTGTGCATGTCTTTCGTCTTCAACTTGGGTGTCTTGTGGTTGTTGAGTTAAGGATTTGCATGGCTTTAGTTTTTCTTCCCCCATGCATACTGGACTCTGATCTCAGACACCAGGAGCACTTAAACATAGCGTGTGTGTGTGTGTGTGTGTGTGTGTGTGTGTGTGTGTGTGTGTGTGTGTGTGTGTGTGTGTGTGTGTGTGTGTGTGTGTGTCCACCTTGGCCCTCTGGTTGGGAATAGGTCTACTTCAACCGCTCATCTCATGCCTAACCTGAAATGCAAAGTGGTGTGATAGAACTCTTGATTCCTCGGTGTATACTGAGGTATATGCACATGCGTGTGTGTTTTTATTCTCTTTTTCCCTTTCCACTGCCACCCAGCGATGAAAAACGCACATTGAGGAGTCAGAGAGTGAAAGAAGTGGTTATGTAACCCCGCTGAAGTGATCAAAGTACTGCTTTCAGATCATGCATGGCCGTTATAAATGATTTATAGTAGTAGTGCATCCAGGCTGCAGGTTTGTTTTTTGCAACATAACATAACTGGAGTTGGCCCCAACCCCAAAATCTTTCTCTGTGTATCTATTTTTCTAACTCCTTTCTTTGTAATGCTTTATGCTTGTTGTAGACCCTGTGGAGGGAAAAGCAAGTAGTTGCACCTCAACCTGGGAAAATGCATAATGAATTCCGATCAGTGTTAGCCAGTTTCCTGTTTGATCAAAGAGTATAAATTTTAAGAGTGAGTTTAGGATCGTTAAGTGAAAGGCAGATGCAGTTTCTAGAATCTCTATTCCCCCGACTGAGTAATGGTCTCAAGGAGGCAGCTGTCATTTTTCATGGAAAGCGGACAGAATGGCAGCACTGATAACTGAATTTCTCCCTTCAAAACCCTACTAATAGAAATAACTGGAAGGCCCACAAATGGGCTCTGTTCAGGTGGAGGGGTGGAGACAGAATGAATTTCCACATTTCTGTGAGGGACATATCGGTTACTTGGTGCAGAAGAGAGAAGGAGGGCAGTTGGCAGCAAATCTGTGTTTTTTGTAAGGAGAAGTTACACTGCGGATTTGGTCTTCACTGTGGCTGTGTCACTGAGCTGTCTGCTTTGACTGGGGGGGTGGAGGGCAGGACTGTTTATTTTCCTCTGACTGAGAGCTGGAAACACCTGGAACACGTACAGATCCAGCAGACATATGATGCAGATGAAGACACCAGTAATTAAAATTTGTTAAAATTTCTGCAAGATGGGTAAAGTCGCATGGTCACTGTTTATTTTGAAATGCGTTTAATCTTGTTCTCTTTAAGCAGTGCTCTGATGAAGTATTTTGCTTCGTCAGAAGGAATCTAGTACATTTTAAGTGCAATATTTAATGAATGAGCCACAGGCAGTGTAACGCTCTGACTTTGGTTTGATCAAAAACTGCTTTCTGGAACTGATGCGTGATATGGTACATATCATACACTGTTCACTAGAAATGAGATTTTCTAAAGGCCTGAAGGCAGCATTGCAGAATACAGAATGGCTGATTCTTTGAACCTCAGGGTGCATCATGCTGCATCCTGCAGATCAAAAGCAATAATGGTTCACCATCGGTGACATAAAACAGTGAAACCATATACTTTTACCCAGCTATAAACTTTTCCCCAGGAATCCTTGGACTGCATTACCTTTCCTTGGGTCCACATTCCTAAATGAACAGAAATTTCTTTTGGTATGGGTGCTGCAACATTTGACTGAGTTAGCATTTGAGAGATAACTATGTGAACATGGTGATACATGTTGATCAAATGGGTAATGGGGGAGCAAGCACCATAGTGGTGAAGGACATGTACATGACTGTAACTTGGAGACTTCTGATTCAAGCCCTATTCCTTGCTAGTACTCTACCACTCATGAGCAGATGACTTATATTGCCCCTGTACAACACATACTTATACAAATGGGTCAAATTATAAACGTTGCTTTGGACAAAACCATTAACTCCATAATGAATTAATAATCACGATAGTTGTGGCACAGTAAAGTGAATAATGACGGGTCTCTAAAGACTGCCTATTCTCCTCACTCAAAATACCTACAGGAACTTGGACTCAAACGCACCGCGGCTGAACTTGTGGTCCGCCATGTCCATTTCATTACCTCATCAGATCAAACACCCAAGATTCAACCTGAATCGGTGTCACCAGCATGTGCCAGATGTACTACGAAAGAGTTTGTCCCACATCAGCGCTCATAGAGCACTGTCTTTGCTGAGTGACAGACGGAAACACTTCTAGAGAAACCAGCTTCTCACCCAAGCACTGTGAGAGATAAAACCAAGCATTTCTGTGGCCAGAATCCAAGCAAAGCCAGAAACCATATGCCGAATGGCTGAAAGTTTACAAAAACAGTCCATGGTGTTGAAGCCATAATGCTTTCTCTTTTAACATCTCGTTTCAGGCCTGAAATGGGATTATTTCCACAAAGCCAGCATTATCATGCTGCGCTCAACATTTCCCCTCTTTTCATATTTGTCCTACTCCCTTATCTGTTCACTTTCCTGAGGATATTCTCAAAACACACTGAATTAATTGCACTATTATACAATGACCGTGACTTCTGCCCTTTGAGGATAGCGTTAGGGAGCGGTCATTCTGCTCTGTTATACATCCAATTCCTGATGGAATCGACAAGTCAGAGCCTTCATCCGAAAAGAGGCTTTGCATTCAGGTCTGTATTTTCCACAGCAGACATGGAGAACAGCAAGACCAGAGACAAGGCTTTGATCAGCATCCCACTGCCGCATTATTGCAGCTCCCATGATGACTGCAGCTGAATAAAGACCATCCTCAGCATTCAATGGGTCTTTTTTTGTTTGTTTTCACCATGAGGTAGACCTTGTCACAGATGCTTTGAAACAAAAGAACAAAAAATTATATCTGTCCCAGGAGTGGAGGGGATGGTGCATAGAAGGGACACGTTTGCGTTTCAGTCTGATGATGCTATATGGTTAAAAACAAATTGCAAAGCTGTTTGTTTGAGTAGTTAGTGTCTACTGTGGGGCTGTAATGTTCTACCTCGTATTGAATGACACGCAGGTTACTGTCAAGTGTATCCAAGCAAATGAGTGCTGACATGTTTCACCTGGTGGCACTGGGAATGTGTGACTCAAGCACAGCCATCTTGTTCATTGAAAGAGTGAGACTGGGAGGTTTTATGTCACACAGCAAGTATGGGGTGATCTCTGACTGCAAGCCTCTGGTGAGGACATCATGCATGTGGACAGGGCAAGCATGTGTTCGAGAGTCTGAGCACAAGAGCAGGTATCCTTAAGTCCTCATGGGTTAGCGGATGGTTGTGGGCATTTTCCTCAGTATGTGCTCATGTCTGTGTATAAGTGCGTGTAGCTATTTCCCTACACTTTGGCAATATATTTCTGCATTCTGAGGAACAGAAAGAAGAGTGCTGCAAACCTTTTGGTGCTACCCCTTAATTCTACATTTTTCATTTGGAGGTAATGACTCTATAGTGGACCTTTGCCCAAAAAAATGTATGTGCCACCGACTAAAACAAGACTGCTGTTGTGTGTGTTGAAATAGCTGTCACTCATGGAGTAGGAATATATCATTTCTATTTTTTTTACTCTGAATTTTGCCCTGTCTTGATGTAAAGAAAATAAGATCAGGTGGTGCAGCCTCCCTTTTAAATCAGGCTGGTGTTTTTATTGTTGTATGCTGAAACGATGCAGAAAGGACTGTGTAATTGATTGAATGAGATTAATCCCCAATCAGCCGCAGTCATCCAGCTTTCAAGCTCCTGGCCTTTGATTGATTGCCTAGTCAATGCATGTAATTCCATACAGCAATATTGACCTTTCTACCACTCGTTTCCCTTGGCACAATTCATTACGGCAGTGGCTCCCAGCCCTAAATCCCAACTCTGAGCAGCTCCATTAGGGAATGAAAGCAAAGCGATTATAGGGAAACATGACTAAAATGGCAGTTCTGTCTCTTCTTGGGAAAACGATACAATTTCTTAATATGCTGGCCTGTGTAAACACAGTAATATAAATTGCCTCACTTCTCAAAATTGTTGTAGTTTTCACCTAAAAATGTGTTAATTTTATAGCAGTCAGCCATGAAACCTTACAAACTCTGACCAAATTACTGTATTAAGGACATGAATCAAGTGACCAAGCCCATATAAATTGGCAAATCTGTCCCTGATTCATCCCAGAAGTCCCCTTAAAGCATCCATAAATTTCTTCAGCTGTTAAAGACAGAGGAGGTGTTCATCAGGTTTTGCAGGAGCAGCAAGCACAATAGGACTTGTGTCAAATCAGTTGACCATATTATACAGGAACAACTAGATTAGTTTGCCCTATCAAGTGGGGAACTTGAACAGAGAGCCAAAAATGTTGACATGGTCAGAAGTATAGTTAGAAGAAACATTAGTACCTTCTTCAGTCTACAGCTACACTATAGAATCGTGATCTAAGTTCTGGAACCTCTTGATAGAAGGAAATTGAGACCTTTGACACAAATTATGCCATTATCACTGATTGATGCCACTCATTGGATCTGTTTTCTATTTGCCAAAGTATCATGGTTGATCATGATTACCCACAGATCCCTTCACTAACAACCTCTTGTAGTGCAGTAGCACTGCTAGTTTTCTGGAGCAGCTATGGTTTTTCTTCACTGTCAAATGGTTAACTTCTTGATCGTTATGAGGTGTGTCTTTGGTGTATTGAAGTGATAGTGGAGGTCTCATCTGTAAAGTCCTCCAGTCAGGCCTTAGCTTTTCACATTGACCTGTTCACACCTGGGTAGACAAACTACTGAATGGAATTCCTCTCGAACATCTGTGCCCCTTCTTTCCCAGAGACCTTCAGTAATGGTGGGTTGGCTTAACCTTTTGAGTATTACATTCCTGAAACAGCCACGGCTGGTGAACAGACATATGTCATTTGCCGACAACTTCTGAGGTCAACATCTTATTGTTGTTAACACATACAGTCGATGATGCCAGTGTCAGTTGATTTAGTGTTATCAGTACTGATTGTAATTAATAACTATAAAGGACACCAATTAACACAACAGTGAGGACTGTTTATAATTATCTACAGTGAATTTAATTTTTTTGGATTGTTATTAAAATTGGTTACAAATTTGTTTAGGTTTTGAGTGGTATGCAGCTAACCCTGTTTTTCCGATCAGCCGTTATTTTTAATCGCACAATTTTCCATAATGCAGAAATAGCTGCCATGAAGGTTGCTGGTTCAATTTCCAGACAGCTCCTGGGAAACTTTGAGAAAAATGTTTAAGTGCATAAACTTACACGATGTTCTGGATAAAAACTGTTGGTTAAACAAAATAATAACAATATGTACAAATTGTGACTTGTTTAGTAATATACCTGCACTGGGGTTTGAAGGCAGCAGTTCAGAAGACTGGAGTTCTCCAAGCCTCCTTCACTGTTAAGCTCGCAGTCTAAGTGCAGCCAGGATGAGCATTAACTCTGGGCCATTGATTATTCACTGTGGTTACACATCACTTTAATGGCACTCTAACTGCAGATTAGTGTATTATGACTGCAATTATCCTGATGCAGTTTATAATTCTGTTAAACAGGATTTACCACAGGGCAGATAAAGTGCTGTCCTCCTGCACCTCCCAATCATGTCTCTTTTCCCAGTAGAGAGCCTGGTGTTTCTGGTTTGAGAATTAACAGCAGACAAAGGTTACATGTGATTAAGGGTCAGCCTTGATTCTGTGACCAGGCACCAGAGGATTTTTGTCAATTGTTATATTTGCTAAGCATATTGATTTATCCGAGAGGACATGCCCAGCTTTTTCCCTTTATCCATTCAAATAGTTTCTTTATAAACCTTTATTAAGGGTACAATTGCAGGATTCGGACTGGCACCAGGAACCTTTTGATTACATGTTCTTTAGATACAGCCTGCTGTAAAGCCATGAAATTGTACTCAAGTGCTCAAAAGAAACAGGTGACTTTTAAGACAAAGATTAGTTCTCAGAACACTACATGTTAAGGCAAAGTTCAGTATAAGAAGGACATTTTAAGGAAGCTGTGTGAAGTGTTGGTGGTTCTATTCTAGGTGATTTTATGATTGTTTCTCCTGTGTCTAGAAGTGCAGTCATTGGGAGCTTCTCCAGTTTTTGTGGTTCCATTTAGATCGGAATGGACTTGCTAAAAGCTCAGCATGTGGTTTTCTGCTTTTTTTTGCTTTCTTAAATGCATTTGAACGACTTGTTGTCTCTGTTTCCAGTAACTCTTGAACAGACTAATAGAGGTTTAGATGATAACTGTTCAGAAAGAAATTGTTATAATTCCACACACAGAACTGAGATGTTCATATTTAATCCAAGACGTTTCTTCTGCAGGAAAAATAACATGGAAAATTCATGGAAACACACAATTTGGTCAAAATAGGCTGCATCAACTTCCACTGAAGTCACACATGTTGGGGGGTGGGTGGCAGGAGATACCTTAATTGTTGCTGTTTTGTTTTAAAAAGCCACTTTTACTAGTTGAGGCTATTAAATAATAGGGCTAAACCAAGTTATGCAGAGAGGCAAGAACAGATTGACAAATGAAAAGCTGTAAATTTTATTTTTTCAAAAAACAAATATTACACTTTACAATATTAGAATATGAAATCTGATGCTTCAAAATTTTTTGTTACTTTCTTAACTTTATAGTAGTAAATTGTTTTTACTGGACCAATTTCTGCTACATGAATTTAGTTTTAAATACAAATGGGTTACATTCTTAAGTAGTACAAACTGGTTAAAACAAAACCAAGAAGCAGCTGTGTCTGTGACTCTCCTGTTTTACAGTAACAATCACTACAGACACACCATTTTTCATATTAGGGCTGCAGTGATCTCTACTCAAACCTAGGAGGTGTACAATACAGGCTGTGTAACCTGGGGAGACAACTGTTTATCACAGGGTGCTCATGTGTACTTTACACTCCTTAAGAATCACTGTCCACAATGCACCGTGTCAGCCATATATTTGGAATGCTGTCAAACCTCAAAAAAAGGAAATCCATTAAAACATGGAGAGAATTTACAGAGACATAGCTGAGGTGAGACTTAAACCAATAATCTGCCATAATGCTACAAACAGTCATAGAGATAAGAAGAGTAACACTAATTCAGACCTTTCTCATTACTGGTACAAATTCATAGGAACCATATTCTGAAATTCTTCACATGAGCTCAACTAGTTTTTGTCTAGGATAGGGTGGTAAGACTTTATTGATCTCTGCAGTGAACCTCACAAGGATACACATTGATTTAACAGCTAATAATGCGCCAGTGTTTCCCTTACCCTTTCTGTGTTCAAGTAGGTATCCAAGCAAAAACAGCATGTCTTAGTCTGAAGTAGAGTGTAATGCATGGTGTGTAACCAGGACACCTTTCATCTGGGCATTTTACAAACCATCCCTGAAGACCTAGATTGTAGGTTTCAGGGAAGATGATCTCATTAGACAAAGTTCTGCACATGCTGGCAGTTTAGAGATTGACAGAAAACCCTCTAGCTGCAGGAAAAAAGAGACACTCGTAGAGCTTTTTTGGGGGGCCCTGGAGTTGTCAAGGTCTGTTTACCATCTTTGATTTTAAAATGGTCTATCAAATTTGATCTACTTTGGTAGACATTAAAGCATTTAAATTGTTTTCCATATACATAATGTTAGAGAAGAATGTGGCATATTAATTTCATATATCTAAAGGTATGCCGGTCTTATGTATAGGTTTGACTTTGTCATATTTAGATTTCTAAGGATTTTGTTTGACAGCTAGGTCTTCTACCTTTTGCCCAGCCAAGCTTCAGTTATAAGAGTGACAACAAAAGCAGACTTTAAAATTAATAGTTGCAGTTGTTAACAATATGAAAACAAAAACAGCTTTATCGGACTGAAGAAGGAAGGGACAGAAAATCTCTTTTGCACTAAGAATGATTTTTTTGCAAGCAGTATTGCCTAAATTTCTGTTAAATTATGAATGTGTCTGTTCTTTCATTTACATTTTTTATAGCTTTTCCAAACCAGTAATAAACCAGCTGAAGCTTAGATTGCAGCTTGTGTTGAGTTTGTAACAGTTTCACTGCTTTGAACAGTGTGCAGATGCTTTATGAATGCTTTGCTCTCTGGACCGTTTTCTCATGGCTTTTCTAATACCAGTTCCATCCTTTCTCTTTCCAGAACTGTGGGCGATTGCAAACATGCGACAAGCGGCGTGAAAAACCCAATAGGAGGTGTGCATCGGCAGCTTTCCTTGACATGGAAGGTGTCTGAGTTTCTGTGCTGATTTCGGTGATGCTTTGAGTGAAGGAAAATTACTCTACAGCAAAGGAATTCCGTAATGGAGGCGGGGCAGTGGTGCTGAGTTCATGGGCTGGAACCCAAGTCGACTGAGCTCAACTTCCTTGCCCTTCTCAAGTGAAGCGGTCAAGCCGGGGGAGGAATGAAGACCACCAGCAGGAGTCAGCCTTGCTGCAGTCCCACACTTGGCCAGATGAGGCGCTACAGGGCCGGAACATACCCTTTCCTGTTCCCCTCCATGATCCGAGGGCTGTCACTGCCCCCGTTGCCCAGGACCCAGTTCCAGCAAGCCTCTAGTGGCTGCAGTGCCCCCTCACCAGTAGGTGAGTGTCTCCACTTTTACTCTCTTAGCTGTAGGTATTTACACGTTTTCCAAGAAGATGTCCCCACGTGAACAGGAAACTCTGAAAAGCGGAGAGTGTGTGACATCCTTTCAATGATTATTTTTTGTCAGTTTTTTATCATCTAATTTCATGTCTTCAAGTTTTTTCAGGGATGTAATGGTGTTTGCCAATCTCAAAAACAGACAGTTATGTATATGTGTGTCTCTTCACTTTTCCAGCCTATCACTATTTTCTCTTAAGGGTATCTCACTCATTATATACTACATCGTGCACTACCTCATTCGATCACTGCATGATTAGGAATGTATGGAGATGAGTGTAAAATGTTCCTTGGGGAAGTAAAGGTTTCTTTAAATCATGATTAAAATATGTGGGGGGAAAAAAGTGTGTTTCCATACATATTGTTGCATGGCTAATATTTAGTGCAATGCAAATCTACTGTCCTGCTGCATTGTTACTTTCTGTAGTCTTTGAATGTGCAGATATCACACAGCAACTGTCCAGTACTCTCATTATGTAACCAGCAGGCCATGCCTCTTGTTGCAAAGGCAAACTACTCTCTCACGTTCACCTAACTGGGCGTCTGAAGACGTGGCTGAGAAGGTATAAAAGGTGGTATCAGCAGACCCTTGTCGATTAATGGAGATGGTGTGGCTGGATGTGGGGAGCAACGCTTTTTATGCTGCTGAGGAGATAAAAACCACCCCTTTAGTTCAGGTGTGGGTCATGATGATTGCTTCACACTGCCGTCCAAAGAAATCCTTCATTTTTGTAATGACCAGAATGTATAGTTACTACAGTGCCAGAACATGCAATAAAATGATTGCCAATACCAAAAATAATCAGTCAGATTCCAAGAAAGTAGTTATTTTACAGTTATATAGACCTCAGAATTGCATTGTTCAGAACTTATACTCATAATGCCCTTTTTGATTGGAACAATTTTCTGAATAGGAACAACAGAAAATGGGAGGTTGTTTTTCCGATGGGGCCTGTAAGGAGCTGGTTTATTTTATATATATATATATATACACACACACACACACATTTTCAGAACTGCTTGTCCCAGACAGGGTCGCGGGGAACCGGAGCCTACCCGGCAACACAGGGCATAAGGCCGGAGGGGGAGGGGACACACCCAGGACGGGACGCCAGTCCGTCGCAAGGCACCCCAAGCAGGACTCGAACCCCAGACCCACCCGAGAGCAGGACCCGGTCCAACCCACTGCGTGTGTGTGTGTGTGGTACAATTCCCAACACCTAGGATAGATAATTCAGCAGCATGCTCTGCAGTTAAGACCACTGAATGCATAATTGATGTTTTCCTAAATAAATAATTCAATAAAAATGAATCGTTTGCGGCATTATGTTGCAGTGGAGGAGTGGATTAATCCAAAAAAGTTAGATATGGAGTTTCTAGTAACATCATCATACACAGACAGGTTTTGGGTCATTCATCCATTATAATTAATCCCTAGTTGGGTTGTCAGGAAATGCTGTTGTGATAACTTCTGTTCAGAGGACTGACAGGTTCCTTCCCTCTACTCAGACAGGCTAATACCAAAATTTAACACCTAGCGGGTGTGCCTGGAGGGACATCCACCTGAGCTGTCTGCCCAGAGAAGGTGGCAAAATCAGTCCCCTCCACATATGCTGGAGACGTTTGGACAAAAACTGTAAAACTGAACAGCCTGGTCATAATACATAGTGGTTTCAGTAACCACAGCCACCAGAAGACTCACTCAGCCTAATCTGGCAGTATGTCGTTTTCCTCAGACAGGATGAAGATGAGGAGCTAAGGGATTGTCCCTTGGCCTGTCGTCCATTAGTTTTGTGCTTTCAAATCTTCTGGAATAATTGAAGCGTAGCATAGGCCGGCCTCCTCCTCCTTTCTGTCGTTCATACAGCGTTCTGTGAAGGATGTTGCCGCAAGCTATAGAAAAGGGCAGCTCTCGTCATGGTTAATATGTATACCGTATATACGTATATTAAACTGAATCACTTATTAATATTGATTTTCAAATGATTTGTGAGAAGATATTTGAAATGGGAAATCCACTATTGAAGAATACAAATTCTGCTCCACTGCATTTTTTTTTTTTCCATTTCGTATTTGATGCACATTGCTTTTAATTTGACTCGCTTCAAATGTTTTAGTCCTGTATCTGATAGGACTGTATGGTACTTTCTTAGCTTCGATAAAGTATTACATAAATTACAGCAGCATACTACAGGACAGACTTCAGAGGGTAGTATAGGAGGTTGTAAAGTGACACAAGGATAAAAACACCTTTTAATTTATCTTGAAAGACCCACAGAATCTATAGGTCAGCGACTGAAGTTGACCTCCATCTGTTTTGGCAAGGAAAAAAATACACACTCTGTCTCTTGTTAAAAAATGCATCTGAATTTTGGCCACTGAGTGAAGTCAGAAGTCCACAATGCTAATTTTTGTATAAAAAAGTTTGAACTTATGAAACAGTTGCTCTGAATCCTTTGAGGCCTCCAGGTGGCCTAGTGTCCACGTGATGGTCAGTTAGGTCGGATAGTTAGGAAAGAGGGGGTCCCTTTTATGCACATACACAGACGCAAAAACTTCTCCTTTCCCTTGGGGTACTCTAGTGACCCGAAGAACTTTTTGTAAGAGAGCCTGCTCACACGCAATGATTTTTCACAGGCCTGTGGAAACACAGTCGCCTGGAGAGATTTGTTTATGCTTCCTGTTTAGAGATAACAGGATTTTCCTCTCTTACATTTTCATCAGAAATATTCTGGAGAGCACAGCATGCCTGCAAGTGTCGAAAGAAAGGCACACACTGGGTATTCAACGCTGGGTATGCAACACTACTCACTCCTTCGGGGAACCAGAGTTAGATTAACATGGGAGATTTATCTTTTGATCGCGGAGAAAAAGGAGAAAGGGATATTTTAGCCTGACACTATACTCCATTTCTGAGATAAACAGTGTATAATATGCAAACACTCAAAGTGATACTATGATTTTCCACATCATCCTGCTGGGGAAAAACTGAAATAAATTAAAAACCTCAATATAGAATGTATATTTGATAGACATTTTTAGTATGTATTCATTTTGCTAAACCTTTTCTCCAAAGCAACTAGCAATGTTAATTGTAATGAACTTACCATACTTATGTACCAGCTTACACTGCAGAGTAATTTTTACTGGAACAATTCAGGGTAAAGTACCTTCATCTAGGGGGTGCGGTGGCGCAGTGGGTTGGACCACAGTCCTGCTGTCCGGTGGGTCTGGGGTTCAAGTCCCGCTTGGGGTGCCTTGCGACGGACTGGCGTCCCATCCTGGGTGTGTTCCCTCCCCCTCTGGCCTTACGCCCCTGTGTTCCCGGGTAGGCTCCGGTTCCCCGTGACCGCGTATGGGACAAGCGGTTCTGAAAATGTGTGTGTGTACCTTCATCTAGGGTACTAGCCGGAGTGGGATTTGAACCCTGGTCTTTCAATTGCAAGGTGCTATACCACTTGCTACCCCGATATAGGATAACCAGACTGTACCTTTTTGTCTTGCGAAGCACAAGATGCTTCTTTTACACAGAAGTACTTGTATAACAGGGGCACGGTGGTGTAGCAGGTTTGACCAGGTCCCACTCTCTGGTGGGTCTGGGGTTCAATTCCTGCTTGGGATGCCTTGCGACAGACTGGCGTCCTGCCCTGGGTGTGTCCCCTCTCCCTCAAGCCTTGCACCCTGTGTTGTCGGGTTAGGTTCCGGCTCCCCGCGACCCTGCTCGGGACAAGCGGCTTCAGACAGTGTGTGTGTATGTGTACTTGTATAATGTGTGTACGATATATGTGTGTATTCAGGAGTTATTGCACTTTAACTCATTTGAATATTGTCCCTAGTTCTGTAACAGTGTGATATTTTGACATATGATTATGATGTGAGAGGGTCTAAAATCACAATTACAGTTCCTGTGGGGAGACGGCCTCAGCTGAGTCTCGTCAGATCCAATCCATTCGTTCAGTCTGTCAGAATTGACCTTGTGGGCATTACTTCTCCTCTCGTCAGTTCCCATCCTTCTCGTCACCTTTCACAGCGCGTTATGTGATTCCTGTCTGTCAGCTGGGTACCTGGATTTTCTCCCTGTCAGTTTTACCTCTCAATGACCTTCTCCAATCTGTGTTTTTCCCTGCTGTCAGTACATCAGTGCATTTTCTGACTTTCAGATACTGCCGCTTTCTGTCTATCAAAAAAAAAACTTATAATGTATGGGAAATCTTTCAAAAAAAAACAAGGTAAAGCACTTTTTTCTTTGCCGGAAGAGTCGCAGGTAGCCAGCTGTCAAATGCAGTAAAAGTTATCCGGCTGATAAAATGAACTGATTATCTAGCTTGGCAGCCGGCTGCATCAATGATTCATAAACGCATCAGATCGTAGATCTTTGATGTGAGCAAACTCGGCCCCAAACCAAAGCCCAAAGAGTACATCCGCAATCTAAATCAAGTTAGCGCTATTGACAAATCCAAAGCATCAAACTCTAAGCAGTCACTGTCACTAAACCAAAAGAATATTTAAATGGAAAATATCATTGGTATACACCTAAAAGGATTAGTGTTAGACAGGCCTTTATGAAGTGAGCTTCTATGTGCAAATAATTTTACATGAGATTGAAGAAATTGTTCGTAGCCCATGTTGATAATGAATCATTGCTCCTTGCTGGCAGCACAAGACTTTTCTTTCCTCTCTTGTTTTTGAAAGGAGTGAATGCAAATCCTTCAAGTGTCAGAGTCCTGGAAAGAGCACAAACTGAAAACTTCGAGGCTATGCATTAGCTCCCCCACTCAGATTGTTGATCCTCCTGGTGATTTCATGCCTCAGCCCAAATCTGTCAGTTCTGTGGACCACGTTGTCTCTTGCTCTTCTGCTCCCTTACATTTTTGAATGTTGCCTGCGTGCTCTGAGCTTTGACTCAATTACAGGGCATCCTGGCCTATTGCTCCGCTGTTAATGGACATTTTGGCTCTGTGTTTGTATTTCTGCTATCTGGTTTATCTCAGTGATTGAACTCTTATTGTTTCTCTTTATTGGCACAGGCTCTTTGCTTTTAGGTAAACTCTGTTCTGATCTTGGGTACTGTCTTCTGTCGTTGTACTCTGATTCTGTGCATTGACCATTGCCAAATTACTCAGATTATGCTTTGCTTCTTTTTGACTGTGTGTTTTGTGCTATGAATTATAATATGCAGTTCATCTCTGGGTAACACGCTGGCACAACAGGTAGCTGAGGTGCCTCACAGCTCCTGGTCTTGGTAGTTTGACCGTGGCCCAGTCTATGTGGAGTTCGCATATTGTCTCCCTGTTCATGTAGGTTTCTACTGGACGCTCCAGTTTTCCTCCCACAGTCCAAAGACGAGTGTTTCAGATGAATCGGTGACTCTGAATCATCCTTCGAGTGTATGATTGCCCTGTGATGGATTGCTTTCCTGTCCACAGGCTGTACCATACCTCATGCCCTGTGCTTCCAGGATAGGCTCTGAGCCACAGCCCTGCACTGGACAAGCAGTTACTGATTATATACTTTAATTCTGTGCATTGACACACATTGTGGGCTCTGGCTCAGCGACTGGCTTCTTCTCTTTGTCTCGGCTCTGTGTCGTGACTTATATTGTGTGTGTTCTGCCTTTTTCCTTTACAGCCTTTCATTTCTTGGCATTATGTAAATCCAAACAGGCTAAGTGCGTTTTCCATTTAAGTACAAGTTGAACTTGTAAGGTCACATTGATCTCTGCTGCTCCTCAGTTTGTCCTTGAAAGTACCCATGATCCATCAGTGGAGACATGGGTCTCCCGCACCAGTCCCTGGACCCTTGTACTGGCATCCTGCGCAGCACATAAGTCATACAAAGTCCTCTTGCTGCAGCATGTGAGCTAACCCAGAGGACTAAAAATCAATGCCCAAAGTGAGAGCATGTGTATGTGTGGCATATGTGGCAGAGAGGAGTTTACTCTAGTATAGCCCCAGCCCGCTTGCTTGCAGCCTGTTCAGAGGAGTCAAATGCCCCAGTTGTCCTGCTGTGACACACTCACCCACTTCCTCTTCTCACTGGTAGACTTGATTTGCTGTGGGTATTCCTCCCAAAATGTCTCTTACAAGGGATATCACTGGAGCAGCATTATTTATTATTAGTTGCCTCAAAGATGCGTTTCATTATGCGGCTTGCGATGTCAAAACATACACAGCTGCACAGATATATACACAGCTGGATAAATGTCCTTGCTGGAGAGCACAGCTGCATTCCTCGTGGGGTTTGAATCTGCAAATGTTTCACTAGGAGCACAGTGAGCCAACCACCATCCGGCAAAGCGCTCTGCATCGCCAGTTTATTGGACATACAGGGAAATAATCTTTCGAGATTATCTTTTTTCTTGAGTTAGTTATTTCTGTGAGCATTATTGGATGCTGAGGAGTTGTAGAGGCCTGTGGAATGTCATGAGAAAACAGGCAGTACATATGGCTGCACGGTGTATTTTTAAAGGCCCCAACTTGGCCACACTTGGAGCAGCTTTGTTCCACTTCAAACAAACCTAACCACGGTAACGTTTTAGAGCTGCTGTTTATAGCACGGCTGTGCATCATTCTGAAATGTCTTCAAATTTGAACCTCGGGATTTGGGGGCAAAATTTTCACAAAATTTTAAGTGTTTTTTGTCTTTCTAAAACATAGCCCTAAACACTCTTTTACCCTTTCTTTGACACTGTAGTTCTTTCATTATTTCGATTATTAATGAATATGTTCAACCTCAATCCCAGTTTTCCCACTGAAACTTATTTTTATTACCTGAATTAGCGTGATGCAACGATTCATTGAAACACAATCACTTTATTGCTGACTATATTTAGAGAACACTAGCTGCACTCAGAGAAAAAGAGTACATTTAGCAGATGCTTTTCCCTAAAGCAACTTCCAGTGAACACTATGTTGCAGTATTAAGTCCACACCTTTACACTACCTACTATGAGTTTCTCATTTATATTTCAGTGAAAGACACTCTCTGATACATGCACTAAGGGCAATTTAGAGTCATCAATGTACTTGAAAGCATGTTTTTGGACACTGGAGCACCCAGAGGATACCCACGCAAACTTCAGACAGACTAAGCGGGGATCAAACTCACATCCTCTTAATCCACCCAGGTGCTGTGAGACAGGAGCACTACTCGGTGCACCACTATGTCGCCCCAGTGCAATTGTAGATCTTGTACTGGTACAAACTCACAGTAAATAAGGCCAATGGTGTCTGCAGAGTTTTGTTCAAATGCACTGGATGTTTCTTTCTCGTTACGCTATAATTTTCTCCAGCACTGTCCATGTGTTTACATTTCTGCAATACAACACGATGAATGTGTGTCAAGTGTCCGCAACGCTGTCGGTCCCTGTCTGTGCAGAGTTGTCATGTTTTTCCTGCATTTTCAAGGCTGTCTCCGTGTGCTCATTTCCAAACACTTACTATGGTGTGCCTGAGATTGCCATTGTTATCGGCAGTGGGTTCTTAACTTGTCTCACTGGGGTAGATCAAGTGTAAATGGAATTAAATGGGTGTGAGTGCCCTTGTGACAGACTGGCATCCTGTTCAGGGATTACTGGTTTACTGTGCCAGTTGGCTGCATATTGTTGTGACCACAGTTCAGTGGGAAGCTGCTCAGAATGAAGGAATCGATAAAAGCAAGATGCAAATCTCATAGCCACAAAAGCTGTTTTGAAGGGTTTTGCCAGCAGTTCATTCATCCGTATATGTGTTTATTTACTGGAGAGAACAATTGCTGATTTAAAAAAAAAAAAAAAAAAATGTTTTTAATGATCTGAAGTGGAGAAGCATATGAGACATGGTATTTCACTTAGTATCAATAATAGCTTTTAATTTGTTTCATTGTCTTTCCCTAACGTTGCCTTAAGGTTTTTCCTCCAGAGTAAACAAGAAAAAAACATTCAGCTCCGTAAATGTATACCCCCCACGCCACAGCGGCTAGCCGTTGCAGCGGAATCTCTATGGTGACTGTACATAAATCAAGAAAATAGCCGCTTTTCTAAGTTATTTAATAGGCACAACATGCACCTTTACAATGAGTGTGCTCTTCTGTGAAAGGACTTTGACTGAGAGCCGGTCCTTTTTAGCAGCGCCATTCTTCCGACTGCCCTGTAGCGGCTTGTTGGGCTGTCCCAGCTCTAATTTATTAGCTTTTAAGGACACAACAAGTAGAGAGGGAAGGAGGAGGAGGTTGTCCTCGGTCCCATGTTTAGAGCTGCCCTATAAAGGAGCGCGTCTTTGTTCTCGGGGCCGAGGATGCGGCTCAGTTTTTGAGAAGGGGATGAGTCCTCGGTGGCTGAAATCAGACCCTGAGAATTGCCCCCCATTCCCTCAGAGTTAGGGGGTAAGAGGACATGCCAGGGTAAAGTCAAACACATTATGGTAGTTTCCTGCTCATTTAAGCAGAAGTGTGGATATGTTGCTCTACAAGGTGTTAAAATGAATGGTTTGCATGTTGTCATTTCAACAGATGCCTCCTGAGAAGTTAAGAAGTGAAAATGAATTATCTGAAATGAAAAATTCAAATATATAACTTATTTCCCCATGTTTTGTTTAACTGACCGTGGGAATTAGTTTCTTCTTGTCATGCATGGTGAAAAATTATTATGAAAATGCATCGTTGTGGTGAAATATAAATGAACTTAATCCTATTATATGTTACAGAGTTCAGTGACCATTTAGTTATCAGTCTTGACAGAAGTTAAATCTGCTGATTTAAATTCTGTGAAAAACAATAACTAAGTGGCAGATGAACTCTCTGCCATGCAAGTGTTAATGGGGTGACTTTTAAATCACACCCCAATGATAAACCAAGATAAAGCAATTTCGTAAAACTTTGCTTGGCATGTGTAAAATTAAGAAAATTATTTCCACTAACACAGAGCAAATGGAAATTAAATAACGTTATATCATGTGAATAGTCCACACAAACAAGTCGTCTTTGTCGCTAATGAAGCTGAATTTTGTACTTTGAAATGATAATCCGAAAGCGAGCAGGAGGACTATATGAAAAAAGGAGCCACAGCGAGCAAAGAGCAAGGAGAAGTGATGTCTCCTTTTGTTTGATGTCAGGTTTCATCTCTAATGCATTAGGCTTGAACCTCAGCCATTCTCACACTCTGAAGAACAGCTTTTATATAAAGACGCTGTTTCAAGGTCTGTTTTGCTGCATTTGATCGAGGATCCAGAGGTAAAAGGAATCGGGGTCAGGGTGGTGGGGATGTTTAAGCTCTTCACAAAGGGGCTATTTACTCAAAACCCAATTTGTGTGTGACAGTCTGTGTATAGCTGTTGTGTTTCTGTTTTTGCGGGTCTGAGCGTGAGAATGTGTACCACTGTATAGGTGTGTGTGAAAAGAGTGGCGTCTTTAAACCTCTGTGTATTTCTGTGAGAGGCTGTACCGCTGTGTGTGTGTATGAAAGAGAATACCACTGTGTGTGTGTTTCGGACCATACTACTCTACTCTGATGTGTTAGTGAAGAGGATGCTCCATCCAAACATAGACAGGAGACGAGTCATGCTTCAGGAAGCACGGAGTGGCCAGAAAGACCCATAAAACACATACAGAGACACACACACACACACACACACACACACATATACATAGACTCTAGGACAAAAACGCCACTGTGAGGAAAAAACAAGCCATACTTTGTGAAACCACTGCATTCTCATTCTGCTTTTGCCTACAGATGCAGGGCACAGCTCAAGGTGTCTGTGAGAAGAAATCTTCTCACATGTGTTTTATCAGGAGGTACCAGGAATGATTTTCTGCATGAGTTTGACAGCGATGGGAGTCTGTAGGCAAAAACTCAACAAGAACGCAGTGGTTTCAGCACCCAACAGCAACCCCCAACCCCCCTGCTGCTCCCTAAATTCCAGCACACTCTGTGGGGAGATAGCTGGAGCAGGGTCAAAGGCAGGGAGGTCCATGTCTTTTACAAGGGCGCGCATACGGAGCGCAGACCTCCCTGAGAGCCTGCGTTTGTCTTGGGGAAGAGCCAGTGGGTGGAGGAGATCTGTGAACAAAAGGCTGCTCATCTGGTGGAAAGACAGTGATGTCTCTTTATCTGGAGATGGAGAAAGAGCCTCTGTTGGGACACGACTACCTGGCCCCTGTCTGCACGTTCAGTTCTTTCTGCTGTGCAGAAGTGACCTGCGAGCGATAAGCAGAGCAGCTTGTTCAGTCTGGAAAAAACGGCAGCATGGAGATACATGGAGATATTTAGGTTGCCTTGCATTCAAAAGATGCTGGTTGCAATCCCACCTTGTGCTGTGGTATCATTGATCAAGGTACTTTCCCTGAATTACTCCAGTAAAAATTTTTTGGCATAAAAGAGTAAATTATTGTAAGTATCTTAAGTGTCAGTTGGTTTGGAAAAGCCTTGTCTAAATAAATAAACCAAAACTGAAGAGAAATAACCACTGCTGGTGATTGCGATGAAGGTGTTGTGGAAGTGTAACAAAGCGATTTTAGAATCAGATCAGCTCCTCATAAGTTTCGGTGTCCGTTTAGACTGAGCTGTTGGAGAGCACGAGCACCCGAAGGGGTCAGAGACATCTGACATGCCTCTGTTCTCTCCTGAGACAGTGATCCAGTTCTCCAGACCAGGCCACAGATGATGAAGGCACAGCGTGCTCAACGAGAGGAGCGAGAGCTCCTGTTAAAGGGGCCCAGCCAGCCCCCACCCATGGGCTGGAGATGGATGATCATCGCAGTGGAACGTCATTGAGTTTTATTCAATTTCAGAACCTCCCGAAAGAAAACTGGGCTGGAGAAGTGGCGGGTGGAGGGGCAGACGAAGAGGCCAGGATACAGGGTTACAGAGCAGCGGTCTAACGACAGCAGACAGAGAAATTGGAAGTGAAGGAGAGGGGAGAATTGGGAAAAAGGTCCTGTGGGGGTGGGGGCAGGAGTGTTACTAGAAAAACATGGAAACATCCCTTCTCTGTGGGTCACTGTCAGCGAACAGGAAAAGCCCTCCTGCGTTCTTGTCCTCTGGGTGACCCCTCCTCTGCTCCGAGGGGGGCGCAGGAGTGATTGCCCAATCAGCCCCCGTCAGCACCTTGGTTATGCTGCATGGGCCTGATCCAATAATGTGAATGGGGCTTGTAATAGCACCTGATGAAAAGTACGGTCCCCGTGTAAAGAGTCCCTCTGAGTCGTCGTTGTTGTTTTTTCCCTATCCTGTCTTCGCTCTTTTCTTCTGGCTCCATTTCTGTTTACGTGTGCGGCATCGCTGATTCCGTTACGCCTTCTGCAATGCTGCTGCCTGTCTCACCCAGTTCTGTAACCTCCCTCCCGCCTCGTCCCCCCCCCCCCCTCCGCACGCACCACTCACCCCATTCCGTTTCTCGTCCGTTACACAAAGAGCATTCTGAAACATGTATTCTGGAAAGATCCATTTGCTTATGAGAGTGAGAAAATCGTAATAGGTGACGCAGAGCATGGCTGGAATGTATCGATCGCCCGGCCCGGCCTGCTCAGATTAAGAAATGCCAATACTGGAATTTCATCCTGCCTTTCTGGTTCATGTTGAGTTCACTTGTCATTTTCTATAATTTGAAGGAAAAATCAAGATGCTGAACAATGATGCAGTTAGCCTGCCCAGGCAGCCCCGGAGCCCTGTTATTGAATTAGCTGGCTGGGGTTGGCCATTATGCTACATGGCAGGCGGCAGAACACGCAACACTTAATGGAGACAAAGATATTACTTTTTTAATGGGTAAATCTAAAAAGCAACAACTACAGCTGCTCCTAAATTAACTAATTAGGAATCTCCATAAGTGGTCTCACAGCCACTTAACTGTTAATTTAATTATTTTAATTATGATGTCTCTCAGAACGCCGAGGCTTACAGGCAACGGTAAAATAAAGGTAAACATAATTTAGCTTTTAAAATTGGATTCGTCTGGGTCTTTGTTTGCGCGGAGAGTTTTGTTGTTTGCGTGAAACGCTGGCGCTCCTCGCCATTCAGGTGTATGGGGCTGTGTGTGCTTTTGTCTGCAGGAAGAAATAAAAAAAACTGTTGCAGAGGTACAGAAAGTGAGAGTGCTTGTCGATAAGATTGGCGCGCAGGGAGGGATTAGGGCGACTTTGTGAGCTAATCTCTGTGAAATCACAGGCTCCGAGGGAGACTCGCAGAGATAGCAGTACAGTGCTCTGATCAGGTGGGTCGGGCTCCCTGTGTGAAGCTGCCGGAGCTACTGGGTAATCCCTCTGCCCCCTCCGCTGTGGAAGAGCTCCTTAAGCGTAGTTTGTTTGATGGTGGTGGGAGTGTTGCAAGCTTGGCCCTTAGTTCCTCTTCAACAGGACAATATGAAGGCTGTGGTTACAGAGTAAGGGGCAGATGGGTTGTGGCTGGGCAGCAAGGTAGGGCTGAATTTTTTTTTTTTTTTTTTAATTCACAGTGCCAGTGATGAGATGCAAAGACCCTTCGTGACCTTGTTGCGAGAACTGTCGAGGCGGTAGAAGTTCCATTCTGATAACCTTCGTGACTTTTTTCATGCAAGTGCCTCCGAAGACACATCTGTAAATTTAGCGTGTTGATCAGAGGCATTAACAGCACTGTTTACCGTCTTCATTGGCACCTTTTGGTGACACCTTACTGGT
The DNA here is from genome assembly GCF_900964775.1 of Scleropages formosus. Taxonomy (NCBI): domain Eukaryota; kingdom Metazoa; phylum Chordata; class Actinopteri; order Osteoglossiformes; family Osteoglossidae; genus Scleropages; species Scleropages formosus. Next base: position 7,301,002 of record NC_041828.1, on the reverse strand, counting down.
CTGAATGGTCTTTAGAATCCATTATAGTAGCACAGGGTTGGACCTCACAGATTAGGAAGTATCTCAGTGAGTATAAGATATTGCTGCTGCAGTTTTGTGCTAACATACAGAATTAGTATATGAAGACTTTGTGATGCTGCAGTTACTTTTATGTCCTACATTTATATTTGTTCATTTACCTGCTGCTTTTCTCCGAAGAGACTTACAACATTAAGCTGGCGGTGAGACTTGAATTTGCAACCTTTCGGTCTAAAGGAAGCAGCCCTAACAGCTACACTACCAACTAATCTTAAAACTCAACCAGTGTTTTATAGGGATCTCGAAACATACATAAGCATGTTAATATTAAATAGTAATGTAAGGATTACTAATGTATACGTATAGTAGTTCAGTTAATTTAAAATATATTAACATTACATTTTAATGAGGTAAAATCCCATTAGATCCTTCCCACCAGTCGACCAATTGCACATAGTCCACAGAGGCAGATTTGCCTTTTAACTGATGTGTTCTCACGTAATGGACAATAAACAACAGGGGGTTTGTGTGATTGCTCATGCTTAGAGTGAAGTGTAATTATTCTGTCTATATTGACCTGCGTTTACAACAAGGGAGCAGTTGTTACAAGTCGTTATACCGTCTTCTCTAAAACAATTACAGCTTGACTGCCTATTAGTTACTTGTGGATTCAACACAGCTGTTGTGAATCAAAAATGCACTGTGTGCCTACTGTTGCCCACCTTAAACTGGTGGTACCCTGGTTTTTGGAGCTTTAAGTCTCCACTGTCAATCCACAGGGTCGTAGTGTAACATTCATTTAGTAGGCCATGTCCCACTTCGAATCGTTCAGTCACGTAGAGCCATTTCTATCATACGTACCACGGCTGCTGTGGACCCATCAGGTACCATGTCCCACCTCGAATCGTTCAGTCACACGCCTGCAATTCAGTCACCATCACTGCTGCTTGGGCTCTTCCTCTGCTGAGATGGACCTACTGATCACTTTTATTGCAATACACTATTCCTGGAGTACTTCTATAAAACACAAGTTATATCAAGAAATTAGTGTCAGAAAATAGAGTATTCCTGCCGAATGCGAAATTTGATCACGCCCGAGGTCCAGTGATTTTCCAGGTCAAATGATTTCCCCATCACAGATCTCACTTTCAAGAAAAACTCTCTGAGTACACCACTGCTTTTCGATCCTTAAATATTAAACATGCGTAGTTTCGTTTAACCTGAAAACTTTTTATTGAATTACATTAACCTGAGCACTTGCACATAGACATCTCAGATTTGTTAGTCTGGGTTGTCTGTACGAAGCAAGGCCACACTTAGTTTATGACAAATGAGGGGAATGTGTGTGGTTATGACCTGTTTTATGCACTGACGTATGCATTAACCTATAGGTTTCTCTGGAAAAAGTTTGCTAAACAAGAAAATATAAAAATTGCATTTTTGCACATATGCCAAAAACCACACAGTAATGCAATCCTGCATATATGGCCATATACAGTATGTCACATTCTATATGAATGTTTTTTAAGGCATAAATGTCTTTTTTTTTAAATTTTTTTAAGCAAATTAGTTACTTTTCTTGTGATATGCCATTAGGGTTTATTGTGCCATCCCCAGCTCTGCCTCTGTCCTCACCTCATTGTTTATGGAGGACTTTTTAGCATCCAAACTCAACACTTGACAAACAGGATGCAGCCTGAGATGCATGAACTCTCTTCACTGAGTATGGAGTAAAAATCCAGGGTGCAACCAAGTGTCAGTCTGCAGACAGGGTCAAGGAGGGAGCCAGAGGAAACTTGAACACGTCATTGTGAAAATATGCTTCCTGTCTTTCTGCTCTTCAACCCCTTTGCAACTTTTGAGTCCACTGCTATAATTATTATAATAATAAGCATGAATACATCCCGCAATGCCTGGAAAGAAACAAGGGCAAGTTTAAAAAGTAGCTGGTCATAAAAAGAGTAAAGCAAAGAATGAAGGGAAGAGAAAGAAAAATAAATAGAACAGAGCACTTTTGGTGGCTATAATATGGAATTTGCCTGAAGACACATCTTGTATTGAGGTGGCACTTCCCTTTCCTTTCTGTCCATGGAAACATTTACATGGACATTTACTCGTTTGGCAGACGATTTTCTCCAAAGCGACTTACAGGTCAGTGTTGACACTGTGATGGAGTTCAGTACCACACTCATTGATGAATCCATTAGCAACAACAGAAAATTGTCAAAACGCGAACATTGTGTTCTGCACACATAATCAGGTTTAGCAGGTAATTTCAAGGTTTTCTATGCTTTGAAATGAGTCAGCTTTCTCTAACTGGGTTTCATAAAAGATGATCTATGTACAGGTTGTTTTAAACTTTATTCCTAACTATGTCACTTCAAAACAGGAACTCTTTTAACTATATTAAGGAAGATAATAGCTTTCATACAATAACATCAAGCCCTTTGGTGGAGAGAATATAATGTGAATAAAATTTAGAGTGGAAGTAATGATTTTAAGATGACAAATGCTGAGTTATGACTTACCCTACTGTAAATATGGACTTAGTAACAAGGTCAGATTTAATAACTTGAGGGTAAACATAGAGACACTCGTCACTGACGCATAGCTTCTGCAAGCCCTGCCACGGTTAAATGGCTACAGTTACCCATAAAATGCACCGAGGTTGTTGCTTCATATAAATAATAACTGGTAAACAATTAAAACAGCGCTTATTAATGTGTACACAACTTTCCGAAACCTGCTTGAGGTTCAGCCTTTAATACAATTGCTGGAATGATCAAAGATGGTGTGATCAAACCACTGAAGCACCAAGTGTCATTCACATGACTGTTTTGTTTTGACCTGGTGGGAGGGGAGATATTGCTACTCTGTTAATGATATAACTTTCTGTGTGCTTACTATATTCATTAGCTGGAGTAAAACCTTAGTTTTGACATGATGCAATCCACAGGCTCTGTTTAAATCAATATTTAATGAACACGTACATCATTAGGGTGTGCTTCAAGCCCTTTGCAGTTATTAAAATATTTCAGATGCACAAATTGTTAAAATCCATTCGATGTGTTTCCCTTCACATGTCTATTGGATAAATGTGTTTTAACAAATCAGGTGAACCAATGCATACACATTTAAAAATATAATACCAATACAAAATTAGAATCTAAAATAATCAGATACCAGTTTTAAAAATAATTTTAAAGGAAGTTGGGCAGCATGATGATGCAGCTGAGCTTCAAGTAGAGCTTGTGTCTCCAAGCTCCTGGGCTCTGGGATTTGAATTTGGCTCAGGCTGTGTAGGGTTTGCGTTTTTTCCTTGTGTTCACGAGGGTGTCTTTGGAGTGCTCCGGTTTCCTCCCGCAGTCCAAAGACATATTTCAGGTTAACTGGTGACTCTAAATTGCTTGTGTGTGAATGTGTGACTCAGTGGGTGTGTCCCCGGCTTACACCTTATACATTCATCTGCGCTGGACACATTGTAACTGACAATGGAAAAATTGATCAAAATAAATACAGAAACCTGAAGCTGCATGTTTTGTCGTCAGTAATTTGACTGCCAAAACAGGAGAAGGCAAGAACATAATATCCAATTGAATCTCCAAGTTCTGACTTTTTACTTTTTGAGCCCTGTCAGATGTGCTCCACCGTGCTTCCATCTGCCCGAGCTTTGAAGGAGCTTTCTTGAAGCCCAGTGTTTAGTTCAATGTGGAGCTGCGAGGCCAATAAGTGGGTTGCCTTAATGGACAGTTTAATTGTTGTCATCTAGTGGTGGATTTCTACATGGGGACATTGCCCTGGGGGTTAGCTAATACTGGTTGGTGTGGGGGAATTTGGGGTGGAGGATGAAGTGTCACACAGTGCAGCCTACTGAAGATCAGGCATAGGTGAGGAGGGGGGCTAGGGGGAGGGTCTCGCATAGCTCCTTTGTCAACCTGCTCCATTATTCAGAAGGCCCTGGAAAGCACCGCATTTCTGAAACTGAGCGTTGCCCTCTGAAGCATGTCAGTCTCCTGACCCAGGTGTGGAAGAGCGGATCCTGTGCTCAGGTCAGCCATATGCTCACGTCTCTGTCTCCCTCACACAAAAACACACACGAAAACAACGGCAACGGTGCAGCATGGGTACTAACCCCAGACAGTGAATTCATGGCATTTGTTTTATCTGCCACATAAATTTTATTCTTGTGCGAGTCAGTTGGGGCTTGAAGGCTTATGTAGGAAGCAGCTTAAAGGTTAGATACAACCCAATTAAATTTGTCCTAATTATTAAATAGAATAATTTAACTAGCCATCAAAGTCACGTTTCTCACTTGGATTGCTGCTGAAGTTGCACATTGTAGCATGTAACAACAAACCATTTAAAGTGTTTTACGCAGGTCTTAAAGAAAAGCCATATTTTCTGAAAGAATGTTAAGATTTATCCATAACGTTATGTATGACTCATTTGTCATTGCAGTCTAACATTCTGCAGTCACCCTGAAAATCTGCGTTCCAGCACTTTTAGGTACCGAGACATACTGAACCAGGACTTTTTTGTTTATTTATGTCAGACTGCAAACATGTTCTGCTTAAGAATTTCGAACCTACAGAGAAGATGCGACGAAGGGAAAGGAGAGCAGGTGCAAAGCGTGAGCACTCAATTATTGCTCAAGTCTCTGTGTCAAGTACAGCTTATGTGCAGTAATCACCTGCAAAATATAAGGTTTAACTGCAATTCAGAACATCTAGAAAACTGCTGATCAGATAAAAATAATTTAAACTGCGTTATCCACTCTGTCAGTGATGGTTTAAGTCTAAATACACACACACACACACACATTTTCAGAACCGCTTGTCCGTTACGGGGTCGCGGGGAACCGGAGCCTACCCGGCAACACAGGGTGTAAGGCCGAAGGGACACACCCAGGATGGGATGCCAGTCCGTCACAAGGTACCCCAAGCAGGACTCGAACCCCCGACCCACCGGACAGCAGGACTGTGGTCCAACCCACTGCGCCACCGCACCCCCACTAAGTCTAAATACTGGAAGCAAAATCTATGTTTTATCTTCCCCTTCAGAAAATCATATTCAGATTACTGCTATATTAATTTCAGACAATAGTGAGCATTATGCTCTTGCATGATATACCCATGCCCAAATCTTTCTGTGATAAAGTTGGCTGTATATTTTTTGCATTAAATTGAGTTAAAGAAAACATTCAGACCATCATCATAAAACTGGATTTTTACTGTTTGTGATGTGTTTGATATAATATGTTTTGTACACGGGGGGGTGCGGTGGCGCAGTGGGTTGGACCACAGTCCTGCTGTCTGGTGGGTCTGGGGTTCGAGTCCCGCTTGGGGTACCTTGTGACGGACTGGCGTCCCATCCTGGGTGTATCCCCTCCCCCTCCGGCCTTGCGCCCTGTGTTGCCGGGTAGGCTCCGGTTCCCCGTGACCCCGTATGGGGCAAGCGGTTCTGAAGGTGTGTGTGTGTTTTGTACACCAATTATAAGATGATTATATTAATAACCTGTAATCAGCTGATAACGTCATTGCGATTAAAAGTAACTTCAGGCACATCAAAAAAAAAAAAAAAACATTTTATTTAGCATGCGATAAAGTGCATGCGTTCAGAAGTCGTAATTGTAGAGAGGTCTGCTGGATCCTTAGCAGTTGTCAAAGTGTAAGGAAGACAAAGGGATGCTGGTGGAGAGCACCTGGCCAGCGCTTGACTGTTTCCTGCAAAATAGCTCAGATGTGCAGATGTTTGTCCCGCTGCCAGGTTAACGCTGCTTTGAAGGCACAGAGCTGGATTGTTTTCAGCATGGCAATAAAGCTGTTTCGCCTCTTTGACTCCTCTTCGCACTTCACGCAGTGCCATGCTGCATACTCACTGGCCAAACAATTCTCCCAGAAGACGGCGTTCGCTCCTGACTGCACGGCTACATTTAAGGCCGTTATTGAAGCTGCAGTCTGTTATGACACACATTACCTAAGATGTGTAATTATGACCAAACAAGGGTTGAGGATGCAAAAACAAATGCGATCACTAATCACTTGGGCCTTGGGAGATTACACCAGCGTTCACAAAACAGTGGGGCAGCTCATGGTAAATGCTTTATCTGGGTTTAATGTATTTTAAACTTGATTTTAAAATGTGAGGAAAGATGTGAATGCCAAGATTCACGCTGCTCTTCTTCAGCACGGATAGGTCCCTTGTGCAGATAAAAATATTAACAGTTCCATGTATGGAACAATTCAAGAAGTACTTATCGCAATATGCATCTACTGTAGTTGTCTCAGGTTTCCACATTCTGTCCTGATTAACTCTCCCTGAAACGTTGTGTTTCGAAATACTGAAGAGAACACTAACTGTGTATGCAAGTACAGTGAAATACAAGAAACAACAGACTTTGGGAATAATGGACAAATGATATTTTTTTACTTTGGGGGGAAAAACAAATTCAAAGGACAACAAAACACAAAAATAGGCATTGAAAAAAGAATCAATGGTAAATATGTGCACATAAAACATGCCTTCAGAAGAGCCATGCATGTAGAGTTATCATTGCGTTATATTTCAGCCAATCAGAGGAAGCCTAGCACATGAGCTGGGGTTAGGGGCTTCTTCTCTCAAAGTTTGCAAAGCATCTATCCATAGTTTCATTGGAATTTTTTACATTTCACGTGCATTGTTTTTAGATAAACATACCTATGTGCGTATTTACATCTCATATTTAAAAAAAACTATACATATATGCATGTATATGTACACATTTAGTATATGACAGTCGAGAACTTCAAGAACAATAGATTTTTGAAGCAAGAGACACTGCCTCCCCTCATATAGTCCCATTGTTTCCAAGCATGGACTATATTTCTGATTTTTAAAAAGTCTGTATCATTGATTATTAATTTTAAATTCTCTAGCTGGGTAAAAAAAAAATCCACTTCTGTATTTTTAATTCATAAAATCTCAAGTGCTGTATGTTGCAGTCTGTGAAGAATGTTGTCTCGCGGTCCGAATTCCAGTAAGGCAGATTTCATGGATGAAATTTTAATAAGCCTCAGGGGCCACCTTTATCAGGGTCTCTGCCCAGCTGTGGTCGGCATCCTGTTGAGCTGAGGCCCCTCAGGAAGAGCGAACACCTCTCCTTCGCACAGACGTGACTTTACTCCAAAACTTTGACAGCAAGGTGTGCCCATACGGGAAATTTTACCCCAATAAACGATCCCGCACGGCCACGTTTATGAAGTGCTTTAAATTGCTGTGAAAAGGAAGCGTGGGCTTTTCACACCTGAGGATATATTTCGACTTGACCAACATGGAGATACTCAATGGGGTGTTTTCATAGCCATGGTGAGCCTTCTGACTCCTAGCAGAAGAAATAACAAAAGCCAAAAAAAAATTAATTTTCACATCTGACATTGAGAGCAGGCTGCACGTGTGGTGTGGAAGCCCCAGTTTTCCTGTTATTTCAGCGCTGACCTTTTGAAAGGATGTCTTTACAAAATCTTTGCTCTTTTCATAAATAGAGCTCTGATTAAAGAATGGCCCCAAAAAGATGAGGTGCGCTGTCAGTATTCCATTGGAAATGGATTATTGGAATGGAATACCAGATGGATTTGCCCAGGGATGGAGACACAGAGAGACGCACAGCCAGGCGGACACAGCTCAGTCTCCCTGTGTCTCCATGCCTCTGCATCTCGGTCCCCATGTGTCTCTGTAGCCCCGCCCCCCAGTGCCGTCCATCGGCGCGGACCGTGTGCTGCGCTCCATGCCGCGTTACCGCGCGCTCTGCCTGGACACACACAAGCAAGTTTACCTTCAGAAAACACTAGAAAAAAAAAATTCAATTGTTTACGCAGTCGTCATGGACACTGCACACTTTGCAACTTTTTTTTTTCCTATTTATACAACTGGCCGCTTATTTTTTTTTAAAGTTCGGTTTTTACGTGACGTGTTTCATTCTGTGCATTTTTATCCTTTAAGCCTGTTTAATCTGCATACTTTGCACCAGTCTCACAGGGGAAAAACAGATGGTGTGTTTCAGGCGAGTTTTGTAGCGTATCCTCTCTAAATTATACTTCGACGCTCGAGTCGCCAGCTAAACGCTCGCAAACAGTCGTTGTTTCAAATCTTGTATTTGTGAGAATTTTTTTTGCTTTTTTGGAGCGCTCTTTTGTTCTCTCGAGGAAACCGCGCTCGTTCCTCGGCGTCCTCGTGCTACGCAGCGCGCTCGTGCCTCTTATAAAGCAGCGCGAGAATGCCGGGACTTGGGTGATGTCAGAGCGCGTGGGTCATTTGAAGGTTAGCAGCCTCGGAACGGGTTCACGGAAAGTTCACTCGCATATATTAGGCGATTCAGTCTTTCATTCTCGCTGTAGAAAAGAGGAAAACGCAGAAGTAGTAGGAAATGAGGCGCGTGGAGTCCGAGTCAGGAGTCCACCGCAGCGGGAGAGAGAGACGCGCTTTTAAAACGCCAACTCCGATATTTGTACGAGTCGACGTCGTTGCGATCGGGCGCTGTGCTCTTGATCGCGGACGGGTGTCTTGGTGTCTTTTGTGCGCCTAAGCGCTCCAGACGAGCCCAGAAGACGTGCGTGCAGCACGAGCGCAGCGGTGGTCTCGAGGAGGGGGCTTCCTCAAACCCCGTTTATTCGTGACCTCACCGGGAGGGAAATGGAAAGTGATCGTATGGATCAATTACAGGCTTTTAGCCGTGCTGTCCGTCATAATTCATGACTCTGGAGCGGGAGAAAGAGCGGGACACTGTGTGCCAAAGAGAGGGGGGTGGGGGGTGTGGCGGCAGAGTTTGATGGAGTTGGGCGCGCTCCTGCAGCACGCGATCCGCCCTCGCGCCTGACACGGACACAAACAAAGGTGTGATTATTATTTTTTTTCGTCCCCCCTCTTCGCGGACTTGCGGGAAGCTGCATCATGTTCGACTGCGTGGACGTGCTTGCTGTGGGCCCGGGTCAGATGCTGGAGCTGTACTCGCCGAGCGCGTCCTCGTGCATGCTGCAGGAGAAGGCTCTGAAGGCGTGCATCGGCCGGCTGGCGCACGCGGACTGGCAGCAGCGCCGCAGCGCACACTGTACGGTACCTTTTATCACCTTACCGTCTTTGCACCTGTCTGTGTGGAGGCTTCACGAACCCGGAGCACATCGACAGTATCCTCTTAACAGGCTCTCTGATCCTGCTGGCTGCGGGAGTGGGTCTTCTTTCTAAACAATTTGAGTCGGTACTAATTTAATCAATCAATCAAACAAACAATTAATTAATTACTTATATGATATACTCCTCAACTGTCACGCACTCTTCGGTTAAGCGCGGCTGCAAAGAGCGGGCCTTAAATGATAAATGCTCGAAAATGTGGCTGCGTAAAACGGGTCATTTTTATCTTTCGTCTACTTGTAGGAGATTTACTAATCCCCCCCATGAGCTAGAAATCGCGTGTCGGATACCTAACCAATGAATTCCGCAGTAATGGACAGAAAAGCGGCCGCTGTGTGCGTCTGTGTGTGTGTGTCGCGTGGGAGTGCTGAGTGTGAGCGCGCGCGACCCTCACCCGCGAGCCGCCCCGAGTCGCGCGGCCGGACCCCCGCGCGCGCGCGCGCGCCGGTGCTCCACTCCCGGGCAAACTGCCCGCCGCGCGCCGAAAAGTAAAGTGTCCACCGTAGCGGCTCTTTCTAAATATTGACATAATTCGCAGCGTTCGGCGAACGCATTTAGTGCCTCGTGGTGAGTCATTGTCGCTGCGGACGACGACGGTAATGAAGAGAAACCGGTGACGTTGCGGTGAGTCGATGTGGTTTCGGCCTGTGTTGAGTGTGAGAAGCGGCCCGTTGAATACTTTATTATACATTTGAGCTGCTTAGTTATGTGAGGGGAGGGGAGGGGGGGAGAAAAAAAGTTTCAGAACTAACACCGTGTTCACTTTGCTCTCCCTGGTGTGTAGACACAGCCGTTTTGTGTCATTTATCCGTCTTCTCTGAAGAGGTCACGGGGTTACAAAGTAGCCACATCACTTACATGCAAGTTTTTAATATAAGGAGACACTTAAAATGCTCTGGCTTGGTGCTATGAATATGTGGCTGTGCCCACCCTCCGACGTCCTCAGGCTCTACTCGCGGAGAAGCGCAGTATGGGGACAACTAACGGGGACCGGAGCGCTCCGTCCCTTCAGCCCGGTGTCGGTCTGCTTCGTCACTTCATCTGTGTGCTCTGGGACAGCAACCAAGAGTAATTTAATCATATAAAACATTAAAGAAACCAGCCGTTCTGACTAATTACTGCTCCCGAGTGCCTCCCATTTGCATTTCCATGGGTCAGAAAACGCAAACTGGTGGTACAGTGATAACGGCATCAATCTGCTGGGTAATGGAAGGGAAAATGATCGTGCGTTACGCATCGACGCCACTGTCTGCATTCAGCTCATGCTTTTCTCCAAAGCGACTTAGTGTTCTGCTACTTTCTATTACAGCATTTACCCATTTATACAGTTGGATAACTTACTGGAGCAATTAGGGTACGTGCCTTGTTTAAGGGTATTGCAGCTCGAGGTGAGACTCAAACCTGCGACCTTTTGGGTCCAAAGGCAACAGCTGCCCATATACATGTGAGGCAGTAGTGTGGTTGGGTGATCTGAATAATTCTCCCTTTGTGGTTCAATAAGATGTCGTTTGTGCCTTAATGTCACAATGTTACTTTCAGTTACTCTGTGAAATGTTTGGGGTTGATGTGAGTAGAAATGTCAAAGGCATTCAACTCTATCAAACATAAATGTAAATGATTTCAATTTTTAGTTCTTAAACAAGGATGACAATGGTCACCTGTACTCAGATATGAAATGCACACAAACTATGACTGTAAGAGATGACTGTTTTTACAGTATGAGCGATGGTGGACCAACAGTTTTATCAAAAAGGTGTTTTAATAAATTTTGCCGTAATTGATTTTTAATTTTAGTTTTTGGTTTCTTTTTTGTAACATGACATAAATGGGCTGTATGAATACTGTCATATGTATTATTTATGTCTGTATCTTCTCATGTATGCCCATGAGAAGGTACAGAATGCTAACCAGACAGTTACATTAATTATGTGGTGTTCTGCAAATTGACTTTTGTTTTAATCTGTTTGACTGTTTTTTCCAATTTAGTTTTTCACCCATTGTTATATACATTTTTATCATCCTTCTTCTGTGATTTTTTTTTTTTTTTTTTTTTTTCTCTCTCCTCCTCTCTTTTCCCCAGTACAGTCATAAATGTATGGAAACCAGAGTACAAGAATGTATATGTGACCAACCGAAGGTAGAATTTCTGGGTATTTGCATGTGCTTTATTTTAACCTTGATTGATAACCAGCAGAAATTGAGGCACAAGCCTTCTAGACTTCCAGCTTGTATCATGATCAGCATAAACTTACTTGTACTTTGCTGAGATGTACGTTGCTTTGGACAAAAGCGTCTGTTAAATGAATAAATGTAAGTGTTTGACCTTTTTATTTTAACAAGAAAGTGACCAGTAGGAGACAACAGTATGTGACTTGTCTGTCCTGTCACTGATGACAAACACATATCTCTACACTTTTGCTAATTGGATATTAATATGTGCAGAGATATAACATGCAGTATCCTTTACAGATTACTCTTTCGTTCACCTCTTTTGTAGGATTTTTCAGCACTGCTTTGTATAACCTGAATTACGCTAGTGATGTTCATTTAGCAGATGCTTTTTGCCAAAGCGACGTACCTCTCAGAACACAATAGGAAAGTGCATTACGCCAACAGACGGAGCTTGAGAGACAAACAGGTGATTCTAGAGTACAGTTTCTCATACCACCATATAAACCAGTATACGTCAAGTAGCTGCATACAGAGTTCTTAATTTGTGTATGATGTCTTTTAAGTATTTCTCTGAAATATTCTCAGATTTCCAAGAATTCTCAGCCTCTTAGTGAAGGTTTGCCAGGTTAACTAATTCCTCCTATTTTTACCTTTTTATGTTTGCATAATAATCATTTAGGATTTGCTTCTTCCTGGTACATGAGTATGACAAATAGGACTTGGATGTAATTTTAGCTGAAGAAAACAGTTTTTGTTTAATCAAAAGACTATGATGGAAATCCTTCACTTGAATTGTTTGGCTTTCCTACATCCACATTTATTAATTTAACAGATGCTTTTCTCCAAAATGATGTACATCTCAGCAAAAATACAAATTTGTGCATTAGGAGAAAGACATAGTTGCAGACATGTGATTAAGTAAACCTAGTTTACTTTCCACTTGATATACCAATGTTCATCACTTGAGTAGGTGCATAAAATGCAGGATAAATAAATCCTGATTTAAATTTTTTTTTTGCGAAAGGATCCAATGGACACTGATGTGAAGAGAAGTAAATCATTCTTTTTAAATCTGGATGTGATCAGCAAGTTCAGTTCAGAGCTTTAGCTGAAGAGCCCAATGGAAAAAAACAAAAAAAACCAGATTATCATTTCATAACATAAACACTTTATTTGAGAGTACTGTAGCAGGAGGGTGGAACTTGAAGTGACAACTATAAGGTTGTCAGTTCAAGTCCATAACTTTAACTGATGTAGTACCTGCTGCCCCTGGGAGTGTGTGGTGTTCCCTGTGACATACAGTTGTGCACAGCTGCTTTGCGAAGACTTGCGTTCGTGGGCTTGCTCTGCAAACACTCCTCGGCAAAGAGACTACAGGAAGGCCTTGCTGGAGATTAACACTCCATATCTGCACGTTAAAGCGGCCTTAATACACCAGGGATCTGGGCTAATTATGGCCCCTCTCTTTAAGCGCCTCTGAAAGTGACATGAAAGGCTGTTAGCACAGCTTGCAAGACAAGCTAATTTCGTGGACAAGAGGCTAGAGGGAAGGGGGGGGGGGAATGGCACGTCTTTCGATGAAAGGGGCCTGTCAAACTCAGCCGTGCTTAATCGAGTTTATTAGGAGTATCGGGACCCCTGCTTTGAACTACAGGATGTGACAGAGCTGTGCTGGTTCCTGGTCTGAAGTGACTGAACTGTTTTAAATATCTCTTTCAGTTGTACATGAGTCATTTGTTAATGTTCGATAAAGTTGCGCGCATATGAATTTGTGAAATTGTGTTGCGATTGTGAACATTATTTGCTCTGCAAAGGTCATTTTCTAATGTGCCATTTGCTTTTTCCACATTTTTGCAGCTGGCTGTTCTATTGAAATGGCTGAGGTTCAGTGCTATAGTACTCAAGGGTACTACAGCAGGAGCACTCCTGGGATTTGAAGTGCCTGCTGATGAAAGGGTTTTTAATGCACTGAGTTACCTGGTGTTCTGATTGTGAAAGACCAGTTAATTGTTCAGTGTTTCCAGTCCTCTTCCTGTGCAGGTTATTCTTGGGCAACAGCCTGTGAAGCTTTTTGTTTGAGGACAGGCATCTGAACATGTCTGAACAGTTGAAAACCTGATGCCTGGATCAAGTTTCTCATCTTAGCTTGTATCCTAATTGCACTTTTTATGTTGGGCAAATTTTCAGGATTTAAGCTGCAGCAGGTTGTTTCCTTTCTTTCACCTGCATTAGTTACCTTTTTTAATATATTAGGAGACCAGAGAGCCTGAAATAACTTGCATTTCAGCACAGCATTGCAGGGAGAAACAGTTTGGATCGCTGAAGGCAGGGCTGGATCCAAGTCTGACCATGTGGTGATCTTTGCTGAGGTATCAGTCTGGGGTTACTGGGGATTGTAGGTGTGTGGGTGGTGAAGAAGAGGCTGTGAAATGCCTCAAAGTCTAGCATTCAAACTTTTCCCTCTGAAGTGCAGATGCCAGAGGTAGTTACTTCTTGTGTTCACCCTGTGTCCTTGTTGTCTGCAGTTTGTGTGCGTTTCTCTCCCCCCCAACACCCATTCCACTTTGTTCTACCCCCGCACCGTCCTTTTCTGTTTCCCTAATTAAAATTAATTTTTTTGTTTACTTTTTTGCAGACATAAAAATTTTGATATTTCTTTATTACCCTTGTTTCCCTATAAATGTCCTATGTGATGAAATATATACTGAGCAGCTGTAGAAGTAGTTCCAGTTGGGTGTACTCTGGGTGAACCTCAGCCTCTTTCTCTCACTTGTGCATGTGAGCTGTGTCCTTCGTATTCCACGATGTGGGGTCAGAGTGTGGGAAAGGCCCCCGGTTGTGTGAAGTGCCAACAGAAAGCAGTGCAAACTCGGAACTGCGTTTGCAGCACTGTGGTGTAATCGTGCTCCCGATCAGGCAAAATCCTTTTCCTCGTCCTTCCAGCCCAGACCCCAACTCCCCGAAACACTCGTACTTCAGCAAACAGTGGATTCTCTTTGGGACTCTCTGGGAAATCTCTCTTTTTCTTTCTCTGTCTTTTTCATTGTACTCAAGTTTTATCTTTGTGTCTCTTCTGTTGTTGAGAAGAATGTTCAGTGTGTTGCAGTGTGTATTGGTCTCTCATCCTTAGAGCTCCTGGAAGGATACACCGATTCACCTCTGGAAAAAAACTAAACTGTAGAAACAAATCTGTGTTGACATTCACAGAATGTTTGTCAGTTGTGAATCAGTTATGGTGTTTACATTGGTGTGCATGCTAGACAAATTTTCCAAGGTTTTTTTTTTTTTTTTTTTTTTTTTTCTTGTCCCCCTTTCATTATATTCACTTTAAGTTTCATCAGGTCAGTGTTGGCTCAGGGGTGCTGCAGAGCACTTCCAGAATGTTCAGTCCTACACTTGTGTCCTTTTCGTTGAGAGGTGTGCTCCGTTGTCACTGTGATTACGTCTATCCATCTGGTTTCTGGTCTTTCGCTACTTTTCCTTCCCTTTTTTCCAGGCATTACGATCTTTTGAGAGAATCCTTTCTGTGTATATGTCCAAAGTGCAATAACCTCAGATTCACCATTTGTGTCTCCAGTGAAAGTTGTAGCCTGATTTAATCCAAGGTCCATCTTTTTGTAATTCTGTAGGTGGTAAACTTAAGTCTCCTCCAGCACCACATATCGGAATCCCCCCCCCCCCCATCAACTTTAATTCAACTGGTTGGACAACAGTAGCTAAGAGGTGGTGTTGGACACCAATCCCAAATATTTGTTATAGTGTGATATCTTCAATCTGTTGTATAGGTTTGCTTTTTTTATTATTATTATTTTTGGTGGCACCACCACTGTTTCAGTAATGTTTGTGTCTTGTACAGCGATAATACTGATTTCCACAAAGTGGTCCGTATTAGTGTGTGGACTTGGTGCTGGCCTTCTTGAGGTAGTCCTCATGGTGCTTGGTCTTCTGGGAGAAGGCAGGAGCGGAGAAGACAACCTGTTTCAGCTCCTTTCCCTCAAGGGAAAGGCTGGAACAGAGTAGGGTATTTTTTTTTCTTCTTTCCACCCCCCCTTTCTTTCTTCCCCTGGTATGTTCGTGCAAGCAGGGACAGCATCTGCAGATTGACCCGGATTATTTTTGAAAGGCCAACTCGAACCACTCCCTTCCACCGTCTCGCCTGTGAGTGCGGGGTGGAGGTGGGGAAGGGCATGTAAGGCTCTCTACTCCGTCAGAGTCAATGAATCAAGTGGTATGTTTTCAGTTGTCTTTCCCCCTATTGAAAGAATAGCTGCTAATGGGTGTGTTTTCCTGTCTGACCTCGATGGCAGGTTCAGCCGGAGGCCAGGGGTTCAAGGGGATAGACGAGAAGGCCTTTCTCCTCTTCCATTTTAAAAAGAAAGCCTCCCTTTTGGTTGTCTATCAGTGGCCTTTCTTCTCCAAATGGCCTTAGTAAGCGTGCTAACACATAGAAAGTCACCTCGTAGGCCCAGCAGGGACCGAACGACCCAGGTTTAATCACCCAGAAAATGGAGTAAGGCTTCCTGCGTGGGTGCTGACAGGGAACCTGGGGGAAGAACGCTGCCTTGCTGATATGTTCTGTCTGCCTCTTGGTTTGTATCAAGCTTTACAAGTGGTCGTGAGGCAGAGGTCATGGACCAGATGCAGCCAGAGGGGGATTCCTCTTACCTGCCATAACAGTTTGATCTCCTTGCTGGTTACTGAGCGTAATTGGTCGGGTAAATTCTCTTGCGACTTGATGGCCCACGGAGGCAGCTGAAACCCTTCTCTTCCATCCTTGCACCTTGTTCCATTGCTGTTGCTTATTGCCTATTTCGAACCTTTGCCATGTTGCATATTACGTGGCTCACAGTTCCCAAAGCAAAGTGGCTTCTGTCTTCTGCAGTTTACAGGATGAAAGTGGCATCCAGGCCACATGCTGCCACACCTGCAGCAAGATGGTGCCTTTCATTTGGAAGTAAGTGTTTATGACCAGCAGCTGTAGCTTGGGTGGAAAACAAAGCCATGTCTGTCCTTGGTCCCGGGGCAAATATTAGTTGAATTGCGGTCACAGGAAATGTGCGCTTTTGTCATGAGGAATGATGGTGAGTGCAGTCCAGGAGATGCAGAAATGAGATTATGGATTTGCAGTGGGTTTTTAGGCCTTTTTTTTTTAAGAATGAGACATTATTTTCAGTTTCTTTGAGTCAAAGATGATGATGAGACACCTTTTATTTTTCGTGGCGTTACATTTCAGACATTTGTGGAATTTAGTTGTAATGTCTTGGGAGGGAAAAGAAACTTTCTTGCGGAATTATCTTTGTGGTTACGTGGTATGGTATAAATAAAAATGAACTATTTCTAGCAGTGTGGGTCATTAATTCACATTTATTAATTTAGCAAACTTTTCTCAAAAGTGATCTGCAGTGAATACTATGTAGTATTTAGCTGATGCCGTTTCATCCAAGGTGGTTTACAATGTGCAATACACTATTTCCAGTCATTCATCTTGACATCAGAGCAATGTAACATGCTCTCTCTCACACACACTCGCATGCAAACAGCAATGTAGAGTCACCAAGTCACCTGAAATGCATGTCTTTGGATGGTGGGAGGAAACCAGAGCACCTGGAGAAAACTCGAAGAGAACATGTAAACTCTACACAGACTAAGCAGGGATTGAAAACCACCTACTCTCACACAACTCAGGTGCTGTGTGATAACATCATTCACAGCACCCATTTGACATTTTCCTGTGAATAATTTTAAAGGCGATGTAGGTACTAATATCTTTAGCGATCCACCTACTATGTTTGACATATGAGATGTATAAATACACCAGACCTGTAAATAGAGTGTGAATATGTTATATTAATGTTAATGAAAGAATAGAGTGTGTGGTGGAAGCTTTCGCTGTGGCTTCCGTTCACTTGAAATGCATGATTAAGTGCTCCCACACTGTGGTGTGAGTGTTACATGACTTGTCTTCTGTCACTTGTAGGTTGCTGACATATTGATCTTGACTCTGGGCAAAGTGTTCTTGCAGATGCCACCACTTTCTGGGGTTTGGAGTGGATAAGGCTGGGGCATCTTGAAAACATTCTGGCAACATGATGGACGGCAGCAGTTCATGCCTCTCTGTGAGCTCCTCTTCAACCTCTCTGTGTGGATGGGGGAGTTCAGACAAGGAGATACTGCCAGTGATTTATGGAGGGGCAGAGGGTAGCTCTAACCCGGCCGTCTTGTTAATTGGCCTTGACAGGTGCTGTCCTCTGTTTGTATTGTTACGTCCGGCATCAGCCAGGAGCAAGCTCATGACCCTCGTCCTCCACGTGGCTTGGGAGGAAGGCTCTCTTGTACGGCCTGGAGCCAAGAAGCGGCTTGGAGATGAGCTTCATTAGCGTCGAGAAAGGCAAATGCGAAGGGCTTCCCCAAACTAATGAATCATTGCCAGGATACATGGGCTCTTGCTCCCAGCCTTCACATTCTGTTCCAGAGATCTGTCCTGTCTGTCACTTGATGCCATTGCGTGTCAGGGGAAGCTGCATGCAGGTCTTTCTCCGTTTCTGCCTCCTGGTGTGTATGGTTGTGGATGTTTTTGAGATGTGGTAGACATCCCTGACTCTGGAGGAGAGAGGGAAAAAAATCAGCACAAGAGCAAGAGGGTTTTAAATAAAAACTTTAATGGCAGTCAGGATTGGAAAGTGATGCCACACGGACAGTGATTCACTAAATATACACTCAGACCTCATGTAATGAGCTCTCATAAAATGAAAAACTGCTCAAACTTTTTAAGATACTATATCAGGACAGCTGGTGGCATAGTGGCTGGAGCTACTGCCACCGGGCCCAAAGGTCACAGGTTCAATCCCCACCTCCAGCTGTAGCACCCTTGAGCAAGGTACCTACCCCAAATTGCCCCAGTAAAACTACCCAGTTGTATAAATGGGTAAATAATTGTAAGCTTGTAGCTTTAACCTTAACGTTGTAAGTTGCTTTGGAGAAAAGCGTCAGCTAAATGAATAAATGTAATGTAAATATATCCATTTTTAATGCAACAGGACATTCAGCCAGTCACAACCATAAATGAACTTTGTCATATACAGCCATGAGCAGCATTATCAAAACATCTTCACCAAGGGTGTTGACCCTCTGCTGTGGAATAGACTCTGCACCACCATGACCCTGCAATGGAGACTATTATTGATGAGATATAACCATTTTTGATTAAAATATTATAAAATATATTTGTGTTAGATGGGTCTGGGGTTTGAGTCCTGCCTGAGGTGCCTTGCGGCGGACTGGCATCCTGTCCGGGGTGTGTCCCCTCCCCCTCCAGCCTTGCGCCCTCTGTTGCCAGGTTAGGCTCTGGTTTGCCGCGACCCTGCTTGGGACAAGCGATTTTAGGCAGTGTGTGTGTGTGTGTGTGTGTGTTGTCAATGTCAAGCATTAAAAAAAACCTTCTGTTCTAGTGTTTTAGGTATTATTAGGGTTTTTTTTTATTTCATTTTCCCCCCAGGAAACAATTTTTTCAGCCCCTTCTCCCAGTAAGAAAAAATAATTGAACACCTTCACAATGGGAATTTGGCCAATATGGTGATCTCACAGAGCAATTTAATGGCATTTTCTGAGGAACAGATGTAGTCAGTTCCTATGAACCTCATTTTGAGAAGTTGGTTTGGATTGCCAGGGTATTCTTTGGGTGGAATGAAGACATGAACAGTTGTAATAAATCATCTCAGGGACTAGATGAACGGTTGGGAAACTGTTTGACTTGAGGATGTATTTGTAAGAAAGCATTTTGTCTCTTTTTCATGAATCTGCTCTCAGTAAGTGTTGAGTTAATCAGGTCATGTACTGGACAGCTGTAATAAAAGGGTATTGGACTGAGCCTGGGGATTTGGAGAGGTGTCCAGTCAGTACTCACCTCTTGCCTACTCAGCCACCCAATGTGTGGAATGATCATCAGGCTTTTTCTTATATGTCTGTCAGCGAAAAAGTCTTTTCAGCTCAAATTGGTGTCCACCCCTTTTTGAAACAAGCCCTCTTTCTCCTGTGTCTCCGCAGCCATCGAAACGCAAAGCACCAGTTCAGAGGAGCTGGTCCCCAGCCCTCCATCACCGTTGCCCCCGCCCCGCATCTACAAACCCTGTTTTGTGTGCCAGGACAAGTCCTCGGGGTACCACTATGGGGTCAGCGCATGTGAGGGATGCAAGGTAAGACTGCCTCGGCTTCTACCACCCATCACCTGTTCTTAAGGTGTTTGTCTGGATCAGCAGACGACATCTAAAGTAGAAAACCTGACCCTCAAACGTCACTTCTAATTTCCTTGGCCAAATTGGGTTTGTACCGGTAAGTGGTCTAAGTGGTCTGACGAGCGGATAAAGTGGATTTCATTAGCCGCTCTGTGGACGCATGTCAGTGTATAGCAACTACAGCTGACGCACGTCTTTCAGCAGTCCTTGCTCAAAAGGTATACAATGCTATATGTTTAGGTGATTTAAAGTTTAGCTGGAGAGATGCATTATGCTCCCCTTCTGTACTTTTTCCGAACTTGGATCAGTCAGTGGCCAAGTGGCAAGATGCCTCAATGGCAGAAACCCTTAGACACACAGCCAGTGCCTTGTCAACACTGAATGTCAAACAGTGCCAGCCTGTGACCACACTGCCATCAGGCTCAACTTCTGCTGAGTGTCGGTCTGCCAAAATCACCTGCTAGGATTGCCCTGGGGTTATGATTCTCAACTTCCATGTGACACACTTACCCAGAAAGTGCAGTGGTCTCCTGGTCTGGAGGTTTCTCTGCCCTCTTCCAGGAATATAGTCCTGCCAGTTTGAGGTGCTTGTAACCTGGAAGTTTATAATGGATTTTGGATGCTCAGAACGTGGTCCGGTAGGTACCCATGAACACGGAGTGATCTCTCCAGGAATCACAGACCACCCTAGTCATCAGAATTTCCATATACAGAACCTGGGATGATAAAGGACATTCAGGACCTCTACCATGTCCATAGCGCATTAATGTACCAAAGTCTTTATCGGAACGGCAGTGCCTACTTTCTGCGATAGCTGGGCTACACAGGCTTCCAGTCTGAGCCCACGGACACAGATGGAGTAAATTAATTTCATGCATTTCCATTTATGCTGAACAGCAATATAAAAATGGAAAAAGCTGGAGTAGCATAGCTTTGATTCTGCAACCATAACGATTCTAGCAGATTAAGCTGTGGATTATGGGTTTTTTTGTCCCCTTTGTTGTATATTCGTGTCCCTATAGCAAAGGGACTGATGTTAGCTAAAGGTCAAGTGCTGTTGGACTCATCTGGGCAATACAAAGGTTTTATTCGCCAAGGATTGGCCTTAAAAAACAAGTACTAGGTGGTTTCAAGCTGGAAAAGCAATGAGCCTGGTTCTCCTTGTGTGTAGAAGGGCATCTCTAGTAGAATTGTGGGTAGATCTTATAGACACAGAGAAATAATTCCATGTCAGTATGTCTCTGAACTCTTTTTCACACACACACACGGCATCTTGTATTATGTGGCATATAAGGTGCGATCAAAGACTGAGGTGTGTACAAAGGAGAAATATTAACGTGGAACCAGCCAGTCAACAATATTTTAAACCAGTTTAACCTGATTGAGGGATAAAGTCAGAAAGCACCACAAGTTGCGGTAAAAAATGGTTGGTTGTTTTTTCTGTCCAAAATTATTCAGTAGAATTTTGAAGTTGCAGAACGCTGTTGTGATACCTCATCAACGGTATTCGCCAAACTTTGCACTGTTTTTCTGCTCCCAAAAATCGAAGCAAAGCGGAAAGGAAGGTGATTCTATGACAATCCACAAATTCGCATCTTCCGAGGACGATGCCTTTGAAGGGACATTACATAAAAATGATGAACATACACTATTTGCAAGAATACTTTCTGATCACACCTTGAATTTAAAGGTCAGGAAGAGCTTTGTGGGCAGTTGACAGAAGGTAGATTCCGC
This sequence comes from Scleropages formosus, assembly GCF_900964775.1. NCBI lineage: Eukaryota > Metazoa > Chordata > Actinopteri > Osteoglossiformes > Osteoglossidae > Scleropages > Scleropages formosus. Next base: position 7,279,685 of record NC_041828.1, on the reverse strand, counting down.
TTCTGTGACGCCCTCTTCTAAACGCTTGGCGGACCTGAAGCAGGGGCTCCCCTCATCGCACACCATACTCATTCATAGTGCACATGGAGGGCACAAATGGCTCATGCTCAAAGCCACTGTAGAGGGTATATGCTAAACATACTAAAAACAAAAGGGGGGTGGCGGGTGGTGGCAGATGTGTGCTGCGTTCAGCTGTTTTGATGGCTGCACCAATGCAGTTGATTTGAATAATTTGACAGCCGATCGCTCCGTTTGATATCCCAGGGAAGACTGATTTGAATTGGTAAGGCGAGCAGGCATATGGCGTCCCATCAGTGCATGCATATTCAGCATGGGCAAGATGGAGACTCTGTCAGCCAGGAGGGTTATCAAAGTGGAATCTTTCCCCGCTTCAACAAAAGGACTTCCCTTCTCTCCCCCCGGCCTCTCTCGTGTCCTACAATGCATTGCTTCCACGTAGGGCCAAATGGTGCAACATTTGCATTCATTGCCCACTTAGCTCACAGCTGCTTTAGGAATGCTCTTCTTGGCTCAGCTAGAGAGGCATGAGAAGAGCTGAGACTTTGCTTCTGCACTTTAGGCTTCCATAGTTGCGCTCCACCTTGGCTGTGAGGGCCTGTTAAAATGGGAAAGATAATATTGACTATAGAACAGCAGGTAGCCCAGTGCATATGTGTGTTTAATGGTCCCTATTCTAGGAGCCTCCAGGTACTTAAGCGGAATTGCTCCAATAAACAGTCTCGCCGTATAAAACTGTGTCTCTTTTGATAAAAGCAACGAGCAAGTGGCTACACGATCACATCCAGGTGAAAAGATCTCTGTGAAATCCTGTGTTTCTGAAGAATGGATCATGGCTGACACATAAATTCAATGGAGCCAGACATCTTCAAGTGTTAAAACAAGGTTTTATCTGAAGTAACAGAGAAGAGGCGATGAAGTATTAGAAGAAATGGCGAGCTGGTTCAGTGTGGTAATTTTTTCAGGAGAGCGGTTTCAATGTGGGTGGTGGTAGAGATACTTCCGAACTTCAAAAAGGCACTTGCCATGCATTGTATCGTCAGTGGGTAGAAGTCCTGAGCTCCACCAGGTGCTTTAAATGTGTGTGTCCGGTAAATAAATGCATCTCTTTGGTTGCTCTGGGTGTGTGTGTGCATGTTCTGGAAGGGTGTATCTCCAACCATAACTGCATTTCCACATCATCTTCAAACCCTAGGTGTTTGGTAATTGTTCCCGAACAAAGGCCATGGCGGCTTCCTGCCTGGGCTGTCCGAGGATCAGCAGCATACTGCTCCTGTCAAGAATGTCAAACCCTTGCTGCGATGTTCACATAAAACAGAGCGCTACGTGGAGGGTGGGGGTTATGGGCCCAGCCCCCTTCTTTAAAAACGCTCACCGTCGTGTAGGAATGAAGGGAACAACAGCCATACCTTTGCATTAGTCTTACCTGGTCTTTCAGAATGATGTCAGCCATAACAGCCCCTTGGCACACCACAGAAATGTTTCTGCAAACTTTATTTTCTTTTTTAAATGGAGAATAAAGGAGAGTTAAAAAATTCAAAGCTGAGAACAAATCCACATTTCTTGGCATCGGGAAAGTTTGCATTTTGTAGTCATTGTTCCTTTTGTGGAAGTAGCCAGAGTTCCTCCAGCAGGGATGTGTTTCATTGGTCTATACATGGGTGTGTTTGCTGCTCTGTGTTCGGGTTGCTTGTCACGGTGTCATTCTTGTGTAAATTGTGTACATACGTGTCTTTCGGCATTTTGAGTCCATATGTGAGCCATGGTGCATCAGTCCGAAAGCCTTTTGACCCTCTGGCGCTGAAAGAGAGGAAGATCACCTCTTTCCAGCCTTACACGGAGCCACTGAAGGACTCTTCCTCTCAGGACATTTTATTCATCATTAATATCTTTATTTACTTCTGCTTGTCAATCCTTAATGTAATGGGACTGGTAAAAGGCTTCTTTAAAGTGACAGTTACTGCGGGGAAACACTGAACAAGCGTCTCTGTCTGTCGTCCGCTTGTCATAAAAATGTGTTAAAGCCCAGCGTGCGAGACGTGGGCCGCGAACACCGAGTCCATAATGTGATTTGTCAACGTTCCGTGACATAAAAGCGGCAGCATTATTAGGGGGAAATGAAATGGCCCGTGTCGTTCGCACCGATCCCTTCGCTAGGCACGGCAACTGCTCGGCGCGTGCGCTGGAAACCAACAGCTCCTCGCCCCACCAAGATGGCTGACAGTCCTTGTGAAGACAGTTATTGTTCCACCGCTACTCTCGCTTGCTTTTGTGTTGTTTTATAACTCTGTTTAAAATATTTCCTTTTTTTGATTTAGTTGATGCCTTTCTTCAAAGCAATGTACGGTGTTAGGCTTTTACGCTGAGATACTTATTTACTCATCTATATAGCAGTCGTTTTTACTATATCAAGTCAGGGTAAGTACCTTGATCAAACCCCACTGCCTGCTATAGTGCTCTTGAACTTAGATCGTGGTTGGAAAGGAATTGTTCTAACCACTATGCTACCGGTTTCTCTTATATTTACCAAAATATAGTTTCCGTTGTATACATTGTTAACCGATCAGATTCTTGTGTGTAGAATGGGTAGGAGTTTCATACTTTCCAGTAAGGCTTGCTTATGAATTATTGGGTAGCCACTGTGGTGACTACATTTTACATTTACATTTATTTATGTAGCAGACACTTTTGTCCAAAGCGACGTACATCTAAGCAAAAGTACAATTTATGCATTACGTTGAGAGAAGGAGACATAGCTGCAGACGTGAAAGTCTCAAGCAAACCCAGTTTGTTCCCTACCACTTGCTGCACCGAGGTGCATCGTTCAAGTAGGTGCATAAGACACAGGATAGACAAATCCCAATTCCCACACCAATTTTTTTTAATTAAATATTATAAGATACGCAAATGAGCAGTACAGTACTAGAGTAATGGTTGTATCTGGACTACAGTGGGAATTGTTTTATATATTCTGTTTCTTTTTATTTTTTTTATTTCCCTCCCTCAGAATTGGTGTAACTCTTTTTGGTGTAATACTGCTTTGATTTCAGTCACACTTTTTAGGTCCACTCTGTGTATGGCTGAAAGTGCGCTTCTGTGAATTTAATGCCTTGGAAGAGTGACATGCATCTGAAATCAGAGTCTTAAATTGAGGTTTTTTTTTTTTTTTTTTTTGAACAAACAAAACGTATGTACCACCATTTTTATCGGTTTATTTTATTCCGAAAGAAAAGTTCCAGCGATTTCAGGCGTACGTTCACAGGATTACTTTGTTTCCATCACCCGTCAGCGCAGTGACAGATGGTGTCGATGTCAGAGGTACGTGAGTGACAGAACAGGGAGGGGGGAATCAACATCACGGCCCATTAGGGATTTAAGCCTGTAATTCGGAAAGGATCATTTTACATTTGACCCTGTGCATAGCAGCGGTTTTTAATCTTCTGACTTGAAACCTTCAGATTCCATCATCTGGGTCATGAAGGTTCATTTTTTTTCTCGCTGGCTGTTGTACAGCAGTGAGCTTTATTTACTATTTGCCTAAGTTGTCATATGTGCAAGATGACAAGGAGAGTTTGCTGCCCTTCACATTTCTGTACAGGACAGTAGGCATCATAAAGAGCAGAGTACATCCTTAGGACTTGGGGTTGATCCATCCACTATCTGTGATAACTAATTATAACTGACTGTCATGCAGTCATTTATGCAGATCTGCTATTTTGGTTTCTGTGGTGTGTACATAAGAAAACCCATTGGTCTCATTTGGTTTTAATTTTTTTTTTCTGGCACATCCATCTGTACATATCCTTAGTTATTCCCTATTACCATATTCACTTGTATTTACGTTTACATTTATTTATTTAGCAGTTTTCTCCAAAGCGACGTACATCTCAGTGAAAATACAGTTTATGCATTACAATAGGAGAAAGAGACATAGTTGCAGACATGTGATTCTTAAGTAAACCTAGTTTTTCTTTCTGCTTGAAGCACTGATGTTCATTGCTCGAGTAGGTGCGTAAAACACAGGATGGATGAATCCTGATAACCTTTCTACAATTTTTTAAAAATTTTTTTAAATTTTATAAAAAGTACACAAATATTTACATACAACCCAGGAATAGCGGCTGTGTAAAGGCCTATCTGAGGATGATCATAAAGTTACAGTGCATGAACATTTACACCATACATGAGCAGGAGAGACCTTGGGCGAAGGGAGTCCGGAAAAGGTGAGTTTTCAGACCCTTCTTGAATGTATACAGAGTTTCAGCAGTTCTGAGTGAGAGGGAGAGGTCATTCCACCACAACGAAGCCAGAACTGAGAACCTACATGCTTTACTTTTTGTGCGCGGGACCAGCAAGCGAGCAGAAGTAGACGAGCGAAGGGGTCTGATTGGGGTGGAGCAGTTGATCAGGTCTTGTAGTTTTATTGATGAATTTGTTGGCAATAACCAGGGAATTTGATCCGGGCAGCTATAGGAACCAGTGCAGAGAAATGAGTAGAGTGATTCAAAAAGAACACTTAAAAAAAACTATTATTCAGTAAGATACCTAGCTGTACAGGGTAATTCAAAAAGAATTGAACACTTCCAAAAACGTTAATTGGTAATAAACATCATATGAAGATGTAGTATTCACAAAACTGTATAATTAAGATTAATTCTTTTCTGGAACTGTAAGAGTTCCTTTACAAATCAGTTTAGACTAAATGTTAATATGATATTTACTGAATAATAATTTTTTTTAAGTGTTCTTTTTGAATCACTCTACTCATTGGAGTGAAACTCGAGGACTGAACGAAAGCCAACTCAATGAATGAAGTCGCAGTAGACACCTGTGGGACTGGGGATGAGGGTGGCTGGTTTGGAATCAAAAGAGGGGCTGTTCTGTACCTGTTTCTCCCCTCTTACTTCTGGGCCAATGGATGAACCAAAGTCTCTGCTGAAGGCTGTGTTTGTCCCATGCCAATTAGAGCTATTTGTGGACGCTCGTGTCCACACCAAATAAATAATGCCCTACTTTGTCCTTGCAGGTCTCCTATCCTTTCTGGTGCCTTCCAGGAATCTTTGTGTTTTCCCCCTGACCATGCCCTGCACTTCCAACAGGGGAAATGCAATATTTTGTTGTCCAGCTTTTGGACCTGGTCTGACCCTCTAAATCGGTCCTGTGCTATGTACTGCTGGTGTAATTTATAGCCTGTATAAACTGTAGCCCTCCCCACACCTGAAAAACACTAACATTAGAACGTCCAGGGTCTCCTGTGTCCTCTCCTCTTTCCTGGGAGAGATAAGATGTCGGCACGATTAAGAGGGAAAGCTAATCAGATTCCTCCTCTGCTGTTGCCCAATGCTTACACTATGGAGACGGCTACACTATTTTGGGCATGGTGTATGGTTTGGGGGTTAATAATTTATGGGCGGTACTTTAATTTTTTTAATCTGTAAATGCGCACCTCTCAGAAACTCTATCTCTACTCCATTAAGATAACAAGATGAGAGTTGATGATCCTGGTTGAGGTCGTGTTTAGCAAAGGAAAAAATTGGCAAGTGGAAAGGTTTTGGTGTCGGTGAGCCCGGTGGATGAGTGTGATGAAGTGAACCTGGGCCTTCTGAGGAGTGCTATCACATTTGAAGCCTGAGTTGTGAAGACTAGCTCAGCAAAGCTTGGCTTAGTAAAGAATAATCTTAGTTTAACAGAGATTGGTAGAGCTCCTGAAGTCTGGGGGCTTGAGCTGTTGGTTCATGGCACTTGGGGTAGCAGGACTTCTTAAGCCTCCCTATCATCCCATAATGTCAGAGGTCAGTCCCCAATGTCCCCTAACAAACAAATGCCTTCACTTAAAATTCCTGTGGAATAGTGACCATAATCCTTTAACAAAGAGATGTAAAGCATAACAATTAGTGAACACTTAGCATGATCTTTTTTCTTGGGATCTCCAGCATCATCATAGAAGCCTGTTAAAAGAGAGTCGCTTCTACCATCTATCCAACATAAACTCTGTGACCCACACGTGGATTTTTATGTAACGTTTTCTTGAGAGGTATGGTCCTGCTGCCATTCTGTAGCTCCAAGAAGCTGGAGGTCACATGTCTCGTCATTGCAGTTGATTACTGATGTTAACATATAGCAAGTGTCACAGGCCTACAGTCTTTGGGATACACTTTATGGGTAATAACCTCATTTCAGCTGCACTGTCTGTAGCATAGAACTGGTGTTAGTCTAATGCAGCATGAAAACATTGAGCAGCAGGAAGAGGAAACTATGGAACTTCGGTATCATGACATGAGCATGAAGCCTGATGTTGGTTACATCTTCAACAAGAGCTACGGTTGAGAACTCCTCACAGATGGATGGACTGGAAGAGACCTGATGGTGGCTGGCTTTCGAATCAGCCACTACCCCCCCCCCCCACCACCACTGAGCCTAATGCTTTACCCAGCATGCACCGCTACCTAATGAAACCCAAGGCCTCATCGGTCACAGCCATGTAGAACACGCGTGGAATGGAGACGTGAAAGGCAAACTCGTACATCAGGGGCCAGGAGGGAATTCCATTTTCTTAAGTGAGGCAAAATGTGACCAAATGTGTGCTTGCTTCAGAGAGTACAAGAAATAAATTATAAACGATGAATGATAGGAGCACATAAATCCAGCACACAAACAGATCAATAATAACTAAAAAATCTTTAGGCTTCAGCATGCTATTCAGGCAGAATAGTTTACACATTCATGACTTGGGGAAGCGATAGGCGAGGCTGCCTGGGTTGCTCAGGTTATTTATGCATCTGCCAGAGGACTTCCCATCTGGAACTGAGCATGCTGGGAAAATCTGATTCATCATCAGCACTTGGCAAGATTGGGTAATTAATGTCATTCCAAACATTAACACTTTAAATTGCTCCCATGTTCCCTCCTACAATCTGCTAATGTCCCTCAGTCGTCTTAATGAGGAAATGTAAAGTATGTTCCATCTTTATTAATGCATATTCTGTATACATAAACAATTTCTGACATTGTTTATTTGCCTGGTAACTATGTTGAGTCGTAACGGTTGGCAGGAGATTTAGAGATGTTCCTTGGAATTTTGGTTGATTCCAATAATGTTTATTACATTTCTTATAAACATTAGAAATAAGCACCCTCTTCTAAGAACCTGTAACAAATTTTCATCAAGCTTGCATTGGACATTGTTTTTCATTTATAGTTTGGAATTATGCCTGGGGTAAAGCCAAGAGACACAGGAAGTCTCTCTCAAAGATTTCATGTGCTCATTGCTGTGTCATAGTCTAGAGAATTGGCCGTTTTTATCTTGTTACCAGTGTAGGTATAGGTAAGTCCTTTGGTCCCTTAATCAGAACTCCCGGTGATGTGCAATTTCCCTTACCTGTCTAAGTTGTGTCAAATGTACCAAAAACAGACACTTGTTTGGCAGACTGCATTTGTGGAGGGATTTATTCTGAGGTCCTGCAGAGTTGTGACAAGATGCTGCCTCTAGGTTGTGGCGAGAAGTTCCTTCTGCCAGAGTATGTGTGTGTTTCTGCCTGCACAGCACACTCGTACACTTGCAGCAGAGGGGCCAGTAGTGTGAAACGCATGGTGCTTTGTTTCACACCTGTTGGAACTGTCCGGGTCCTTCAGTGGGTCACTACAAGCATATTTTCAACGGAGATGAGTAACGGTGATCAGGAGCTGCGCTCATACCTCACGTAATGGGGTCCTGTGATAATCGCTCTAACAGCTTCAGAATATATACACACACACACCCTTCTCTCATGCACAGGCTTGTAAATTCAGTACAACAGCAAATTTATGCATTTTGCAGTCATTCCACTTCCATAAATATGCTTAGAGCAATCCTTGTAAAGATGCATTAGACACTACAACTGCACATGTGGACTCAACCCCATGTGCAACTCCCGTCCTGGGTTAAGGCTCGCGAGTAGTCAGTCAACACTATAGCAACATGGAACAACGCTCATAGAAACACTGCAGAAAATAAGAGAAGAAAAAAACGATACTCTAAGTTTAACTGTATACAAAAACAATTATGCTTAGTGTCACACAACATGGGTAGAAAACATACTGTCATATTGCAGTACTGTCAAATGATTATCAATAATGAATGAAAGCAACAAATTAAAGGGCAAGCTAGAAATTATACAGTACTTATTTAAAGAATATATAGAAATGGTATAAGCTGAGGAGAGAGGATGGCATATTTGGTTAGAGCTGCTTTCAGATCCAGAGGCCAGGTTTGAATTCTGACAATTTCTGTGGTACTCGTGAGCAAAGTACCTACCATAAATTCTCTAGTAAAAATTACCCAGCTATATAAACAGGTAAATAATTATAGGTAGCTTAATATTGTTGTATAAATGTATTTGGAGAAAAGTGTCTACTAAATAAATTTACTTTTTGTAACAAATGTAAAATACCTTAGTGTTTTCACTGTCATGCATAAAATACTATTTTTAGTTTTTTGATTAATTTTAGGTGCCACATTTTTCATCCAGGAACCATTTTTTCCCTAGAAGAAATAATATTCATTTTATTCCCTCCCAATGGGAATTAGCCTAACAGGGTGATTCCAGTGAACAAATGAACTCTGGGATGGTGTGTTTAAACATCTGTAGGAGGCGGATTCTGGCTTTGCTGCAGTGCTGTCTTTACAAACTGAAAGTGGTTTTTTCTCTCTCTCCCCTTCTCCCCGTGTCCTCTCTTTGTGTTTCTCCTTCCTTTCCTTCTGCACTTTCCAGGGCTTCTTCCGTAGGAGCATCCAGAAGAACATGGTCTATACATGCCACCGAGACAAGAGCTGCATCATCAACAAGGTCACGAGGAACCGCTGCCAGTACTGCCGCCTACAGAAGTGCTTCGCTGTGGGCATGTCCAAGGAGTGTGAGTCCTGAATCAGCGTGTCTCCGTCTCCTACTTGTGTGGCAGTTGAAGATTTATTCGCATCAACAGTCCATTGAGCTCCACATTTCGTTCTTAAGATGTCGTTATAAATAGACAACGTGTTCTTCCCAGAATCGGCCTGTCATTCTGCGAATCCATCATTCCCCAGAACACTTGAGGCACTGTGCACCGTGTGACCGCACCTTCCACGTCGCTCCATTGCTTAGGGCCTCTTTGTAGAAAGTCTCCTTTTGCAGAAATCATGGGAGGATTTCAGACTTTCTAATTTTAGGTGTAAGTGTGTGACAGTAGGGAATGTCTGTGTGTTGGTGTGGATGAGTTACTCCAGAAATGCAGAGGCTGCGTCCTGTGAAAAAGCCCTCAAACTCAGTGCTATAAACCTGACGCTCGTACCAGTGTTCATACTGATACATCCATACTAATATTCATATCAGTGTGAGGACGGTCAGGCACCTTGCTGCCCATCACTTACCCTTTGATTTGCCTTGGCATTGTGTAATACATTGTAATACAGGTCTCCTGTTTACTGGCAGACAGGCAGAAAGCTCAGTGCAAGAGATGGATGTTGAAGGCAGGAGGTCCCTGGGGTGCCACCTGGTCGACAGCCCCCCGCGCCCCCATCCACACAATTCCCCTCCTCCCCCACCATCTCCCCGAACGCTCATCTGTCACACGTGACAAAAAGCGGGTTCCGCCCGCTCCCTTGGCGTCAGCCGTACGTCGTGCGCCACATGCTAAGCAGGGCATCGGGGGGGTCTATGATGCCACTGCTGGCCTCCAGCTGGGAGGGCGAAGCGCTACTCCATCCATCACCTTGCCCTCACCCTCACCGTCACAGTCCCTGCATCGCATAAACAACCCGTTAGCGACAGCTGCCAGCAGCTCAGGGAGGAATATGGACCTTCTTTGCCAAGTACAGAGAGCAAGGTTCGTGGTAGTTGAGGAACTTGACAGGAGACCTGGAAGGCGGTACATTTAAATCCTAGGAGGGCAGCTGCTGTTGTACCTTTGTCAACTTGTTGTAGCAGCATGTTCTGATGTAAATATTTCCTTCCTCAGAAAACTACCGGTGGGGTGCCCAACACATAATTCTCTCCTTTCAGTTGTAGTTAAAACTGACTTCTCATTAAGCTGACTGCTGTGCATTTCTGTTTCTACGCGTCACATGTTGTTGGTTCCCTTTTATTACATCAGCGCTGGCGAATATCTCCACTTCATACTCCATTATAGAGTGAGGAGATGATTCCACCCTTCTGTGCATTTTCCCCTTTGCAAAGCCATCTGCAAATTAATATGAGGGCATGTGGCCCTGTGCCCCTTCTTCTCATCCCAAGCCATGCTATGTGTTTGCCATGGGGAGGGGGCACTAATTGAATATGCATGCATCTCAGGCAGCTGTGATTGGTAGAACGAGTCCAGCGCATTGCTTTTCCTGCATTAGTTTTCTCCAAGCCGTGTTTCACGCAACGGAAACAGATGGAACGTCGCACTGACTAATTTAACACCTTTTAGGGCGTCCCGTGAATGCAACCTGTGGGTTGGAGGGACACTACAGTCGCTGAGGGCTCGGTAATTTCAGCCTGATGGTCCTGTACGGAATTATATGTCACACCCGCTGGAAGGGTTTTGCACTGGTCTTTTGCTGATTAAAATCCCGGCTGTGCAAGTGTGCATAGGGAGGGCAGATTGAAGTGTGTGTGTGTGTGTGTGTGTGTGTGGGTCAGTGTCAAGGCTACTGTAGCATCCTGAGTGTCACGTGACCCCTGAAATAAATGGTAACACGAGTGGTTACCCACTGAGACCGAGCAGCAGCCCTGCAGTGAAGTGGTTATTGTTTGTCAGTCTGTGTGGGTCTTCCTGGCAACGTTTATGCTGCTGTGACACCCAAACTCACTTGGTTTCTTTTGCTGTAAATCAGTACTTGTGTATGAGTGAAAACAACTTACAGATGCTGTAATGAGTAATTCTGTCCCCCCTCCTTTCCGAAAATAGTTCCTGTGCGGAATATTGAACTCCACACGGATCATTGATCATACCGATATGACTTCTTTAAGGGATCACGACATGTAGACGAGGAAACCAAGGAAAAAACATAAACATCATTTTTTTTAATTTGCTTTGCTGAATGTGCATTTTATCTAAAGGAAGTTATACATTTTCTATTTTACCTTTTGCCTATTGATGCAGCTAGGTGTTATCGTACCCAGCTTGAGGGTTTCACCAAAGTTTTGCGCACTGGTTCTTAACCACCTTCACCACCAACCAGTTACTGTGTTATTAAAGAGGTAATACTCTAAGCTAAACCTGCAGTTATTTCATGCAGAGTCACAGTATCTCCTTGAAATTCTGTGATCAAATGGCTGAGCTTTCAATCAGATGATCTTCACTGCATTTTGCAGTTGAACCAATGCACAGTGTCATTGTGAGACCTCAAAGTGGTTATTTCCTGTGGGAGGTGTTGATGAGATTGAGTTCTTCTCTATATTTACTCTCCCCTCTCTTCGGGTATTAAAAACCCATTTATTTTCATGGTCCCTGGTCCAATGCATCATTCAAATAGATCTGCGCGCTGTAATTTGGTTTGAGTGCCCAGTAATTGATTGCCAGAGGCGATCCGACTGTCGTGTCATGCTCTCCTTCAATCATGCCACGCCAGTGAACCTGCCCAGTCTGTTCCCCTCAGCAGTGTGGGTCCTGCCATCGCCAAGAGCTTGCCCTGACCCCCATAAATGGTGTGTATGTTTCTACAGTCAGTAGTTTAAATGCTGGCAGCTTGATACCTGACAGGACCCTGTGCTGCATCTTGGATATTTCTGGTGTTCTACTGCCAGTGAGCTGGCACTCATGACATGTGTTAGGACTTTAATACAGGTTTGAGATGTTAAGGAGCCGAGATGTGTGCAGACTTGCAAAAAATGCGCCCAGGGGATTTCTGGGACCAGGACTGAGGACCGCTGTGGTTGGAGATTGATAAATTTATTGTTAGTCACTGCACAGGTCTCATCAGGGGTCACCAGTGATTTCCAGCCCCCTGTGTACTCACATCAGTGATCACAGGTCACTCACATTACACCTGTGACCATGAACATGTTTTAAAAAGTATTAATGACTCCAGTGATACATCTTGTATCTTGACGGTTTTACACCATTGAATAAAATTTTTTACAGTGCAGATTTATTGCATATTGTGGTCTGTTAAAATGCCAAATATTTAGCATAAAGGGACTATAAAAAAGATAATAAAAGACTAGCATATGTGAAGGATGCAGCATTAAAAGAATGTCAACATGCATATCAAGTGAGACTTTGTGTGCGTCCCCCCCCCCCCAGAGAAGGACGTTCTAGTAGGACTCAGCCCAGAAGAAGTGGTATAATGGAATTAGGCTGGTGAAGTGAGAAGATACATGACACGGTCACCTAGGAGGTCCATCAATTATGTATGGGTGGTAAACCAGAGCAATCTCAGGGTATCCTGTTAGCGCACATGCTTCACTGTTTGCTCAGGGGCTTAACAGGGAAACCAGAGTAAACAAGGACAGCTGAGTGTGAGCCATCCACAAAGGACAGGATGAACTCTCACTATAACTGGACCAAGTGTGTGACTCCATAATGGCTGCCCTTGAACCCAGAGCTATGTGCTGCTGGAATGCCAGCATTGCCAGGTCGGTTGTAAAGGAACTCTCTTGTCCTTCAGTGAAGAAAGTGTATGTGAATTCGTTTCTATCAGTTAACCCAAGCAGTGTCTACCCATCATAGGTCATCTTATATTATGTATCATGTGGACAGTGAATAATTAAAAGTAATCCTCTAGTCAGAGTGGGACAGGACACACATTAGGTTAAACCCCAACATGTTCTGCAGTTACATAATCCAGTATGTTTTTTTTTTTTTTTAAATCAATCCGCTGATGGTAAAACGACACTGCAGTGATATTGTGATAAAACCCCGCTGTGAATGTTTGTATAAAAGTAGTACAGGGGAATGACTTGGTCCCTGAGCGTAAAACATGAAGATGTTAGAAACCACACAGACTTGTTCTGACCCATATTGACTCAGCACTAGGTGTACTTTCAACCTGACTTTTTCACAGTGGATATTTTTTATATGCTGGTTTCAAACAGAGCTAAAACCCATACAAGACTAAATCCTCTGTATTTTTTGAGAGTGAAGAGAGTAAGCTGACCAGTTTTATTCTGTCTGACTGAAGTTAGTCTAATAATGTGGCAGAGCTAGTTTTTCCTTAAAGACCTTAGCCTTTTACCCAGATGCCACTGCTCTTTACTGAGTGACAGAATGTAGAACATCTCAGGAACACAGACATCCTGCTTTCCACTTTATATGGAGCCATTGCTGCATTTGTGCATGACGGTCAAAAGTCTTAATGAACATTTTGCATGCCATTAAATAACAGTGCTGATGTAGTTTGACATGTTTATTTATTTACTTAATCCTGCCCTGCCTTTGACTGTCTTTGTCACGGAGCTCAGTTATGACGAGATTGGGAATTATAACCGTTTCCGCTCCCTTTTATTGTTGAGTCTTCTGAATGCATCATGCATCTCAACAGGAAAATCTTTTTTTTTTTTTAAAAAAAAAAAAAAAAAAAAGAAGAAAAAAATGCATCACCAGTTGAAACCTGAATATACCTATGCGGTCACTTATTGCTTAACAGACTCTTGGTAACGCTTAGTTTAACGGTTTCTCTTCTGTCGGAGCACCGAATTCAGGATTTAGAAAATAACACACAAGTAAATACATCTGGTTTTGTCCCTGTCTTAAGATTTCATCCTAAACAGGCATCTCTCGAGAGAGGTCTGCTGCCCCAAAAAATGGTACTGCATTGTCAGGAGTCTCATTGATGTTCTTTCTATCGATGCTTTGGTGTCCTCACAGCGGTCCGGAATGACCGCAACAAAAAGAAGAAGGAGAGCCCAAAGGCGGAGTTCACCGAGAGCTACGAGCTGACAGCGGAGCTGGAGGCCATTGTGGAGAAGATCCGCAAGGCTCACCAAGAGACCTTCCCATCACTCTGCCAGTTGGGCAAGTACACTACGGTGGGTAGATGGGTCCAGGTTGCACTGCTCTTTATTTGTGCTCCCTGCACTTAAAGATCACTTCCCTTTTGTTAAAATCAATAAAATCTGACAAAATCATGAACCTGATCAGCAAACGAGAATAACTTGTACTAGGGAGTAACATACAGCTGACTGCTCTGTTTAGGTCTTGTCATTCTGTGGGTCGATGTAATCTGGGCTTGAGTAATCAAGCAGGAAAACATGAAACTGGAGTAGTCTCTGAAAATGTAGGTGTGCACGCAGATTAAACATGGAATTGTACCCATCAGTGCAAGTATTGATGGCGTAACACAAACGTCACGCTGCAAATATAAGTTTGTACCCTTTCTATTATTCTAAAGCTGTTTGTTTCATATAGAAGCAAGTTGTGGTGAAACGGATTTATTGACTGCAGTTGAAAACCACATCAAGAAATGTGTTTGGGCTTGCTGGGCCCAGCAAGAATAGAGGATCATTTGCAGCAGACGACGGTCACACTTGAAATGGCCATTGGTCCACACAGATTGATGAGTGGAATAAATGCCACTGTCTGTTTCAGCTTCGTAAATCAAAGCAGAAGTTTGGATTAATGCTCAACAACGGCTTAGTTTAACATTTTACATTAGTGTCACTCTTTGGGGTTTATTTCCAGCATCATCTTTTATGAATAAAGTTTTTCAGCATGAAAAATCCTCCTGTCCAATTTAATGTGAAATGCGAGACTAACAAATTAATCTGGTCACACAGACAGAGACCCTGATGGCTGAGTGAACACGAACAACAATATTTGATACAAAATATAGGCCTCCCTTGTATAATGAATAGTGGGGAAGCTGGTAGTGTAGTGGTTGGAACTGCTGCCTTTGCACCCAAAGGTTGCAGGTTTGAATCCCACCTCTGGCTGTAGTACCCTTGAGCAAGGTACTTACCCTAAATTACTTCAGTGAAAATACCCAGTTGTATAAATAGAAGATAATTGTAAGTCACTTTGGAGAAGAACATTAGCTAAATGGATAAATGTAACAAAGGCTCTTGTACATATTAAGACTTTGACCCCAAGCAAAAAAAAAAAAAAAAAAAAATTTAAATGCTAGAAGTTGAAAAGGCAAAGTAAAGCCGAACCTGTTACTTTAAATTTGAAGTGGTAAAATTCATAGAATTCTCTTGAAAAATAATTGCATTTTGAATTACCTTTTGTGTTTTATAGTTTACTTTTCACTTACTGCAAATGATACTCTATGAATAGCCCAGTGCAGAGGGGTTACAAGTGTGACTAGTGATTACAGTACTTATAAGAACTGCCTCCTTATGTTGTGTTCTGATAATCTTTATGTAGCACCTTTAAAACTCCTTAAAGTAGTTTACAAGAAGTGTGAGTTCTAATACAATTTTCATAAAAAATCAGCATTTTGACTCAATAAAACAACAAAAAAACACTCACTCACTTCCATTAACTGGTTGGTCTGGTCTGGGTTGTGATGGTCCAAAGAATATTCTGGAATCTATTCAAAACTGTAGCTTGTCCTGGAAATGTAGAGTTTGATGCATGTACATCCTGGATAACGTGCCATCTTATCACAATTACACAGACTTATTCTCAAGGACAATTTAGAGTCACCAATTCACTGGAAGCCCTTCTTTGGACTGTGGGAGGAAACCAGAGCACCTAGAAGAAACTTATGTGCACACAGGGAGAACATGCAGACTGTGTACCAGCTGGAATTGCATGTAGAGCAGTTTTGATATTCTGGACTGGGTTTTCGCTTAGATTTTTTTCCTCTTTAGAAGACAAGGGTGGAATTTTGCACATTTGATGAATTATTTATTCTCACACACACACACACACACACACACACACACACACACACACACACACACACACACACAGTCTCAAACCGCTCATTCTAAGTGGAGTTGTGGTGAGCCGGAGCCTAACCCAGCAACACAGGGCGCAACGCTGGAGTGGGAGGGGACACACCCAGGACGGGATGCCAGTCCGTCACAAGGCACCCCAAGCAGGACTCGAACCCCAGACCACCAGAAAGCAGGCATAGGCCAAACCTGCTGCACCCTCCAATTATTTATTCTTCCCATTTAAATAATTTTCAATGTTCTTAATGTGATTTTTTTTTTTTTTTAATTTTTATTTTTAATTTTAAATTCTACATGAATAGATCTTCAGGAACAAATCATACTTGTTTGAGAGGGAAGCCTGTATTTAATACAGCAGCTTTTAATGGTAGAAATGCTCAGGTGTGGTACCTTGTCTCCTAAGCAGGTTCAGGATTTACTTTATAATTGTGCTTGTTACCACTTTGTGGTTTAGCTGACACTTTTTTCCAAAGTAAGTTATCACTTTAGCCTCTTATTCAGCAGGATATTACCTGAAGAATTCCAGACAAGTACCTTGCTGAAGGGATACAACATGGTTACCCCATTATACCACCTGGTAACATCTTGCTGACTTGCTGGATGTTGAGATTGGGGTGGACCACAAAGAAGAGCTCAGAATAGGCCTGCTAGTGAGAAGTTGGGTAGCACAGATTGACTAACAGCACAGCGGTGATAGACGTAACGTTGAAGGTTTGAAGCAGCAGGATCAGCTGCACTGCGGGTCTTTCCAGGCGTCCCACGGGAATGCTCTTAGCAAAAGCGCAGGGTGTTTTCTGGTTACTAATGTGGCACATGTTGCGATAAGAAGAGGTACTACGCAGGAGGTTTGCAGTCACATAACCTGTCACTACGTTGGACTGTCTCGGCTTGTTATTTAGGTGTCGTGCTTCGTCACGCTTCCTCCTCCTTCCAAAAAAACACAGAAGGTGACCCATTAATATCTTTCAATCTTTTATTTTCCATAGAAATGGCCAAAAATACAATTTATAGGCGTCAGTTGTTACTGTATGTATATTTTTTAGGGTGCATTTCATGAAGATGTCTTATAGATAATGTAGCCTGTTTATTCAATATCTTGCAGACTCTTTATTGACATGCAGAAAAGGAGGAAAGTCAGCCTGTGTCTTTCATTCCTTTTATTGATGTAATGTTATAAGTACATACCATAGACTGTGAACAAACATACTCTTTCCATATAATTTACTCAGCAAGTGATTTTTTTAAAGTGAACGTTAGGAAAAGAACACTAAAAAAAACATACTTTTAAAATAAGAGAATAAAGTTTATACTTAAAGAGTGAAAATAACTTTGCTTCTGGACTAGTTCTCTCATACAGTTGACTTCATGGCAAACGGCCATAAATAACACAAGTGGTCATAATTCAAGGAAGTCTTTTCCATTTCCTGCCTTAGAAGTGCAGTAATTGGAAGCACTAATGAGCTTGTGTTTTGTACGCATGTTTCTTGGAAATGAAATTTTCCGAAACTCTTCACTGAATGCAGTTATAAGGTCTGCTCTTCCATGTCCAGGGTTCGTGGGATACGGTTATAATCTGCATTGTGATTAATTAGGGTTACTCATCGGCGGTGAGAACTCCTCTATTCGTTATTCCGACGGATTGTTTCCTGACATGCCTTTTAAATCTCTTTATCTGAAACAGAAGAAGAGCGGGCCTCTCTTCAGATTAGGTTAAAGCTTCAATTATGCAGTGAAATATTTAAATCTCAGCCTGATATGATTTATAAGTTCATTGCAGGGTGAGGGTAGAAGACTTGCAAGCTATAGGAGAGGGGCTCTCTCTGGAAAGAAGCGCTGGCTCACTGGTGTGAAGAGGAGCAAGATGATGGTGCTGATGATGATGATGATGATGATGAAGAAGTGCAGACTAAATGAATAAAACACAGCACATGTATGTGATGGAGTAGCAGTAAGCATTAGCAGTGTAGCACACATGACTATCCTAATTTTCCACTGACACATTGTGATTTTCTTTTTTTTTTTTTTTTTTTTTGTTCTTTGCCGTGAACATTACCATGTTTGATTTATTGAGTTGCGTTTCTTGAACGTTGCCAGGTTATTTTTCACATGCCACAGCCTGTCTAATTTGTTTGGATAAATGCCCTTAAATGAAATTAGAATTCCCTGGCCACTTCCTTGTTTTTCTGTATTGAATTATGGCGCTGGGGTAATTGACTGAGATTGCACTGGAAATCGGACCACGGAGCCCTGGCTCAGGGAAGAGCAAGACGAGTTGTTTTAATATCTGAACCTCGGCACCTCGCTTCCACTTGTTTCGTCCACCAATCGAAGCAGACGTCTGTCAGCAAAATGTGCCCTATTGTGCTCCTCCGAGCTCATTCGGAGTGATTTAAGCGCGCCTGTAATGTGTCTTTCACTTAAGCGAAGATCATATTTAGTGGCCTTTTCCCTGTGGAGGGCTCTCCGGAGACCAGCTATAGATCCGGCCCACCCTGCCGTCCGCGCTAACTGCCCCCAGAGAATTTACTGGGCATAAGAGCGATCCATCTCCGTGGGGCTGATAATGTGCAGCCTCTTCCCTCTCCCTACCAACTGGGAAACAGATGGTGTTTCTGCGATGCTTTGTTTGTGTCCTCACAATGAACGAGGGGGGGGGGGGCGTTTGTGCAAACGTCCAGTTCGATCACAGAGACGTACACCTCATTCATTAGTGAGAAACGTTCAAAACGGAATGTGGGCGCATGCCCTGGGAGCCCCGCTCTCTCACCACCACCATATTTCGGTGGAAAAAAGCGTTCTGATTAGATGTTGGTGACTCATCATCAGTCCACGATAAAGTTGGGGAGAAACGCGTGAAGCTGTCTGGGTGTGGGGTGTCCAGACTGTCCCCCCTGCTTGCAGTAGGCTCATCTGAGCCGAGTGCAGCACCAACACACACACACACGTATGTGGTCTACCCCACAGCAAACACCCTTAGAGATAATATATAAGCACATATTTAACACACATGTATTTTACATAAATGCACTGACACACACACACACACACACTTGGGGCTAGTCACTGTGAATATTTGAACCTTCTCAGTCCATCAGCACTTGCTGGGCTAAGACTAGAGCCTTCGTTTCCTGTTCCAAAGCTTGTCTGAGACCGGAGAAAGTCACAATGGGTGGCTGCGCAACCCCAAAAAAGCACGATAACGTGTGGAAACAATAAACTCTACACTATTTACCGGTTCCAGCTGCTACGACTTCTTGGTGTCGTTTTTGACCTTCATAGACATTGTGAAGTGCATGTTGCAGTGCTTCTTTGTGTACATTGTATATTTCTCAGAAATGTCTCTCGTGACTCATCCCTGACGCTGTTTGTATTGCTGTTGTCTCTGTTCTGCGTGCGTTTATGCGTGCGTCTCTCCCTTCCAATCCGCATTGTGACGCCTTTGAGAAGCACGATGCGCCGAACTTGGGAGTGTGCGACGAGGCCGCTCTGCGATAGAACACAGCTGGCTGCTTATGGACATGCAGTCGGCTGCACAAAATTGAGAGGCGACGCATATTTATTGCTGTGCTGCTGAATCCGTCACGATGCTTGACACGCGGGGAGACTTCTCCAGATATTGGGGATGCAAACTCATGCCGTACATCCGATTTAGCCCAAGCGCCGCAATTAATGGCACTGATTCTGTCCATTAACAGCGAGATTAAGATGTTTACTTACCACTTCACCAAAGCTTATCCTTTATTTGTTAGAGGCAGATACACTGTTTCCTCTTCCTGTCACTTTCAGTTCCACTCGTTGCCCCCCCACCCCAACAAACCCCACACCCCCTTTGTGCCAAAGCCAAGTGAGGGAACATGTTATACTCTCAGTTGCTGCCTCCCAGGCCCATCTGGGTGTCCTCACTGAGTTAATGGTGTCACATCAAAGACCACCCCCATACCTCTCATGGCGGTATCGCTGACTTGCATCACCGCCCGCACGTCTTGCCAAGCAGCCCCCTCGCAGGCGCAGAAATAACCTCCATTTGGTCTCCGTGGTGCATTACGGGAACTTGACACAGGAAATCTCTGCTGAGACTAAAGCAACAGCAGTTAGACACATTTATTTATCCTTTCAGATGCTCACGATGCGCTTTTCTCGTCCTCCTCCCGTGTTTGTTTGCTTCCGAATTCAGAACTCGAGTGCAGACCACCGCGTGCGGCTTGACCTGGGCCTGTGGGACAAATTCAGCGAGCTGGCCACCAAGTGCATTATCAAGATTGTGGAGTTTGCAAAACGAGTGCCTGGTTTCACAGGGCTGACCATCGCTGACCAGATCACCCTGCTGAAAGCTGCCTGCCTGGACATTCTGGTGAGTGCTCTGCTTGCGTGTGTGTGTGTTTGTGTGGGCGTTAACATTGCAGAGTGTGTGCAGGTAGGTATGGTACGTGCTCGCTCAACGTTTGTGCGTGTCCACGTCATACCTCTTCAATATACATGTGACCACGTGGTTGTCTGCGCGTCTGCGTGTGTGCGTGTGTACGTGCTCGCCTGCTTGATGGATCTGAGCTGTGTCTGCACTGCAGCATCAGCAGCCAGGCCTTTTGGGTTTGAAAATTAGATTCAGCGCCTTATCGCTGCGCCCTGCAGCGCGGATCCATCTTTTATCGCGGAGCAGCAGCCTCGATTGCGAGGCCCGCGAGGCTCGTAGATGCGCTTTATTGCGGCAAAAAAGCCCGCGGGATGGCCAGGCGGTCTGTGTGTGTGTGTGTCTGTGTGGGATGGCCAGGCTGGGCTGGACGGAGTTCGTTTGGCCCTGGTTGTCCTCGGTTTAGCGCCAGGTGAGCCTGTGGCTCTGAAGTAGTGCCCTGGGCTTCACATCTCAGCTGGGTCAGTGATCGGTGAGCGCCGCTGCACAGCCTGGGGTGTTGTATCTCTTTCATTGTGCCAAAATCTGCTTTAAATGTGATTGGGCCGACCCTCAAAGAGCTACTTAGCAACACAAAGGGAGGAATGAGGGTCCGCTGAGGGAGCAGGTTAATTAACACAAAGCAAGTAGAAAAGGCGTGTTTAGAGTCTCCTCCCTGCCGTACGTCAACGAGCGCCTTGCGTAGCTGCCAAATGGCACGGGGTTCTCTAATGAGCTCTTCGTGTGCAGATTCTCCCATCGTTTCTGCGCCAGACTTGAAGGCTGCCAAAGAGCTGGAAACGTCCTCGGGTGCTGCTTGTAGCACTAGAGGGAAATGGGCGATGCGGACGAAAACGTAGTTAGCGGAAGGCCCGTGACCACGCTCCCCTCTCTTGTCTGGCGGTTGCGGCAAACGGAGGAGCTGGAGCGGTGAACGAGGGGCAGGAGGGTTGGTGTGGGGAGAGAGCGTACAGCTGCATGGGGCTCAAGGCCCGCTGCGATTTGGGGAGGGGCCGTGCCGTTCTCTTTCCCTGAGCCGTCCTGGCCTTCTCCCGCCCATCTCGGCACCGCGGGGACTTTCATCCGGAGCCAGCCTACGGCGGACAGCCGGCAGTCTTCCTGCAGACCCAGGGAAATTCGGCTGTGATCCGTATGCCGGCGCCCTGTGGCATTTCGAAACAGAGTCAGAAGAGAGCAGCGAGCTGCTAAGTGGCTGAGATGAGTGTGGGGTGGGATGCTACCACTGGCTTGAGCTGTCATCATCATCACCATCATGACCATCATCATCCTCATCACTTTCTTCCTAATGCAGCTTCAGGACCGGGGAAGTGAGCCTTGCAGTCAGAAATGAGATGAGCAGATAGGAGCTGAGGGGGCCGAGTGTACGGATGCGAGAAGTGTGTGCCGTCGGCGCTCTTCTTCATGCCTCGTTCTGTGAAATGGTGAATCCAGTGAAACACGCAGGCTAAGTTGAGATGTCTCTACTTCACACGTCCTGCCACAGGAGCCAACAGTGATTAGAGCTGGGCTTGAAGCCTACCCAAAGCTGTATGGTGGAGTAAGGTATTTACTCTGAATTGCTCCGGTAAAAAGACTAGTTGTAGTATAAACGGGTAAATACCTCTAAGCAGTTTAAAACGATACGTCGCTTAAGAGGAAAGCGTGAGCTGTACAAATATATACTGTAGAAATAAATAAAATGACCGACTGACCGCTTCGCTTACCTGGCTGTGGCACCTTCGCCGTTCCTCTGACAGGCCTCTGAAGAGCATGCGATGAAGCGCAGGAAGCATCCTGAGGTCTGGCTAGCCGCTGAGGGAGATGCTAGGCGGCACAGCCATGTTTTATTCCCTTTGATCGCACTGCTCCGCGTCAGCCCTGTCGCGCACAATGTGCTTCAAAGACGCCCTTTTGCCGCCAGTTGGAGTGCAAGAACTTCCGCCTTTCCCAGAGGCTCACGGGACATGTTGGGTGTTTCCTTTCCAGGTGGAATAAAGCTGTCTCCATGTCTGAGTGCGTCTCAATGCAGGGTTTTCGGCCGTTGGTGCGAGTTTGGTCTGAACGCACTCGGTTGGTGGCGTGTTGAGCCAGAAACAGCACGAGGTGACTAGGTACTCGTCAGTCTAGCGAGGCTTCGCTCATCTCACCTTCTTCCTCCTGTCTCTATCTCCATGCGCTGGTTGTCTAAGTCAAAGTTTCCAATAACAAAATAAGTGTAAATGAATTGTTAGAGTTGTCGCCTTCCACTGGAAGGACCCAGGTTCGAATCCCTCTCCTACTGTAGTACCATAACTTACCGTGACTTGTTCCAGTAAGAATACCCAGCTGTATAAATAATAAGTCAATTGTGAGTCACTTTGGAGAAAGTCATAATAATAATAATAATAATAATGATGATGATGATGATGATGATGTAATTTTAAGTCTCAGGTCTTCATTTCCTTTTTCTGACAGTCATGGTCACTGTTCATCGCTTTTTCCTCTTTACTCCATCTGCTACCGCAGATCCTTCGCATCTGTACGAGGTACACCCCCGACCAGGACACCATGACCTTCTCAGACGGCCTGACGCTGAACCGCACGCAGATGCACAACGCCGGCTTCGGTCCACTCACCGACCTGGTGTTCACCTTCGCAAACCAGCTGCTCCCCATCGAGATGGATGACACAGAGACCGGCCTCCTCAGCGCCATCTGCCTCATTTCTGGAGGTAGGGAACTTGAAGCGCCCGACGATGGCTTGGTAGCGTGTGTCACGTGATCCCCGGGGCCCAAAAGTATACGGTTCCAGCTTTCTGTCCTTTAGTGGTCTTAGATTTTGGATGTTTGTTTATGTGAAGGGCTTTGGCACAGCATGCTGTCCTGCGGTCGTGTCCGAAGGGTTTCTGCGCGTACAGCACTGCAGAGAGCACGGTGACCGCTCATTGTCCTGTGGTGATGACCGTCTGGTAGGACCGTGGCTTTCGCAGACCGCAGCCTCTGCTGCAGATGATACAGTCGATGTCCTTGAAGACAAATCTTTTGCGTGACGGGCTTTTACTTTCCAAAAGGATGAAAGCAGCATTGCAGATGTGACATGTCAAAGTCTGTCTCTTTGTGATGTTCCACCACAGGATAACCTGAGTTTGAACTTGCTTTTGGCACAAAAGACAGACATTAAAAAAAGGACGGCATGTGAATTCAAATTGGGTTTGGCACCTCCTATTGAACGGAGACAATGGCGAACCTGCAGGTGGGGAAAGTCGTCTTCGGTGCCGCACCCGTGGAGGACAAAAATGAATGCCGGCTCCCGCTTCGAGGACTCGGCTCCACCAGAAAAGTGTGAAATCTGTCAAATATCACACGACATTATGCAATCAAAAGGAAATCGAGCGGGGAGAAGGCAACCCGTGGCGGTGCGCTTTGCCTTGGAGAGGGTGCGCGGGACAGCGCTGCCTTTCAAGTATCTGCGTCGCCATCTGTTGGCTGTGCCAAGTACAACAGGCTTCCTGCTCCTGTCAGTGTGCTCTCGGAGAAGCGTTTCCACGAGTTCTGCTAGCAAGTGCCTGTCTGTGGCTCCTACCGGACTGCAGGCACGGTGTTTGCATTCGTTTTCCGTTGTGGCTTCTATCGCTGTCACGTCCTGTGACATACAGTATACATGCGTTCACTTGTGTAACTTCATGATTGGAGGCTGCTATTGTGTAGAAGGAGAGCCCTCGAAGCTGAATTAACCGTCCTTTCGCTCATTTAGCGTTTTATCTCAAGGACGTGTTCCTGCATGAGATCCTGCTACTCTACCGATCACCGGACCATCTCCAGTTTATTGTCTGAACGACTTGGATCTGTGTTTATGCAAAGAGCTCTTCACGCTGGGTCTCTCTTGTGTTTTCCAGACCGCCAGGACCTTGAGGAACCCTCAAAGGTGGACCAGCTGCAGGAGCCCTTACTGGAAGCGCTCAAGATCTACGTACGCAAGCGCCGGCCGAGCAAGCCGCACATGTTCCCCAAGACCCTGATGAAGATCACGGATCTGCGAAGCATCAGTGCCAAAGGTCCGAATGTAGGCTTCACCTTGGCCTGCTTCTATCCCGCATCTGTCCCAGTCACTGGTGCTGCTAACGCCTGGGGGAAAAATGCCCTTTATTGCCACTGGTGTGTCTGGTGTTGGGCACTTCACTAACCGCTTTGGATCGCTTTGATCCTTGTTCGTATACAAGTTAATGGCCACTTCCAGATAGCTCTGCTCTAAGAGTGTAGACCTTTCCCCATCTGAAAGCTGGGAAGCAGAAGTTAAAAGTGTAGTGGCTTTGTCTTTGTTTCGTGCTAGGAGAGGAGACCATAATTTATCAAGAGCGTTCTGGGGTTATTAATGCATTGGATTAAATGAAAAATGAATACCGGGAACCTTTGTCTTGGTTAGATTTCAGGGCTGTTACTTTTCGGGAGAAATAAAAGTTGCTTGTTAAAAAGGTCCTGGCTGCTGTGGCGATGCACAGTTCTTGAGAGGGGGTGGCACCAGTGACTGGCTGACTCACAGGGGTCTGTTCGCTACCGCAGGTGCAGAGCGTGTCATCTCCCTGAAGATGGAGATCCCGGGCTCCATGCCCCCACTCATCCAGGAGATGCTGGAGAACTCGGAGGGACAGGAAGGGCAGGGCAGCTCCGAGGACGGTGGCCCGGGCAAGGCCAGCGGCGCCAAGCCTGCTGCCATGTCGCTGACCCCATCCCCAGGGCCCGAGGACGGCCCCAGCGCCGCACCCGCCCAGGAGCAGTAGGAAACCTCTAGCAGAGGCGGACCCCCGTGGGCGGACTCTCGGACATCGTTTTGCACAGAACAGGTTGGCAAGCGAAGGGCGCACCCAGAAGTAACCCACCCTCTCGCTTTCGCTGTTTGTTTCCCTCCTTAAAGTACACCGACGGCCTCAAAGGACCGACTCGCTCATGTTGAACTCTTGCTGAGCTTCGGCGGCACGTCCCCACGGGGGGACCGGACTGTGTTCATGTGCCGTCGCGCTCGCCACATGCCCACACAGGAGGTGAAACTGCTCAGGTTACTTGTGTAAATTCATAGCTGCATGACGGGCTCAGTTTGGTAAGTGGTTTAATTCTCTCTTACTGTCAGCGTACATTGTACATACCATCGTATGGTCGAGCCGCTGTTCCTATTAATTTCGTGGTGCTTTCTCATTGTCTTAATGAAGATTTTTAAGGCAAGGTATACAGCAAGATAAAAACCTTACTTATCAGAGTCCTTTAAAACAGAATGTTCTCATAGTTAGTGTGCAAATCTATTTTGTATGTTTTTTTTTTTATTTTAAAAACTATTTCCATTTCACTAAATCAAAGTCTGTCTACATGTGGTAAGAATGCAAGGACCCCTTTTCCGCACGAAATGCCGGATCTGTTCCAGCCTTAATGTTGACAGCAATGGAGGTCTTACTGCTCTTGCCGTAGATACAGTATTACTAGATCTATCTCATACATACTCTGCAGTTGCCACATTAGTATGAGACAAGTGGTCACAATTGGGGAGTTGTGTATTTCCGCGCACACATACTGTATATAGGTTCAGTCAAACTGCTTTCTCATAAAGGTGGCTCATAAAGTCAGGTTTAGTTAAATTTTACTGAAACGGCAGCCCCCCCCCCGCCATTAGGTCAAGTCAGGATCATTCTGTGTAATGATGTCATCTCTCCCACTACGTAAGGAACGCACTTCATGGAAGCCACAGCCTTTATTTATGCTCGGTGCCCAAGTTTCACTTTGTTGGCTGCGTGACAATGACAGAAAATCCTTAAGCCCATTCTTTTCTCAGAAGGAAGGAGTGACCATGTTCTTGCTGCATGAAAACAACAGGTCCTCTGAGCTTTATTAAAAGCAGACGGCCAACCTTGTCCTCCACACAAGGACATGTTTGAAAACCACAGGGGTGCTCTGTAATTGGAGGTGTTCCTTTCAAAAGGCTGCCATGGGCCAAATGTATCCCGTCTCGGAAGTGGAAGGAACCAAATCGCTTAATTAAAAGGGCCAATAATGCACCCGTGAGAAGTGGCAGCGCTAGGCAACGTTAAATAAAACTTTGTGGAAGATGAAGGTGAATAGAGCGGCATCAGGCCATTTCGTACTTCTCCGTCTCAACAATCCTTCTCTTAACTGCCGCGATCAAACAGAAGACACATCTCTGTCTTAATTGGACACTAAAAAGTACTTAATCTCTCTGCGGGAGTGCAGGGAGACAAAAATATCGTGCAAACGAATGAAAAGACCACAAACGACTTCTCTTATTATGCAAACAATGGGGGAGGGGGGGGGCGACTCCAAGCTTTAAATGACCTTGTATCAAGATACAGTAAATTATACTTGAGTGTTGTGAGCTACTTTAACTAACTATTATGAATTTTCTTTGCTGCTAGAAAAACATCAGAATGTCCACCCAACTTCCACTACCTCTCAAAGTGTCCAGCAGTAGTTCCATCTCTGGTTCTTGTGTTCAAGTAGCGCTGACAGTGACTATCAGCAGATATTTGAGGGCACTAATGATCCATGTTACTTTGAATTGAGCTGCATGTGAAAGAGACTCTTTTTGTACCATTCAGCTGTTTGAGCTACCTTTGTGAAACAGAAAGCAGTGTGTTATGTATACACTCATTGAGGACTCCAAATTGAAGAGAGGTGTGTGACGCATATCAAACGGGGGGCACTGTGCTGAGTAACGCCGCATCCACAGCAAAGCCTTTCACCGTCTGGCAGTACTGTACCTACGGCTTTGGCTATTTAGCAGCGGGGCCATGCAAAAGTGCACATGGATTCTGGCTTGCGGTTCAAAGGAACCCCGTGACCGGAATCGCGTTTCTTACGTAAGTGTCTTCTTGGCAGTAGAACGGGGGGCGTTGCAATGTGCAAATAAAACAATGAACATGCCGCATGTCAGAGTAGATTGTACGCAGCGATATGCTAATGTTTGTTACAAAGAGCTCTTTGTCCTGCGATGTACAGAGCGCTTCTGTCGCAGTCTCCGATCTCAGGCCAGTGGTTCATCCATAGGAAGAGGAGGGAGAAAGTGGAGCATCATAAAACCCTGTGAAAGCTGGGAAGAGCACAGCTCCGCAGCAGCAATTACACTAACTCTCATTCATTATTCAACGTGCAAAATGGAGGCGCGTTTTTTGCCGTTTTTTTTCTAATAGTTGTTCATTGCACATTTTTAAAACTACTTGAACTGCATGAAGTTCACAACTTCAAGTCAAACTGGCCTGCTCTTCCTGGAATTGACATTTTAACAATATTATGATTACAGTGCAATTTAACTGGGATACACACTGATAAGTGGAGCCACTTAGAGAACAAAAAGCAGTTTTCCAAGAATTGGGCCAAAATGAGCAAAGCAGATCAGAACATTAGAAGCTCTCCTTTCACCTGCTCAGATTTAGACTGAAAATCTCAAAGCCAACAAGGGAAAACACAAGGTTCAGATTTTACATTTGAATGTGGTTCCTTCACCTCTAAACATTGAACGTTTAGGAGAAGAAGGATGTTCAGCAGAAGAGAATGTTGTTATGGGAAGTAGTTTTTGGACATTGCGTCATTTAAAGTGCGCAGCCTTTCGAAGAAACAATCCTTTCAAGCTGGATCTGTTGTCACAAATCGAATGTCTATTACTGTGTGTGCAAACCAACAGCTTGTACTTAAGGGGGGGGAGTTTTGAATGCAGGAGACTTTAAAACTTGCTGAATGTTCTGCCATTATAACAGCCGTCACTTTGCCGCAAAGAGATATACCTGCAGTCTCTGTGACCCCCCCACCCACACACACGGGTGTCGCTCCCCCAGTGCCCACGGACCCACAACAGCAACCTGCCCTGCAAGCCTCAGAGAGGGGGATCCTGCCCGTGTCCC
Organism: Scleropages formosus; assembly: GCF_900964775.1. Lineage (NCBI taxonomy): Eukaryota > Metazoa > Chordata > Actinopteri > Osteoglossiformes > Osteoglossidae > Scleropages > Scleropages formosus. Next base: position 7,251,565 of record NC_041828.1, on the reverse strand, counting down.
ACAGACGAGAGCACTCAGTCGCAAGGTATTCATGGGACGCTTACAGGTACAAAATGGTGGGTTTTACACTCTCTCAGCCTTTTGGGGAGGGGGGGGGGGGGTACTGGACACTGCAAAGCTGCTTCTGTGTGTGAAATGTAGCGCAGTTCATTGCCAGCTGTTTGGAAACAACACATATACCCATTTTAAAGATGACATTTTAATCACATAGTAAATGTAAAGAGGCACTTTTGATGCACCGCGGTTGTGCATCTGCTGTACAGTCAAATCCCTGAACCAGTGCTGACATTGTGCAAACAGCCGACGCAGTCGGGACCCCTCTACTCCTTCCACACCTTTCTACCGGACACCCAGCGTGGCTGCATTCGTAGCCATGAACGACCGCGTCGCAGCTGTGCGTGCGTGTCCCATCATGCGGGAACTCTGCTCTTGGGAATAATCGTATGCATTTTTTTTTTTTTTTGCCTCCACTGACTCCTGTTTGTACATTAACAATGCTTTTTACGTTCATAAACTGTTTACCTTTTACCATGAAATCTCCTGGCAAAATAAAAATATATTTATTTTAAAATACATGAGTAAATCCTCAGAATTTTCTTTCATTCCTCCAGCTACATCCAGTTCTAAAAAGGTAGGTGAAACCTGAAGTTCTTACCGTGTTCCTTGCGTAGCCATGTCTGTATATCAAAAATGATCTAACGATCGGTGGAAAAGCCCCCATTCCTCCATGGGTGTTGAACAAAATAAGCAAGCAGCCATAAGTCATTTACAGTTCGCAATGTTTACTTCCAAGTTCATTTCAAAAAGGTACATTGTCGTAACTTTTAACAATTAAAAGATGTGCTTAGGCACAGCAATCTAAACTTCTAAAAGCCGCTCGGGACAAATACATAACATTTCAATGATAAAAAACAAAAACTGTATATGTGTAATAAAAAGTGTAAAACACCTACACAGTAGAAAGCATTTAACGTCACAAAAAAGAAAACCATAAAAGGAAAATGTACAAAAGTTGCAGGACTACGGACGGGAGTTGTTCCACAAGTGTGTGTGGGTGTGTGTGTGTGTGTTGCTGGAGCTGGTGACTCGAAGCACCTAGTCAAACATATCGTACTGATCGTCCTCCTCCTCATCTGACTCCGCAAAATATTTCACCTCCTTTTTTGCCCTGCCTGGCCGGTCTCTTGACGGCGCCTCTGACCTTCCAAAGCTGTTTGTGTCCAAGTCGTCGTCGTCCGATGTGGCTTTCTTCGACTTCTGAACAATTTTAAAAAAATAGCAAAACAAAAGCCAGTGAAGACATTCAGCATAATAGGTCTAAGTTCTATAACTTGCGCATTCGTTTTTAGGATCATTCTTCCCTGTTCACCTTATATCAGTCTCTACATCAGTGAAAAGAAGCTCTGATGGAAAATGTTTCCTACAGTTTATACTTTTCCTTTGTATTCTCCCTCTGTGTTGTGGGACACGTTCAAATTGGAATTCTCAGCAGGCCTACAGAACTCACCCGGTTAGCTGGTGCTTTCTTAGACTTCTTCATTGGACTGTACTCATCCTCCTCTGAGCCAGAGTGCTTCCTCTTCCTCCCCCGACTTTTCCCTGTACACACAAGATACCCAACCAGTGACTCCTGCGCCGCTGATTGCGTTCCATAAAACAATGGACTGGTTTTTGCAGGTTGGTTCTCCATTTACCCCCTCACACTGCCAAATTGCTCTGGTCACTCATGAAAACACACTGGTGACTGACTGGCAGTGGAACAGTAAAGCTGCAGCAAGAAGCACACCTTTCAACGCTGTTGGCTTTTTGGCAGCTCCTCCGTCTGAGTCGGAGTCAAAGATCGAGGTGTTGGGCTTCTTGGGTTTTGGTGCTTTCTTGGGCTTGGGAGTCGCGTCCGAAGGCTTCTTGGCTGCTGTGAGAAGCAGCGGACCGAGAGCGTTAGCATCAACATTCCTGCATGACCCAAGTCAATCACTCGATTCTACCAAACCATACTTTGAGACAAGCGTGGTCAGCAACACCTGACTCTTAAGAGAAGCAGGAGGTGCTCTGGGTCTCGGCACCGTTCAAAATTTAAGTTTCACATTGAACTGGAAGCACGACAGAGACCCCTGGTGGAGAGTCAGAGCTCTACCTTTCTTTGTTGGGGCAGGTTTGTCAAAAACAGAGCTGGTGGAGTAGAATGGTGGGCTGTTGTCATCTTCATCGCTGTCAAACTTCAGCCCGTCTAGGGGGAGGGAAATGGCAACCCATTGTTAGAGAAAGCGTATGCGACTAGGTTGAGTGGTCCAGCCACGCTGTACCAGCAACTCAGCTTCAAATGGGCACTTGATTGAGCAGTACACTGGTGTAGAGTTGAGGATATTTCTGCCTGACTCTCACAACAGTCAGTTTGCATTCTGGATACGTGACCCGGTCATGTGTCCTTCAGGTGCTACTGTGTCACAGTGACAACTTTACGGCCTAGAGCCAAAACAGGTTGTACTCACCACTGTCGTTGCTCTTCTCGGAATATGCCATCTTGGAAGAGAACATGCTCTCTGATTCTTTCTTTGCTGGTGAAGTGGACCTGTGCGCAGAGGATGGGAAGTTGGTCAGCGTTTAAAGATTACGCTTAACTGGCGCTTCTGTGCTGCAACGAGAGCAAGGACACCACTAAGCACTCTGGGTCTACTTACATGGTGAGGGCTGGTTTCTGTGTTATGTCATCTTCATCGTCATCATCCTCGTCCTCATCATACTGACCCTTGGTCTCTGAGGCAGCAGGGAAGTCCTTGTACGACCTGACAGGAGAAGATGCCACGTCGTCATCCTCTGGCTCTTCGTCTGCATCTTCTTCCTCTTCCTCCGAGAAGTCAAATGTATACTTGGGTTTTCCAGCTGAAGATGGATGGAACAGGATCATCATTTCAGGAATTTCAAACAAACAATCCACATCCATAATGAAGGGCAAAAAACAAAAAAAAAAGTAATAACACTCCTTTTCAACCTTGCACAAGACACATGAGCTACAGCTAAAGCAGTGAAGAACATATCCAAGGCTGCCAGTCTTTTACCCTCACTCAGACGGCTCGTACCTGATGTTCGCTGGCTCTTGGTCTCTCGGGGAATGACTACAGCGTCGCTCTCATCCAGGTCGCTGTCTGATCGTGATTCGTCATCTGACCAAGGGTTCCTCTTTTTCCCCTTCTTGACAGACCCCTTGGCTCCTGGTGGTTTCTTTGCTCGGGGAGTAGCTGAGAGACACCATCAACACAAATTGTCACCACATTTACATTTATTCATTTAGCAGATGCTTTTCTCCAAAGCAACGTACATCTCAGAGAAACAATGCGTGCATTACGTTAGGAGAGAGACATGGTTGCAGAAATGTGACTTAAAAGTAAACTTAAGAACTTCTTTCTCACTACGTTTTCTCACAAATCTACGTTTTCGCCTGAATTTCCATTGATGTTTGCTTCTGTTAAGGAAGGAAGGCAAAAAGAATAGGTTTTATACCTTTGGAAAGGCTGGCTCTCCACCTAAAACACCTGCATAGAGCAAATTGGGGAGCACTGTGCTGATATTTGCTGGGGGTGACTCACCTGGCTCCTTCTTTTCCTTCTTGACACGGGGAGCCTTAGCCTTCCCTGGGGCTGGAGCCAAGGCAGAGTTCTCTACTGTCCCCCCCTCAGCGCCAATGGCCCCCAGCTCATCATCAAACTCCATCTTCACCGAAAGGTCCATCTCACCCTGAGAGGGGAACCAGTCAAGTCTGACCTGAGAATCTCACATTCATTTACTACTAAATTCCCACAAATCTGTCTTTGGTGTACCACTGATCAAAGTTTTTCTTCAGGTAAGAAATTCAATACAGAAGTTAAAATGAGAACACATGAGGTAGTGACTGCACTCTTAGGGTGCAGCTCTTGAAAGAGTTTCTTCACCAGAGGAGAACTAGCTCACCTTCTTCTTCTTGGTCATCTTCCTGGAGGCGTCAGCCTTCATTGCCTGGGTGATCTGGGGGACAATCCTACGGCCAAACGGTGATGGCAGGGTCTCCTCCAGCTGCATCTTTTTCACCTTGGGCTTCCCTATCTTTCCCTTCACCAGCTTGGTGGTTTTGCCTGCGTTTATATCCTCCCTCTCTTGTGCCTCCACCCTCTAGCACCAGGGGTGAGATGAAGAGCCATTAAACCTCAACACCATACAAAAAACACCACCAGAGGGAAGAAAATCTCCACAAGTAAAAAGAAAACTACTACAGATCTCCATTTATGCAATTTCCTGAAACTGTCAGTTCAGGGCAGGTTACATTTGTTGCCCAAAGCTTCTCTCTCCAGGTACTCAATATGATTAAGTGTAACACCAGCCCTTTGCTCAAGGTCTCCTGTCAGAAAACTACAAAGTGCCAGTGTTCAACGAGGCAAATGCGCATCTGCTCTTGTGCATAAAAATGGTTGCTTGAAGTAGACAAGCATATAGCACTTACATCAAGCTCCTTGATAAAGTCAGCCAGATCCTTCTTCCACAGGTCCTCTGGCAACTTCCGCTGAAGCTCATTCAGCTCTGCTTTCTGCAGTACAATGAAGATATAACTCCATTCAGGTGACATTTTAGTTACAAACACAAGTGATGAAACTCCTTCTGAAAACCCAGAAACAAACCAACTGCTTACTCTTCTTGTCTTTCCCAGAAAGTGTCAAACAGACTATGATTATGAAACATACTGCACCAAAAATGCATTATTTCCCCATGAAGTATTGACACACAACATGCTCTCAGGAGTAGCAGGTCCAGGTACTCATTCGGTCATAGAGTACCTTTGCATCCCTTTGTTTCAATAGGTCTTCCACCTTCTCCTTGGTGAGGCACCACAATTGCATCCCCAGGATGTAGTTGAAGTCGGGTCCTGACGACGAGCCAGAGTGGATGGAACCATCGCTGTCTTCGTTATCCTTGTCGTCATCCTCCATAGACTGGGGTAATGAAATAAATTAAAAATCGGGTACAGGCAGGAACTGTCACAAATCAAAGAATCAAAACCATGGAAAGAAAACTATCTATACATGGTAATGAAAAAGTATGCAGTCACAAAACAAGGAAGTTATTTGTAAAGTGTTAATCCATAATACAATACAACATGATTCATTAGATCTTAAATTTCAATTGAAACAACTTTGATGATCAAATGTTAACCTGCTCTGCTAAAGCTGGGGCTGTTTGACCTGAACTGCAGGAACAAAAGCCAATTTCAATAAATTTGCAAATGGGGAAGAGGTGTGGCTAAACATGGCATCTTATGTGTAGTCAGGTTTTCCACAAGGACGTTGGAGCCAGGTTCACAGAAAGGTTTAAGTGCGAACTGGACCTTTTCCTGGGCTTTGTTCCACGCAGCTACAGGGTCCGACTCGTAGCCCCTCTGGACCAACATCCTGATTAGGTCCTTCTTCGATTTGTTTTCTGTGAAGAACATACAGGAACTGATTAAAGGTGTTCTACTCTGATCTTTAAGGTATAATGGCTCCAATCAATTAAGGCATGTGTCATAAACTTTAATGTTGAAAATATAGTTTTTGTAATCAAACGGTAGGTCACAACAGACTGTGATTTGTTAACATCTGACATATTGCTGTAATAAAATATCTTACCAATAGACAGCTTTCCTTCAATCTTCTCCAGCACAAAGCGTGCCTGATTTGACAGTTTGGCTGACTCTGCCCCCAACATGCCTATCAACCAATCTTTTCTCAGCTTATAGTAGTGCAACCGAAGTTCAAAGAACTCCTTCAGGATATCCTGCACAGACTCATACCTCTTCAAGCAGCCCATGTGGTCAAACAACACCTGTGAAACAGGAAGTTCTTTCTTAACTGTGGCAAATCCATAAACTCTAAAATCAAATCCCTTTCCTAGTAAAGCCGATTTGTGTTTTAAGCCTTCAGATTTGCGATGGAGTGCTTGGTGACACTTGCCATGGAGTTGCATGTGAGGGTGGACTGCAACTTGAAGACCTTGTGGAGGCCAACGGCCTCAGCCTGGGCCAGCTTTTCCTCGGTCATGCGCACCACGAACTTGACCGTGGTATCAGTGTGGTACTCTTTGTAGTCAGTGATCAAGGCCGGGGTCTTCTCACTGCCCTGTAGCATGGGCTCTAGCACAGACTCCTTGTACGTCTGTGGAAGAGAAAATTTCCCCAGGAGACTAAGGAGGACGTGCAAATATACATTCGAAATGAAATTACATGACCACAGTCTTTCTCCATGACTTGATTTTTTTTGCCTACATTGGTGAGTTAAGCAGTTTTACAAAAGGTTCAGAGAACCTACCTGTGTCCAGGTGCGAACAGGCAGCTCTGTGATCTCAATAGTGTTCTTGTCCAGGACAGACACCTCTCCACTGACCAAGTATTGGTTCTGGCCCAGCTCATGAATAACACCCTTGAAGTTCTTATAGCTTGGAAGCTGTTGTCAGGGTATGAGAGGAGACAATGTAACTGTAGTATATAGTACTTCTCCACCGCAGCCTTATACCAGCCATCTTTATTTAAACAATTCAAAACACAGTTTAAAATTAATTTGAATCTTGTCAGATGTTTGCACACATTTTCATATCTTCCACTGCAGGAGAACCTAAGTTTTTATTCCTGGGCCTACCTTTCTTTGCCTAGATAAACATAACATGTCCCAAAGAAAAAACTGTCTACACTTTGACACCAGACACTCCAATGAAATCATGGGGAGAAGAACAGGAGCCTCTGACAGTCATCTTGACACTACAATGTCTACAGTACTCATTTACCATAGGCAGCGGGTCTTGGTGGTTGAGCATGCGATTGATGTTGTTCACGATCTCGCGTGGGTCGTAGTTGGGGATTTTGCACGCCCAACCAGTCCCAATACCCTCGGCACCATTCACAAGGACCATAGGGATGATGGGAATGTACCACTCCGGCTCCACTTTCTGGTTGTCATCGTAAAGGAACTTAAGCAGGGAGGAATCAACAGCCGGGAACAACATCTTGGCCAGCGGGCTGGATAAACACAGAATTGGAAAAAACTGGATCATTTGCATGATTTCTCAGATGAAGCCCTCCAGTAAAAAAGCATTACTGCACGGGGAATATGGCAATAGAAAAATCATGTACATGTATCAATGAAGTAAAACGACCAAAGCAACCAGATGAACTCAGTTTAGGATGCAAGCAACAGCAGCTATGACGTAAGATGCCATTACTAAGGTCTTCCATATTTCATTCCCAGCCAGGCCTGAGTAGTCAAAAGAGTGAATAGTAAATCACCCTGAACATACTGAAATAATTATGGTGCAATGGCTAATAAAAGGGAACAGTACACTCAAAACGATTCTCAACCTTTCTCAAAAGCTCAGTGTGAAGGAACAGCAAAAAAGACCTGATTAAAAACACATGAGAATTTGTGACAAAGATCACTGGACAACATTAAGGCCTGCTGTTGCTCAAGGTAGGCTAAGCCCACAATGGTAAGGCCAACCTGAGCATGGTGAAGATGTAACGGGGACTGGCAGCATCCTTGCCGCCATTGATTCGTGTGCCAAACTGGCCGAGTGGCTGCAGGATGTTCACGTTGTTGCTGCCCACAAAATTCTGTGCTAAGTTCACAATTGTCATCATCAAGGCTTGCTGGTGGATAAAAACAGAACAAGAAAACATCAGTTCAACCCTGAATGAAACTCAGCCAAATCCTTCACATAATCGTACATTTCATCTTAGTGATGTTTAATTGTATTGACTATTAGTATAAAAACTATTATCTGTACTATCTGATACTTAAAAAACCAATACCGTTAACAACATGAACATTAATACTGATCATTCAACTCCACTATTATTTAAAATAAAATTTAAAAAAAAACAACACCCAAGAGACTGGAATACTTCGCTCTCACACACACACCTCGCCATGATGGTAGGCAGACATCTCAGCCACTGAACCGGCCAGCTGGGCCACCTTCACCTCTCGCTTGTCATTCCTTTTAAAGCAGGTAAACATCACTTTCCTCTGGCCCGGCTTCAGGCCTAGGATTATGACATCATCACAAAAGGAGAATTAGTGTTGTGCAGCTTATCGCTGAAGGTGACAACATTACTTTCAACTGATGGCTAAACGAATACTTTTGGTGTCCACAAGAAACTGACACACCATTAATGCATTCAGAGAACTGCGCAGACAAAATGCAACAGTAAACTTACCATCAACAAGGGATGGAATGGACCTTTCATTGTCAGAGTTGGAGAACAGAATGAGTTCTTTGTTGATGAAGTCATTGTAGGACAGATGCTTTGTCTGCGTGCCATACAAATATTGCTGGGGGGGGGGGGGGGGGAGGAGACATGGAATTTCAATGGGATATATTTGGCTGAAGTAAGAGCTCGTTCATATTCAAGTGAATACAAAAAAGTGTTTTGGCCAGTATGGATCCAATCAAAATTCTGTTTTATTATAAGCGTGACAAGAGTTGGCTAGGATATAAAAAAAATGATTTGCAGAATTACTGCTCCAAGAGAACTTGAGTCCAGACACTGCCTGTGTATCATGCCTGTCTACTACCTGTATCTTTATGAAACCCACAAAACAAGCCAGACAGGGGACGCTGCCCCACCGCGAGCTGAACTGGCAACTACTGATAGATTTTCCAGTTACGCCCCCTCTATGCATACTTTTTAATGTGATACAGTCAATAAGTTCTAAGACTTTTATGCCACATGCACAAGTGGTTTACAACCACAGTCACCCAACGCTGTGGCTAGTGTTAGAACTTACTGACCATACCAAGTATATAGGATCTTCAGCTATTTTATGAAATGGCTGTAAATTCCTATAACATACATCCATCTAAGTAACAGGCTGATAAAATGCTGTTCGTCAGAAAAGGCTCTGTATTGAGGGATTGCACACCATACATGAGCAATATAGTAATCAACTAAACTCATGAACATTAATGACGCATGACACTGGCTGTAACCATAGCAACCAAAGAGAAAAGAAAAAATTTGAAGTGATGCTATAATGGGAGCGTGTGGAAATAATAATACTTTAAGTAAATCAGAAGCGGTTCTAGGCTTCTAAGTAACTATATTAATGGTGCTTTCTTACACATCTCTACACAACTGCTGCACTACCCTTCACCCATGTCTTTTAATTTCCAGTGTACCTCAGTACATAACCTCACCAGCCTCTCTGATTTGGAGGTGCACTGTTGACCACCCATTGCACCCTCTAACCCAGCCAAATGGCTACACTCACCTCTGGCAGGCCGTGCATCCTCCTCTGTCGCCTGTCCTCCATGAAGTTTGTAAGCCACTCCTTCCTGTCATCAGTCTTCTTCTTGCTGAAGGCCTAAAAAGAGGCACTAGTGCATCAGACCAGAGGCACAGGGTGCCCAGGAGGCAGAACAAGCAAACCTAGGGTGTCAGCCACAAGGAGACTGTGCTGTACTTATAGTCGGAATACTAAATAAAAAAAGCACTCAGCTCTCAGTGACCAATAATTCACCCAGGAAAAATTATCTGATCAAGAATTTAAAAATTCAACATTAGAGGTTTTTAAACTCTGCTCTAGTTTTTTTTCTGTGATGAAGTATAGACCTATGAGATTCTGCAGTTCTCCAGTTTTTACAGAACAGTTATTAATACATCATCACCTGCAGTGTTGTTATTACATGTAAATTGTCTTAAGTCTTTTTTAAAGTAGAACGCACAGGAGGAGTGGGCAGCCACTGGTACTCTGGGCTCCCACAGAGGTTTTTCCTTCTCCCTCGTCTTTTGGTTAGGAGTTTTTCGTTCCTTTCCTCCATGGCCAGTAGACAGCTTTAATAACTGCATGGATACTGTAGTCATTATATATCTCCAACTAGCTGTCTATTTATCGTATGCATGTGCTCCAAGCCCTGTGTTACTGTGAGAAGAGGGCTCTATTGAATTGAATATTTCATGTGCTTGTTTTCTGAAAATTTTAAGTATATATCTGGACAAAGCAGTGTTGACTGTCCCTGAAAAACAACGACATTAATGATAGTGGAAAAAACATGACAAGAATGGAAGGCTATAGATGAACACACCAGCGTGATGGCAGCATCGTCCTCTGCGCCAGTGTATCGGAATATTACTCTGTGCCTTTCCATGTCTGCAAAATACTCCTTCGCTTCTTTGCTCGTACTTGTACCCAAACCTGTAATGCAAAGAAGAGTCAACCATTCATGTACACAAACCAAACATCTCCAGCTTGTTCAAAAGAGTAAGCACAAACAACAAACCTTTGTAATACTTTATGTGCCAGCTTTTGAAATTTTCTGTTTGTTTCTTCCATTCCTCAAACTCTGGAATGCTGTAAAAAGCCAGCTCCTGCTTATTCTTGGTTACCTGCAAAGAAGATGTTAACCGGACAAAGTTACATACTAATTGTCAGTTCTCCAGACTCCCAGTGAAATTTTACTACAATTTGGAGGGAGATATGCTGTCCTACACAATGAAAAAATTGTATTTTTTTTTACCTTGACAATAGGGGTGATGAACTCCTCCAAGAAGGCATGCTTCAGCAGGGATGGCCAGTTGTGGTGGAAAAAATTAATCAAGAGACCTTTGATGTGAGAGCCATCTTGATCCTGAAAATGAAAATAGCACAAAACCACTGCGTTAACTGAGGTGAAACGTGCGCGTTATATATAATGAACGGCTGAAGAAAACGCACACCTGATCGGTCATAATCATGATCTTGCCGTAGCGCAGCGTGCGCAGGGACTCGGCATCATCATAGCTCTTCTTGTACTGAAGACCAACGATTTTAATAATGTTGTTGATTTCAGCATTCTCCATGATCTGCAAGGAAAGCAAAATTGTGCAGTTGATATTTCCTGGTTCTTTTATTCAAATCCATCAGCTTTACTGCTTCTCAGGCATCCCTGTCTCTATTCCTTCCTCTCTCACACACAGACACACACACACACAGTGTGAATCTACACCTTAAGCACAGACTACTCACCTGCTTGTGTGTGGCTTCTCGCACATTCAGGATCTTACCCCTGAGCGGAAAGACCCCATAGCGATCCCGACCTATGACCCCAAGTCCTGAAACAGCAAGCGACTTTGCAGAGTCTCCCTCTGTGAGGATGAGCGTACACTCAGATGAGTGCTTTCCGCCTGGAACGGAGATGGGAAACTTTGTCATATATACATATGCAGCTGTACAAAGAAAATTTGCAATCCATTAGTATTCTATGAACACTAAGCATGTTCGTAGAAAGAGATTAACTAGATTTCAATCTACAAACACGTCTCCAAACTGTTACTGGAATTTGAGAGATTGTGGTATTTTTGTAGTTTCAAAAATGTGAGGGATGTTCATGGTACTGGGAAGGAGGTAGAATTTTTTCTATTTAAAATAATGGAAATTAATTTTTATTTTATGGATTTTGTGCTGCTAGTTAATCTGAGAAGGTTAAAAAAAAAAAAAATCAACTTTGTGGACTGAGTAATGGTTGTACATATTGCTGTGGCTGAAAGTGTAACTTAGTTCCTTGTACCAGTAATGCAGCATATGGTCTTTTTCACAAAGTTATAACTTTGCAGTTCTGAGAATTCATTTCACATTACAACAGGAAACTTAAAAATATTCCCTCTACATGGCCTCATCATTTCAAGTAAAAAAAAAAAAAACAAAAAAAAAAAAGTTTTCTAATACTGCACACTAATAATACACAAGATAACATTGTCATCTTTGCGGAATAAAAGATAATAAGAATAATAATATAACAATAACGTTATCTGCTAAATGGCAAGAGGAGGTCACTTTAAGACACCCAACTACTCAGTTTCTCTTCCGCTGCCTTTTAACACGAGGCTCTGAACACAGCAATAAATACTGCTACCAACTGTATGCAGCAAAGACATGCTGTTGTAAAGTTCAGTGATTGACTGCAGCCCTGGAGGCAGACGGGCCATTACCGCAGCACATTTCAGCACTTAGCAATGTACTTATTTCAATATAAATCTTGTTAGCCCTAACAAGGTGACTAATTTGAAGAGACAGGAGGCACTATTTTGTGAGGAAAGCAGTAAAGAAAAGCGACAGAACTCGATGACTGCGACGTCAAAGTGGAGAGCGTTGGTCTGACTTGTAAAGATTGGAGTCCCAGCTGAAGCCACAACGTGGACAGGCACTGAAGGGTCTAAAGGAATGGGTGGGTCCTCTTTATCTGACGATTCACTTATCCACTGAGCCTCGTATAAATAAAAGTCTCATGGATTCATTTTTCCTGACAAAAAATCCCACAGGATAATACTATTTAGTCTGTATACTAATTGTAAAGGATGTTACCTCTGACTAGACATTTATGCTGTGTAAATTACAAGTTACTACAATGAATTTGACAATAGATACCAGTGACTATTTACTGTCCTGTCTTACTAGTACAGTAAAAGTACTGTGCATACGGTTCAGTAACATACGTTGTTACAAACCACACAGTATAGCGCACCGGTGGTTTTCCAGCTGGTCTCAGGAAGTGTTCAATGAATAAAGAGGACCCACTGTACACAGATTACCGCAACGAAAATTATTTTAAACAAGATCTACATAGGAACAGAGCCAAAATACAGCAACTGTTTGAAATTATGTCATCATACAACGAAGGGAACTGTTTTCGCCAGCCTGCCTTCGCTTGCATACAGCATCTGTTTTCTTGAATGAGCACAACTGATGTGCATTAACTGGTGACACAAGCAGGTACGGCAGTCTCCTAGCACCAGACACTGACCTGCATCGTTGGCATCATCCAGCTTAGGGATGCCTTTAATCTTGCTGTACTTTACTGAAGAACACTTCTTATTCAGTTGCGTCTGCGCCTTGAATTTCACCCAGTTCAATATGCTCTCTACAATCCCACAGTTTGTGGCCTGCAGAAAGAGCAAATGTTTTTATTATTACTACTATTATTGCTATATAGCTACACTCACTAACTTCAGGTACAGTCATATCATGATTTATGTATTTATCTATTCTGAATAGCATATTCCTGCAAACGTTTCTGGAGGATTGAGGGACTTACCGCTCGTATGAACTTCTCAGACAGCACGCATTTTGACCCAAAAAGCTTTGTTTGGAGCGTCATGTTCTCCTTAGTCTGGGAGTCAAATGTTGGATTCTCGATCAAGGCGTTCACAAACACCCAGATGTGATTCTTTACCTGGTGCAATTATGATGGGGAAAGAGGCAGGCATTTGCACACTGGCCATGTTCTTCATAGTCTTAAAACACATACCCATCAGATGCCACCTGGTCTGACAAGGTCTGATTTTTGTCTTCCTATGTTTAAAAATGAATCTCTACAAACCTGGAATGGTTTCACTGAGACTCCTGCCTTGTTTTTCTTCTTCACCACTTCAATGAGCTTGGCCACTATCTGGTCCACAACATAATCAATGTGTCTGCCACCCTGCAGAGAAATAAACACTGTTAAGGTCATGGTGAAGCACACTGGGTCAGAAAAATTAATACTGTTTACACACAACCAACAAAAGAAATTAAGATAAGATGCAGTATTTTCACAAGGGCAACATTTGACAAAAAAAAGATGGAAGGGTAAAAAACTGCCCATTGCTCACTCTACTGACTGGTAGCTGAGAGTCGAGGATAAACACATGTCAGACAGACACAGAAATGAAACACTATGAGGAATGTCAAAGTCTTAGAGGAATATGAACCAAACTGACACCTGTGATGTGAAAGCATGAACTTTTGACAGGAGAACCAGTACTGCTTCAGGGCATTGCCTCAAACTGTCAGGGACAGCAGCATTTGTAGACAGACACATGCAACATATTCATCATGCTAAGGAACATTCTAGAATACAAAACTCAACCAAATATTGACATCTAGTGTTGCACCTTTCAGGGTCTCACTGGGCACCCCTGGTTTTAAGTTGACTGTCTCAGGAAAGGCTGATTTGCCCAACCAAACGCTGACCCCATGACGCAGGCAGAGAGGCTGTGGACATACCCACCTTGGTGGTCGCGATGCTGTTGACAAAACTGATCTGTTGGAAGCCCTTCTCGCTCATGGTGAGGCACACCTCCCAGCGGTCATTTACCACCTCGTTCACTACCTTCAGCTGCACGCCTGTTTCGTCCAGTTTATCCTTCACGTATAGGTCCACATAACTGCGGAAACCATTTACCTGACCCAGAGGAAATGACAAAAGGGAATTGAGAGGAATGAACACATTATGGCCAAATCAGACTGTGATTCAAGTTTTCACATTGCAGGTCACGAATCAGAGAACAAAATGAAACAAATCAGTGAAAGTGAAAAACTGACTCGCTATAACTGAGAAACTAAACTGCGAGAGCAAAGAAGTATACTTCAAAGACAACCAGTTTCACAAATTTTTAAAATACTCTGGAATAGAAAAATGGAAAGAAAAATCTGAAAAATATTTAGAAAAATATTTCTGACTTACAGGCAGTTTCTTTCCATTGAAAATGACTTTGACACCCTTGCAAGAGCCTGCAACATCATAGGCCCTTCGGGTAAGCAAGGCCACAATGTCCTTGTCCAACTTTTCCATGTTGAACTTTGCCAGATCAGGCTGGAATGTAACACACGTGAAGTCATCCCCATCGAAGTACTTAATTTTGGGTTCGCTGGTTTTGGTCATGTTGTTCGTCCAGGTCTTGGAAAGAAAAAAGGTCAAGATGATTTAAAGCAACAAATCTCCTAATAACATATACTGTATCTTCAGAACTAATAAGTGTAATCCTGGAAAATTTAAAAGCACAGACGCGGCAAATCCTTCACCCTCTAGTATCACGTGCAATTCTGAAGAAATTAAATATTTATAATGCATGAAACACAAGTGTGAGAAAAAGACATCATTCTGTGTGCAAACATCTCCAAGACAACAAAAACCAACAAGATTTTAAACTGTTGTGTTGGCAGCAAGTGACAACTGGTGCCCCACAGGTCAGTTGCTAAATGAAAGCACCTAAAGATGGACCCCCAGTAATGTCATAATGGAAAAGCCATATTCTTACAACCTCACTGTCCACAATCCCCATTTAAACCAATGACCAGAAACAAAAAAAGCTGTGGCCAACAGCTGGGCCAAAGACCAAACCAAGTGACAACAGCCAATGGTGAAAGTGTTACAAATTCACAGGTTCTTACCTTGCACTTCTGAAAGCACAACAAACCTATAAATTTTAAAGAACACTTTATGACTCAAACCTAAACAGTTACCACAATAATGATTTACACAGGTGGGGAAATCATAGCCGTTTTGTGTCTTGATCAAGTCAAAAAGAAAAAAAAAAAAAAAAAAAAAAAAAAAGGCTCTGTCTCTTGCTAATTTCTGAAGAGGAGAACAAGCAGCATTCGATCCACCTACCTGTTTGAAGCTGTGCTTGTATTCCTTGCAGGCTGTTTCCACTGTGAACTTTGTACTGAAAATGTTACAGAGCTTTGCTCCATAGCCATTCCTTCCACCTGCAAAGGGACGCAAATTCAGTTAACTGCAAAAAGGCAAATCAGATGCTCCCTTTGCTCACAAATCACCAATAAAGCAATGTCCTCACCAGTGACCTTCTTCTCATCATCATCATAATTGCTGGATGTGAGGAGGTGGCCAAAGATAAGTGCAGGGACATACATTTTTTCTTCTTTGTGTTCCACCACAGGGATTCCTTTCCCATTGTTCCATATGGAGATTGTGTTTGACTCCCTAGAGAGGAAAGAGAACAAATTGCAATGTATGTGGTCAGTGGGGGCCTATGGGTGCCTGAGGGAACCGAAGTTATCAAATGTTTATCATCCAGTGAAAGCCAGGTGATGCTGTATGTTTGGCTGTAATTAAAACTAAACAGCTGCAGCCTCATAACCCAGCCTAGGTGTTTTTAGCTAGTTGTGAAAGTCAAAGTCACCACCTTCACTGTCTCAAAAACATTTGAAACTCATAACTACAATGCCTCCGAGGGTCTGAAACAGAAGAACAAAACCTCTGTGCCGCATTCAGAGATGAAGATGCAAAAGGTTTCTACTGCAAAACACAGTCCAGACACACACCACACAAAAAAAAACAATGTGACATCTGGGAAATTATGAGGGAGACCATCCAGTACAGGCTTCATAAAGAGCTGTGTCAGAAAACAGCACACTGTTGCACTCAGCAGTAAATGCTGTACGCAAACTATGCAAAATGAGTGACTTACTGCCTTGTTATGCCTACAAAAACCACGCTGGCACTGAGCAACTCTTTTTCAACAGCCCACCTGTTTGCCCCACTTCCACTACCCTACACTTCCTTCCCCAATAAACCACATGTTTCTGCAAGTCTGCACTACATTATTCGGATGCTGTTACGATTTTTGTGCATAAAATGTAACTTTATAAAGAAACAGACAAAGGTTGTTCACCTTTTAATATAAACATTTCGGCTATATCCAGTGCTTGAGGACCTTTCAGAAAGGACAACACTTTCCTCTGCAGTAGTGTCAGCAGGACTTGTTTTCTACTACACCTACACTAAATAATAATAGGTTCCTAAAGGAGTAGCTGAGCATATAATTTTAGGGTCCGTGTCAGTGACATTCAACTTAAAAAGAGAATCACCATGTAACTTTCAGGCAGCATATTATTTATAAAACTGTATTACATTAAACAATTAGAAAATTGAGGTGGCATACTGAGAACAAAATTGGTAAATCTTTGGTAGAGTACCCTGACAGAAGGAAATGCTTCCACACAGGGGTACTTACGGGTCAATGGTGATTTTAATGGAAGACATGTTCTTATCCCTCTGTTTGTTGTCAGCTGCATTCACTAAGGGGGGGGGGGGGCAGCAGGGGACAGGACATAAACCATTATAAAGGCTAGATAGCTCATAATACATTATGAAATTACACAATTATTAATGAACACCATTCATCAAAACTTCTAATTTAAATTTTTAAAAAGGCAAGGTACTGAATACTTCTCATTTTTTCCATATAAATGATGAACACAATGCATTTCCCTTGTAATGCTGAAATAGTTGTGGAGGCATCCAACTGTACCCCCAAAATAATCCTGAATATACTAGCCTGTTGCTAAGGGGCTGCTGCAATATTTAAGAGTAATATTGTTTTGGGTGAAATCACACAAGAGAAATAATGCATAGCTTAATGCATTATTTAGCGTATATCCTACATTTAGCTAATAGACTTGTGCACAAAACTCATTCCTGTGTGTCACAGGCACATGTGGGCTTAGGCTTCAGTCCTTGGCATAGAACCAATTACATTTACAGAAGGGCAACTGGTTACTTAGCAAAAAAATAACACTACAGTCACTTCACACATTTATGCAGTATCTATTTTCTCTGAATTTTGTTATTGTAGATTAGTATTTAACAAAGGGACTGGTTTGAAAAGTAAAAAAAAATAAATGCATGCACCACAGCGCACAGGAATAAGAATTAAGTGCGCCAGTAAAAGACCATCCAGTTCTCTGGTAGCATGCTCTGCTAAAAGTGGGTATATGGATTTCACCTGGGCTTTTAATATTTCTGGGTATATTTTTCCCCTCTACAGATTAATACTGCTTGCCCTTAATCATACAATAAAAAGTCATAGCAGACCACACAATCGCTCTTTTATCCTTTGTCAGATACGCATACAGAACATGGAATGCCTGCCTGATGCACAAATAAACTCAACAGTGAATTCACCAACATAGCCCTTCTCTTTCACTGCAATTCACATTGCGATTCCATTTAAAGGATCTGCTTAAAATATGTCATAAGCTACCGTCAAATATCACACAGTCAGTTCAAACCATTCTACTTCACAGGAGATTAAACCAGAATTGGAAAAATATATTCCAACATATGTATATTATATGAAGGAGAAACAAAAGACAATACTGTACCTAAGTAGTATATACAGGAGAATTCAAATAATTACACAAGAAAAATAAATTCCTGGGATCTGTTGCATGAAACAAGCCAGCCATACATAAGTGAATGTTATCAATGAATCACATGCCATTCTGTCGCAGCCGCTTACCATTTCCCTCAGGCGCCTTAGGTTAGCATACCAGTGAATTCTCACCAGGCTATACATCTGAGAAGATACTGTCCAAATATGCAATTAGAACCCTACAAGTAGGCTTCTTCAGCAAGTTCAAGATAGGCACGTAGACCTACTTGGTACTGCACAGAATAACACACGATCCACAAATATCCTATAGTAAATAGCCTGAAGGTTACCACAAAACTCATGAAAAACCTTACCAAGAATTTCATCAAAGATTTTGTATAATCCAGGGACGTAGGTGATTTCTCGCAAATTCATACCAACATCTTCATCGAAAACCCACATTGGCTATAAAATAAAATAAATAAAAACATTTTTTACAAACACACATCTTATCAAGAAAACACATATTACAACTGCAATTCAACAAGTAGGCAATAACTCCTTCCAAAAGCCATAAAGGGCAAAAAACAAACAGCTGCTAATCTGGATCTGAAACACTTGGGTCTCTCAGGAAATCAGTGCGTCTTTGCCCCACACATCAGTGTGATTGTTTTATTATATCGATAAATATATAACCCTTCCCATCTGAATCGCAATTGAATACGGGCAGCTACTCAAGTACCATGCCCAGCAAGAAAGAGCAATATCACACAAACTGTACTTTGTAACTGTGTCTATCAAAACTCTTCATCTGTAATTGAATGTTCTTTTATTTACTCTCAGTTGTACGCTGCTGTGGGGGGGGGGGGGGGGGGAAGTGTCTGCCGAATAAACATATTTGCAAACGTAATGAAAGCGCAGAGTGGCAGGGATGTGCAGATGCAGGCTATAACTGACCTGAGTAATGGGCTGTATAGACCCGACATAGGTGTCTGGGCGGAGCACAATGTGCTCGAGCTGGGTCTTCTTTTGGTAAACACGTTCCACTGACATTTTCTTGGAGACGTCCTTTTTGGGACCTTCATTTCTGGTGGCATCGCTCCGTCCATTCGCCTCTTCCTTTTTGGCAGCATTGTTCTTATCAAAGAGGGTCTGCAAAAAATAAACGAGAGCAATCAAATCTGTACTCTTGCACATTATTGCTTTCTACAGAGGATCAACTTAGGACAGCTGGTGGTACAGTGGTTGGAACTGCTGCCTTCGGACCCAAAGGTCACCGGTTTCAATCCCGCCTCCGGCTGCAGTACCCTTGAGCAAGGTACTTACCCTAAATTGCTCCAGCAAAATAAATGGATAAACAACTGTCAGCAGCTTAACGGTGTAAGTTGCTTTGGAGAAAAGTGTCAGCCAAATGAAAAAAAAAATGTAAAACTTGGCTCAAGAACTTTCTTGAATGATGAATGCTTTCTCCAGAAACAAAGTCAAAGACAATGTTAGGAACTACCCATAAAAACCAACACAACCGTAATAGCAAAATGTTACCGCCATAATTAAGACAAAGGTCCAGTCGTTGGTCTCCAGCGAGAGCCGAAGACCACATCGAAGGTGGGCATCTCCGCAACTACACCGACATCCTGTCCCTTGAGATCGTGCCGCTGGGGTTTAAGGGAAAATACAGTGTTCCACAAATGCCTAGTATTAATCTGCTTCGCACGCCTGTTTGAAATGAAAGACCAGATGTTCATTCATGTTAAAAGCAGGTCTAGTGGTGGTTAGGGCAGCAACTGGCACACTGGAGGTTCCTGGTTTAAATCCCACTCCATACTACGCTCTCGGCCGCTGTCCCATGTCATCACAGCGGTGCTAGTGGGCGCTACGCTGCGCTGGAAGGGAGCCGCCCATTCTCCTCCGGTCCTGGTACAGGGGGGCGGGTGCGCGCACGCACGAGCCACGCGCGCACGCACCACTCTATTGTTACGCGCTGGGAGCACCTGAATGAACCCGTTCTGTAGGTCTCGCGCCAAGTAGTGCTTTTATTTTTATTTATCCTCTTTTTAAACCACTTATTTTTTTAATAGACTGGCTTACTGAGGAGACGCGAACGGCACATGCACGACCGACAAGAGCACAAACAACTTATTTGGGGAGAGCGGTGCTCCGTCGTTCAGCCGTCAGTTCAGTTGTGTGTGTTTAACCTCGAGTCGAACGCCTCTTTGAACTGCTGGCGGGTTTTATTTAAAACGTAAACTACAGCCCCGCTGCCTGAGCGTAAGGATTTTCTAAAGAAACAAGAGCGAGGGCTCGTCTGCCCACAACCATATTATTTCTCACCTCGGTTCTCTGCGACACGAGCACAGACACAACCGACCCGCACCACAACCGGCTCCTCTCGTCTTAGGTCAAGGGGTCTTAACCGTCAGTGATATTTGGAATTATGACCGTTACTGTTATTTTGTGGCAAACTTACCACCCAGGTTAGACCGCCGCTCCCCGTGGCACCGTTAGACATGTTCCTTTTGTGTTGAATTTCACCTCTATTTTAAAAACTACTCCACTTTGTTGCTTTCAAACAAAGGTCAAGAAAAATTATTTTAATAAATTAACTCCATTAGAAATCACAAGCTGATTAATATCCGACTGCTTTCTCTGAAGAGCTTCGTTTTAAAGCGCCAGGTCGGCCTCGGAGCTCCGGGTCGACGTGAGACTGTGGCGGTTATTGTTAAACTCGAGCGACGAGGCTTGAGGCCTGGACTTCCCTCGGAAGGTAGGCAGACCGGTCGGGCATAAACACTGTACAAAATGTTCAATTAAACAGCTTCATGTTGGTTCTTACGAAGAAAAAAAAAAAAAAAATATTTTAATGAGGTTTCAAACAACTTGTTTCCACGCTCCGGGGTTCATTCGGGGAACAATAAGAGCGCCGCTGCCTCCCGTCCGGCTCCAGCGTCGGTACGGCGACGATCCGCTCCAGCTGAAAGCAGCCAATCAGGTGCGCCGGCTGCCAGGCGCCGGTCGCTCAGCCAATAAGAAACGGAGCGTGTTCCGTCATATACACAGACTGCGCTGCTCTGCCGCGTAATTCATTTTCTTCTCTGCACACAGTGATAGTAATAACCCTTAATGTAATGCTAATGGGCCAAGATACTACTTTGTAAGTTAAATTCCTAAAAAAATATTTTACCACCATATCCCAAACTTATTGTAAACATGAGGTCAACACACCAAACACCTCGAGACTTTTGGTTGCGTTGATTCTAACACGTTAGTTCTGGTAAGAATTTAAACATCTGCTCTTACAACAACAGTACAAGATCATTTGATCGTTTTCCCTGATCCCACTTTCAGTAGTTCTACACTCTTGACATTGATCCTTCAATTTCCCTGGATATCGCTTGCATTTTACTTAACTTTATTAGATAAACTTAAGATGGAAGTTAACGTTTGATTTTGTATGAAAATACACAATCATTTACCACTGAAAAATTTCAAATCAGAAGTTAAAATAATTTTTCTGTACATACCACTGATCTTCCTTCCAATTATACACTGGAATCCGTAACTAAATCCATACAGAATTTTTAAAGAAACGTTTACCTGTAAAGTATTACTACACAAATGTTGAGGATGCAAATGGACTGAAGTGTCCATAATGCTCCTAAGAACTAAATCATACATCTGTTCACAATTCCCTTGATGTAATACAAAAATCCATTTATACAACAATAAAAGGTACATACCGCAAGGCATCTAGATAGCATTTCTTTGAATCAGCTTACTGTTTGCCAGTTACTATTTTGGATCAGGCTACACTCCAGATTACCCAAGTCTGAAAATTTCACAATTTTTTAATGATACAAATGCCTTGGGTGTTACTCGTAAACTGAGCCCTTTAATGTCAGTGCCATCTTTCTGTGACCTGGGTTCTGAGGCTTCTGGCTTCACAGGTTGCAATGTCCCTAGCCCAAGCTGGAAAACTGGAGAACAGGGCGATTCAGTGAAAGTCTCAAAGGGACGACTGTGAGATTTTTCCTAGCTGGGCAAATAATCCATCTTGATTACTGCCATGCCTCAACTCATGTAAATCTGAACTCTCAGTAGTGTAAGGAAAGCTGGAAAATCTCTTGGAGGTTGGACTCAGACCCCAGGTCCACCAGCTGAAGAGCCATGCAGATATGAGCTGCAGATATCCACAAAAGTGTTCCCAATAACCATAAGGCAATATTAACCCACAGACATTTCTGCAATTCAGAATTCTGTTCTTGTAAATAAGAACAATTCAATTCCAACCTGAAATTACCACCCCCCCCCCCCCCCCCCCTTAATCAACATGAGGTCCAAGAGTGGTACTGTGCACTTCTACATACAGGTGGTCCCCAACTTACGATGGGGTTACGTTCCACGAAACTCACCATAGGTTGAAAGTATCGTAAGTCGAAAATGCATTTAATACAGCTAACCTACCGAACATCACAGTCTAGCATACGTGTGATAGCCATTACGGGCTTGGCGCCTTCATGCTCGGCAATTATCTTGAGTTTCTCCTCAAGAGTGATTGCTCTCCTCTTCTTCGACCCACCAGTAGCAGGAGACACAGGTGGGTGTTTCTGTGACATTATGGATGCACAAAACACAACGTAGATTCAGGGGGGTATCTGTATAGTGACCGCGTGGCAGACTGGGAGATGCTGATTGCTGCCGCTGCTTAGCATTGCGAAAGAGTATCGCACCACAGATCAATTGCCCGGGATAAAAATCAAAATTCAAAGTACGGTTTCTACTGAATGTCCATCACCAGCTCACCGTTGTAAAGTCGAAAAATTATAAGTCAAACCATCGTAAGTCAAGGAGCATCTGTACAACAAAACCTCTCATCAAGCTTCCACCATGTCTATGAGGATCTCAAATGAGGACGACTCCGGTTCTTTCAGACTGCACCTAAAGAGCTGCGAATGTTGCCATGATGACAGTCCATCACCTCCACTGAGCTCCGCTTCCACAATCAGCTCTGTGGAGCCAGATAAACTCGGAGCAGAGTGCATTTTACTGTCTGCAGAGGAAAAAAAAAAAAAAGAGAAGGAAACTTAAGCTAGCAAAAGGGGAGACTTCAACATTAACATTTTAGTACTACCATCTACAGACTGGTAAGTTTTACTGTCCAGAGTACTGTGACATTTTTTCATATACATAGATTTTAAAACCCCAAAGGCATGTAGTGATTCCTTAAAGACACTGGAGCCCTGGCATTCTTTTGATTACACAGTCACACCTCCTGAGAACTCTATCGTGTCCTGCCCCGAGTGCATTCTCCAAATGACACTGCCGGAATGAAAGGTCTGACTGCTGGCTCTGACGGACACCGTCTTGATCTTCAGTCCAACAGGTTGGCAGTCAAACTTCCAGCTGATCTTCCCTGAGGAAGAACCCTCAGTCCGAGAAATGTAAACCTAGACATAGGAAGTGCAAGTGCTGGTAAGTTAGTGCAGAATTTATGGTTGTAATCTGAAGTTTGATAGTTCAAGTCTTACTCAAGTCTACTTTTATTGTATCTTTGAGTAAGGTACTTACCCTGATTATCTCTAGTAAAACCCAATCAAAAAATGAACACTGCAAGCCCCTTTGGATAAAGGGTTGGCTAAATAATGATAAAAGAATCCAGGCTCTCCATAAAAAGTTTGCTATAGTCTGTAGTGCAAACATGTACTTACTACAACTGATCTTATATGTTATTTTCACTCCAAATTTAAACAGCAGGTAAGGTTTTCCTGAAAAATGTGTTTTGTCTTACTATAATGTTTTAAAATTAGTTTCTAACTGGTGCCTGAAACTGGTGTGACCATCCCTAGGGAAACATCTATAAGCATTTCATTATTGATTCAAGTGTAGGCCTAACTTGCTAAACATTAACTAGGTTGTTGATGTGAAAAATCCCTGGTTTCGCCAGCCACATACCTTTCTAACCTAACAGGGAGCTCTAAAATTAACTAACGCAGTAATTCTAAATGGGTGGGGAAAAAAGATGCTCACCATCTGCCAGTCATCTTCCACTTTCCGGAAGACAGCCTCCCTCCTCCAGGTGCCCTGTTCCCAGCCCTGCAGCTCTTCCTGGCCATTGGAGACTCGGAAGTAGCAGTCTTTCGTCACGCTGTACCGGAGGTGAAACACCTTGGTTCTCTTCTCAGCTTCCGTTGGAACAAACACAAACTCCTCTGCCTTCTGGAAAGAAATCAAAAAATGTCAATGTATATAAAGCTGGAAATTCTTTATAATCTTAATGAAGAAATATGAATTATAATTTTTTAAAAATTAACGAATAAACCTAGGAACAATTTTGCTTGCTGAAACAATTAAAGCAATATTAAAAGGTACTTCAAAAGAAAAAAAGTCTGATATGAAACTGCGCAATTTCAAATATGACCAATGCAGCGCGAGCCCGTGGAGCAGCTTCTCACCAAGCTAGTGTCACCTGTCTCCCCCCGGGCTGTCCTCCACGCTAGGGATCCAGAGGTTCGGCCCCCCAGCTCGCCTGGCTTGGGAGCTTTGGGGGAAATGAACTCCACCAGCTCCATCAGCAACCTCTCCTGCAGCTCCTTCCTCCTCTCTGGGCTGAGAGACTGCTGCCTCTGAATAGACATCACAGTTATTGATATGTCGGTGCTCAACTATCACAGTTACCCTGGCAAAAACAGGGTGTTATTACACAGTCTGCTCCGTTATCACAGTTAGGATACTATTACTGTTTAAATTAGTCAGTGCCCTTATTCTGGCAACAAATGAGGCACAAATACTCAAACTTAATATTCAAATACAGTGATGGGCACCAAAATTAATTCCATCATTATTATGACCTTTTTATTACAAATAGAGAGGTAATTCAGCAGGGGGCCTACTCTGCAGTGTCGACCAATGATGGATCTGCACCTGGTGTCTTTGGCAGTACGTACCACAGAGTTGAGCCCATTCACAGTCTGCATCAACCACCCCTCCTGGACCTGCGTCCGCCGAGACAGAACCTCTTTGTGCTTACAGGAGTACCTCCATGTGACGTCCACCACCTGCCAGAATGACCCACACATGCTAAGTGTACTGGTCAACACTCTCCGGCTGCTGTTATGAAGTATACCAAGTACAACAGAGCTCAGTTTCATCAACACCGGGCGCATGCTCCGAAGTTGGACAAGTATCTGGCTGACAGAATATCTCCACTTCAGGAATGTGAAACACTATTTTTATCAGAAATCCAGTTCCAGAAAGGATGTATCTCCACACTTTTCAATCCATAATTTTAAAACTTGTATCAACTTAATACTTGTTGGTTCAGTTGAAGATGCTGTTTATAATGGCAGAAAAATAAAATGATTCCTACAGAACTGTCCATTACCTGATCCTTGGAGAAAGCAAAGATGTAGCTGAGCTTTTTGGCCCAGCCAACCTCATAGAGGAGTGGCTGGTCACATACATTCTCACAGGGGTCACAGTGTAGCCAGCGCCGCTGTGAAATGGAGTACACCTCTGTCCAAACATGGTCTGGGGAAGAAAGGGAAGAAAAACAGAGTTATCAAGAAGAAATGTATCAGTCACTGTATGTCTCAAAAAAACCAGAGACAGACACACAAAAATCTGTCCTGTCAGAACATACCTGTGCTGTCCCAGATGTACCTGGCCTCCAAACCTAAGGCTCTGCAGCATAGGGTGAAGCAGTTTGCCCATTCCCCACATCGCCCTTTCCTGGTCTCCAGCAGCTTTTCTGAATTGTTGTACCTGTTGCAAAAGACAAAGGTTAAACCTCTTATGAATGTAGAGTTTTGAAGACGTACCTGTGAGAGATTATTGACAGAAAAACCCAAAGGTTCTGCAACTTGGAAAACCTAAGTCCCCATTGAAGTATGATGTTACCACACTAACACTGTACCTGGGGAACCTGGTAGAGAGCTGGCAGCTTTGGCAATGATGGTTTTCCACACGGTGAGCATCCCAACACAAATCATCGGCAGAGGGGCTCAGAGATCCTGAGGACTGGGTCTCTCCCCCACAGTTGCTACAGGGGAGGCAGTTGACCCAGGTGAAGAACTCTTCTTTGAACCACCTCAGCAGTTCCAGCATCAGAAGATCTTCCTCCATCAGATTACATTCTTCCACCAGGAAGGGAGGAAAAAAACTGTACAGTAAATCCTCACATTGTGATGGCATCAGAATACATATTTTCCACCTTACAATGACCTTTCCATTATAATATGACTTCCACAACACAATAAAAATCAGAGCTTGAAGATGTGATCGCAGAGGCGTGGGTGGAATGACAGCCAGTCAGTGAGAAGAATGTGGGTATTGTCAGCCCAGCTCAGTATTCTCCGTAACTGTCTAGTGGGTTGGTATATCTGGGAGGATCCAGTTGGTGGCATGAGTGGAATTGCCTCACTTGTTTATTGGACCAGGGGGTGTGGTGGCACAGTGGGTTTGACTGGGTCCTGCTCTCCAGTGGGTCTGAGGTTTGAACGCCGCTTGAGGTGCCTTGCGACGGACTGGTATCCCATCATGGGCGTGTCCCCTCCCCCTCCAGCCTTGTGCACTGCGTTACTGGGTTAGGCTCCGGTCCGCATCCCCACTTAGGACAAGCGGTTTCAGACAATGTGTGTGTTTATTGGACCATGGTGGAAGAAGGAGTGCTCCGATTGTGCCATTATTGAAATGTATTAAAATTTGTTATGTCCCCCCCCTTTACTCCATCACAGTTAATATCAGCCAGCAGCCCTTCTGGTCTAAATAAAATATGAATTGCAATTTATTACTGATTTTTATATGCAAGTATTTTATTACTGTGTTTAATAAGGATAATCACGGTATATAAATCTCTGTG
Organism: Scleropages formosus; assembly: GCF_900964775.1. Lineage (NCBI taxonomy): Eukaryota > Metazoa > Chordata > Actinopteri > Osteoglossiformes > Osteoglossidae > Scleropages > Scleropages formosus. The sequence goes on along the minus strand of NC_041828.1, from coordinate 7,224,806 downwards.
AGAAAAATCACTCACACCACCCCTGCAAAGGTGGCAAAACATGTCTTTTGGAGGAAATTCAAACAAACATAGAGGGAACATGCAAACTCCACAGTGACTAAGCAGGGACACAACTCTCATCCTCTTGCCCCATTCAGGTGCTATGAGATAGCAATGCTGGCTACTGTGCCATCATGTCTGCCCATTTTAATTAATTGTTTACTATGTTATTAAGTCAATAAGATTTTTTAAAAATTTTAAAGCTCGAAATGAATTGTTTTTTGGGCTTGGGAACAAACTGATAGTATTTAATGCATTAATGGTTTCATACTACAATATTGTCAACATTTGCTCATGGCTCCGGAACAAATATGAAAATAGGAAGGATAACTATTCAAAGTATTGGCTCAACATTTGGTCACAAGTCAGAAACTGAGAACATGTGAACATAGATATATGGAAACTGGCAAGAAAGAACATTGCAAGTTATTCTTCCCATTTTTGCCTAAGAATAAAACTCATATTTCATACAGTGCAACAGACAAAAAGGCCAGCTGCAAACTGTGGAGTAAGAAAAGGTAAGGAGAATTCAGAGGCTCAAACGTGAACAGAGGAAATCCTGCCCTTCACAAGAAACTAACACAAATCAACAAATGAGAAACTGAAACCAGGAAATGTGTTTAAAAAAAAACAAAAAAAAAAAAAACACAACTTTATTGCCTTAATCATCTATAAATCATCTGGTAAAATCTACAAATGTCCACAATGGGTACAGTAATACCCTGGTTAGCGCTCAGGCTACATTCCTAGACCATGGACAGCTTACTGAAGAGCACTAACTGGTCATTATATTAGATGAAAACGGGTGAAAATACAAATACAGCAGAACAAGAATGAACTTTTGTTGGGTGATTTTTACTGTAGCAACATGCTGGAACACACTCAGCAGCCTGTACTACTTTCGTGAGAGATTGACACAACAGCTGCATGTCCCTCGCCATACCCATCCTTACGCATGGCTCAATTTGAAACTCATGATCTTGTTTTCTTGTGAGACAGCGTACATGGACAACAGCACCTCATTCACTCCATTTGTGTTGCTTAGCTAAACAGACACATGGAGAGTGAAGCGTGTTGTACAGCTGAACTGTGAATAATGAGCTGCAGGTGCCACTTTGCAGCAATGAAACTACAGCGCTTCAACACACATGGAATGGAGCCAAAAATAAGTGGTATTTATCAGACATTGTCCTTACCGTGGTGTGAGACAGCACAGTAGTCCTGGGTTCCACTGGCATGCACATTATAACAAAATAGCTAGAGGAGAGCCCAGGCTAAATGGAGCAACTTTCAGCAGGGTTTTACTATATACAGCTGTGTACACATATATATTTCATTTCACTGTTTCTTTGCAGGGGGGTGCAGTGGCACAGCGGATTTGGCCAGGTCCCGCTCTCTGGCGGGTCTGGGGTTCAAGTCCTGCTTGGGGTGTCTTGCGATGGACTGGTGTCCTGTCCTGGGTGTGTCCCCTCCCCCTCCAGCTTTGCGCCCTGTCTTGCCGGGTTAGGCTCTGGCTCACCGCGACCCCATTTGGGACAAGCAGTTTCAGATAGTGTGTGTGTGTGTGTGTGTGTGTGTGTGTTTCTTCACAGGATCGAGTTTTACCTGAATCTGCTTTCCTGGCTTGTTCTAGCTTATCTTGAGCTGCAACCCTCAACTGTTGGTGAGGAATGCAGGCTAGTGCTTTCTGCTGCAGAGCGGGGCTCTCATACACCAGCACATGCTGGCTGTTAGCCTGCAGTGTCTTCAGGAACCTCATGGTATTCTTCTACCAAGGGCAAAATTGCAGAAACAGCAAAATGTTCCAGTGTCATGAAGGATGAACTGCAAACTTCCTGCAAACTGGTCATGCATTTTTTTTTTTTTTTTAATTTTTAATATCTCTCCACCTATTTTTCTTTCTAGACTGCAAAACAGGAATGGCAAAATATAAAGAATCACAGAGTGACTTCATATCTTTAATACCCATACAAGTCCTTCAATGTATCTCCCATCAGTAATGACAGAAAAATTAAAGAGTGAATGATTTCTAAGTAACATCAGAAAGACTGTTAATAAGAACCCAAAATAAGACCTGGCTACTTAAAACCAATTCTACAAATTACCTGAGTGATGATTTCGGCAGTCTGAGCAGCAGAAAGGGGCGGGGCCACAGGGTCTGATGTTGCTCTAGGTGGCTGCTGGGATGCAGTGGCCTGGAGGCATGAGGTGGTCTGCCCAGCTGCAAGCCTCTGGTCCCTCTTTGCTGCGATGGACTCCCGGATCCGCCGCAGTTGCTCCACAGAAGCGGTCTTCGGGAACACTAGATGCGTTTCTGCCTGGAATGTAATTCTTGTTATGGTATACAGCTTTGTGATTTATGAGGATGGGTTAACTCATATTCTTAAATGTTCTTAAATTTAAAAAATTATATGCTAAATTAGTCTCATTGCTCAGAAAAATGTTCAGGTTTTTTTTCTCCTTTTAACTTTCAGATATTGAAACGTATAGTAACAGAAATATGAACAGGCAGTACCACTAAAAACTTACTCTTAGTAAAAGCAAACTACTTCTGTGTGTTCCCAATTATTGATGCTTGAAGTGAGAGTGCAATCTTGTATATGTGGAAATAAAGCAGTCTCAAAATTATGCTGGCAATTTTACAGATGCTCAATAGTACAATAGGAGCTGTTAGGGTATTACATCTAAGCATAACACCCAAATGTATCAGAAAAGCAAGCCTTGAGTATATTGTTACGTAGAAAAACTATAAACATTACCTCTTCGAAGCCCATCTCAAACAAGCATTCAACTGCTCCTCTGATGGGGAGCAGCCTGGTGGAAAAGGTAGGATTACCAATCCGTATTGACCTGTACTTCTCTTCATTTGGGTTCCTTCGCCAGCAGAGAGAAACAGCCCACTGTTGTGTTAAGCACTTGTTTATTGAAAATATGACAATAACATGACATAGAAGCAGATATGGTGAGAGCCGTCATCCTGCAATCTTAAGGTTTAAATCCACACTCCCTCTGTATTTCCCTTGATCAAGGTATTCACTCTGAATTGATACAGTAAAAAAATACTCTGCTATATAAATGGGTGAACTTTTCTGAAGTCGATCGACATTTTTAGTTCAGTTACATTAATGACTTGTTAAAGGTGAAAAGTAAATTTTATACTTGACATAATCATGCCTTTCATGCCATGCATCTTTGTATAGAGGGAGAAGACTGAGATTTAAGACTTATATTCCACAGGCAGCCAGGTTTAAACATTGGCATGTGATCTGAGCCCAAATAACAGCAGTTAAAAACAGTAGATAATGTATTTGTGACAGACTGGCGACAACCTGCAGTAAGAACTGCATAGACAAACATGACCTAGTAAAACAATTTGTCAAATTTGCTGTCCATCTTGAACATGTTTACAGTTTTTGTTACACATGATTGTCTCACAGCACCATGTCTGTGTGAGTTTCCTCCTGGTGCTCTGGTTTCCTCTCATAGTCCAGAGACATGCTGTCCAGATTCACCCATAGTATGTGGGTGACAAAGAGAGAGTGTGTTCCACTGATGTATGGATGAGTGACCCGGAGGAAGTAGTGTATCTAGCAGTGTGAGTCACTGCGGTGAATAATAAGGTGTGTGGGCTGATAAAACTAGTTCATTAAATCGTTTTGGGAAAAAAGTGTCTGCTAAATAAATAAACGTAAATGTAAATATACATGTTCATGATGAAAATAACGGAGAGCCACTGAATAGAAGTAATCTCTGGGGGAATTAATTTCCTCCCAAATTCTTGCCTTTTGCCACTGCACAGATTTTTCCACCGATGATTGCAGCTTTTACATGATGATCATAATGATAGGTTACACGTAACAGCTCACCATGCCATGGCATGATCATCTATCCCGCCGGATTCAAGTTTGTCACCAAAACGATATTTCATGTTCACACTCAGTCATGTTTAAAAGGTAAAAACTAAATTCAAGTTCAGTTGTGTTTAAAGTAAAACAGTTAGCACACTAGTAGTACTACTACTACGCCGACTGACTGCCCTCTCTCTCTGTCCCAATGACACTGCATTAGGAGCTGCCGCCTCACTCAGCCGGAGCAGCTGGACATTACCTCAGTATGTTGTCCGCATAAGTAAGCAGCAGTTTAGAGGCGTCTAAGAAGACCTCGCTGGAATTTTCGCACAGTGCACTAAGTCCAGGGGACTCGTTCATCCTCCTTTGCCCTTTATCCTCAAGACAAAACTCCCAGAGGCTGAAGCCGAGGATGAGACAGAGCGTAAGCAGCCGTCAACCTTCAACTTCCGCTTCCGGAAAGAGAAGTGAGGCGTTTCCCCTCCATGCCCAGCCTCAACACAACTGACCAGTTCACTGAGCTGCCCACGGCGTGCCTGAAGAAAATGAGCACGTCTTTACACCCAATATGTCTTATATTTTTTTACCACAAATTACTATTATCAAGAATTTTTTTAAAATGAAGACTGTTTTATTTTGAAAGTTAATATTCCACGCAACGGTACAGGCGGAAAAATGGGGTCCTATCGGGACCAACTCTGGTCCCCTTCACACGCTTAAGGGCTGAAACATGACAGACGGAAGGTTATAAGTTCAGCGCTCCTTGGCATGAGCGTAAAATTTGTACACCGACCAAAACAGGAATCACCTTTGCTCTCCGTGCTTGGTATGTGCTTCTTCTAGTTATGTAGAAGGATTGTTAAAACTCCCTGCTTCAGCGAGAAGCTGCCAGCACGTCCAGCTTCCCAGACTTGACGTGATTATATTGTCAGTGTTTTGCAACTTGCATAGCAGATAGATACTTAGTTATTTTATTGTTTATTTGCGGTTAATGTTTGCTTCTAAGGATTTGCCTTCATTTAGTGGGGCCTAGCTGTAAACATACTGATACTGTGGTTGTAAATAATATTCCAGGGACAAGTTTGTTAATTTGCAGGCAGATTTAGTTGCTTGTGGAAGCCAGCATGCATGTCCTGTTATTATCATGTTGGCAAAAGTTGCTGGGAAATTCAGCAGGAGCTAAACTGACAGCAAAGGCCTGTACGTGTCTGAAGCAGCCGGTGAGGGAACGCAGCGAAGGCTCATGGAGAAGGGTGGCGATTACTGGCATCGGACTCGTCACCCCCCTCGGCACCGGGACCGCGATCCCCTGGGACCGATTGGTCCGCGGCGAGGGAGGGATCGTGGCCCTGGACTCGGAGGAGTACAGCAGCATTCCCTGCAGAGTGGCAGCTCTCGTCCCCAGGGGGGATGGTCCGGGCGAGTTTAAAGCAGAGGCGTTTGCTTCCCGAGGAGAGATCGCCGCCGTGGCCCCAGCCACTGTCATGGCACTCGCCGCAACGGAACTGGCACTTAAAGACTCCGGTTGGTACCCGACAAGCCTTGCGGAGCAGCTTTCCACAGGGGTGGCCATGGGAATGGGCATGGTGCCCCTGGATGAGATCGCACGAACAGCCGCGCTGTTTCAGGGCAAGGGCTACGGCAAGGTCAGTCCTTTCTTTGTACCGAGGATCCTGGTAAACATGGCAGCCGGGCACATCAGCATCCGCCACGGCTTGAAAGGCCCCAACCACGCGGTGTCCACGGCCTGCACGACAGGGGCTCACGCCATTGGTGATGCTGCTAGGTTCATCGCTCACGGGGATGCGGAGGCCATGGTAGCCGGTGGGACGGAGGCCTGCGTTGGGCCTCTGGCTATCGCCGGGTTTGCCAGGGCTCGCGCCCTCAGCACCAGCTGGAATGCCAGCCCCAGGCTGGCCTCACGACCCTTCCACCCAGAGAGGGAGGGCTTTGTCATGGGAGAGGGTGCTGCTGTGATGGTGCTGGAGGAACATGGGCGAGCGGTGGCCAGGGGTGCCAGGATATATGCCGAGGTGCTGGGTTATGGACTTTCGGGGGATGCTTGCCACATCACTGCACCCAGCGCTGATGGAGACGGAGCATTCAGGTACTGACAGTTAGTAACTAACAGCTGTCCAGTCATAAATCTCAGCAGAAATTGCTCTGCAGTCCTCATACACAAGACAATTCATTCTCTGCAAAATACTGTGGAGGAAGATCACTTATTTTGCGTACAATGCGGATGCATTCAAACTTAAGTGAAACTTGAGCACTTCATCATATTTGGTCCATTCTCGTGGCTCTGGTAATTTCAGTGTGTGTGGAAAAACAGTCCACTAGAAGAGCTGTCTTAGAAGAATGCGGATGTTAATCTGGAGGCACCATTTCTTGTTAGTGCGTACTCCTGACCTTTGACCTGTATAGAATTTGACCTGAACTGGTCATGTGATGTGAAACCCCCCCCCACTGACTGACACCCGTGTTTTCAGCAGAGAAATGTTAGACACGACACCAAATGATACAGATATCTAGCCGGGGAAGATCTGAGCTGGTACGAGATTGATGCCCCTACTTTAACTTTTCCAGGTGCATGTCTGCAGCCCTCCATGACGCTGGTGTGAAACCCGAAAACGTGAGCTATGTGAATGCACACGCCACCTCCACACCGTTAGGGGATGCTGCTGAGAACACCGCCATCAAGAGGCTCTTCCAGCAGCATGCCTATTCACTAGCCGTGTCCTCCACCAAGGGTGCCACGGGGCACCTCCTGGGGGCAGCCGGCGCCCTGGAGGCAGCCTTCACCGCCTTGGCCTGCTTCCATGCAACCCTGCCTCCTACGCTGAACTTGGACCGCACCGACCCGGAGTTTGACCTCAACTACGTTCCCTGCGTTGCCCAGAGGTGGAGGACTGAGGGCCGGCGCATCGCCCTCACCAACTCATTTGGGTTCGGGGGCACCAATGCTTCTCTGTGCCTCGGCAGCATATGAGCAGCAGCATTGCTTTCTCATAACCTATAGTCATCCCACAGAACCAGGAACCGGAGTCCATTCATGCACCATTGATTAAGATTAGCTGAATAAAGTGTCCAGGAGAGAACAAAATTGTGAAATTAAAGCAGCTCCAGCTGACTCTGAGTGCTGGAAGACACTGTATTCGGGCAGTAGATGGCAGCACTATTACAGTTTTTTCCTACTTCAACTGGTCACATTCAATACGGTATTTTTTTATTGCTCATGGTGACAAAACCTGACAACTTGTTGGTAACCGTGCGTCTCCACAAGCAGCGTTGTGCAATACTTTAAATCGTCAAATAAATAACAATACAAGGTTCTTTAACTACCGCTGGGTCCTTCTGTCTTTTTTTGTCATGTTTATTGAAAACCTGTGGGTGTCTTGAGAAAAAGGGAAGTTGTCTGAAGCTGCTCAGAAGTTATCTAGTTCAAAATAGCCCGTGTTTCTTCAGCAAGCTAATGTATGTTATTAAAAACTCAGCTCACTTCCTTCCATGTTAAATTTATTTCCATGGTGGGAATGTACACGCTGTGCTGTAAATTAGCCTCTGCACTGTTATGTTTTTTCCATCTGCATTTAGTGCAGAGAAGGGGTGTTGCATTCAATTCCTGGTGGGACCATTTGTTTGTTCGTTTTCATTCCAGCCCATTCCCCTGACTTAATTGCTTCAGTTAATAATTAATTGTCTGTGCTGTTTTCTCTAAAATACAGCAATGGTGAAAACTGTACTGCGGGGTTTTTTTCAATACATGGCAAGATAGCATGCTATCTTCAAATCCACCAGATTATTTACAAATGAAAATGTAAAAAGAAAAAAAAAAAAAAAACAGAAATGATTATGCTTGATTCATAATAAAGAGAGGAGGTTGGAGCAAAAGGCTGTAACTAACACACACACACACGCAGCACGTGTGGCCAGGAAAAGAACCGAAGGTCAAAGGCAAAGCCCGTCAGATCATGGATTTAAAAACCATGCATTTATGCAGACACTTGAGTATGTGTGTATGCATGACAATTGCACCTTCTTATTTTCCTCACTGCAGGGATCTCCCACGTCAACGGAGCTTCTAGCACCATGCTGACAAAGTGCACAGTTTACACTTCTGTATCAGAGCATGTATCTCTTTGTAATTCCACTGGTGTGTGAGATGAATAATAAAACAGGTAAATCCTCAGTTTAAAACAATCAGGGTGCATATATATGCATATAATATATATATATATGTTCCATATGAATATACATTAATGTCTCATCTCTTCTGAAAACACTATAAATAAGAGCAATGTACTCCTAAGCTTTCCACGAATCTTCTAAGTAGACTTCCAACTCCATAGGTTGATTTCATACAGAACCGTTTCAGCGCCAATGGATTGACTGTCAATTGCCTTTGATTTTACTGCAGAATCTGGCAACCATGGGCAAGGCCGTTGTATTAAACCAATATCATACATCAACCTTTCAAAAAGAATCATCTCACCGGGTTACACTGACATATTAATGCGTTCGGTGACTAATCCGTGCTGACATTTTGTAGGAATTTAAAGTCCTCCGTGCCTTTCGATGTCAGAAAGACGGTGTCAAAGGATTGTATGTGTTTCTACAATTGTATTTTAATTATATGATTATAATTCAAATATTATATATTATATAATTAATATAATAGCGTGTGAGTGACAGAGAGAGTGTTCCACTGATATATGGATGAGTGACCCACTGTAAGTAGCCTATCTAGCAGTGTAAGTCTTCCAGATGCTCTGGTTTCCTCCCACACTTCAAAGACAGGCTGTTCAGGTTCCCCACCATAGTGTATGAGTGACAGAGAGAGTGTGTTCCACTGATGTATGGATGAGTGACCCAGTGTAAGTGGTGTATTTAGCAGTGTAAGTCACCACGGTGAATAAGGTGTGTGGGCTGGTAACACTACATAGGGTTCATTGGAAGTCGCTTTTGAGAAAAGAGTCTGCTAAATAAATAAATGTAAATGTAATTCATTTATTATATTGTAATTATGATGGAATGAGTCAGAAGGGTTTCCTGGTGCACATGGCAGGATAGGTCAATCGTCAGTGTTCCAGTTCGTAAGTCATGGTGTGCCCTTCCTTAAAAGAGGTGACCCTGCCAGTTCAGCACAGCAGATGACATCATCTCTGTGGCTTGTGAGGTAACATACATGAGTTGTAATTGTGCTGCGGCGTTTGTTTGCGGGCACATGACTCGCCAAGTGCCGCTTCGGCGCCCGCGCATGCAAAGACGTCATTCGTCTGAGGACAACTCGGCGATGCGGGAGAGAGACCCCTCTGCTGCTTACCGTAATTACAGTGATTGTTGCTACTTAAGGCCTTCATCGCATGATTTCCTGAAGACGACCCGGCGCCGCGCGTGGATCAAAATTGCATTTGCTGCAAAGTGGCACCGTGTGGGCCGTTTTCCACTCGGCTACTCAGCTGCTATTGTCTCTCGCTCCGATTTTGTGAGCTCGAGCGCGTGCAGCTGCGCACAAACACGCGCTGAAAATAACCAGCGCCCTGCAGCAGCTTCCCCAAACTGCCGCCGTCACCGCCTTCGCTTACCTGTCCGGACACCTGTCCCCTCCCGAGGCGACGTGACTCGATACCTTTGGTGCGATTCCTTCGAAAATTACTAAGTTTTGAATTTGGTATACAGGGCGGTGCGGGGGCTTGGACTGAGTCCTGCTCTCCGGTGGGTCTGGGGTACGGGGTCGCGGGGAACCGGAGCCTAACCTGGCAACACAGGGCGTAAGGCCGGAGGGGGAGGGGACACACCCAGGACGGGACACCAGTCCATCGCAAGGCACCCCAAGCGGGACTCGAACCCCAGACCCACCAGAGAGCAGAACCCGGTCCAACCCACTACGCCACAGCACCCCCCCTTTATGTAGCCCTAGGGGAAAAACACAAAAATTCACGCAAAAAAATCTACAAAAATCCCATCTGAAAACTTAGCCATTGTTCTTTCAACATATATGCAGAAAAAAGAAAAACAGGGAATGGCATGAAAGTTATAAAAATTCTACTGTATTTATTTGTTCCTCATTCATTCTTCATTTAATGGATTATTATTGCACTGGGGGTGTGGTGTGGTGTGGTGTGGTGTGGTGTGGTGTGGTGTGGTGGGTTTGACCGGGGCCTGCTCTCTGGTGGGTCTGGGGTTCGAGTCCTGCTTGGGGTGCCTTGCAATGGACTGGTGTCCTGTCCTGGGTGTGTCTCCTCCCCCTCCAGCCTTATGCCCTGTGTTGCCAGGTTTGGCTCCTGCTCCCCCAAATAGGAAAAGCGGTTCAGACTGTGTGTATCATTATTGCGTTGTTACATAAACCGTATACGTTCTGTTATACCAATATGTTGCACTACTTCTTCTTTCTGAGAAGTATTCCAGAAACTCGGGGTTGTGGGGGTTAAATTTCCAGTAAGCAACAGCTATATAAGAAAGCAAAAGGAGCAAAAAGGCATAGAAGTGCAGATGTCAAGATGCATTTTGGGGGACTTGTTGATTCGGATTAGAAAGGTTACAACTGGGAAGAAGCGTTATGCGATGAAAATCTCTCAAATCGATGTCTTCGCAACTCATCGACGAGTAGGGATTCGATCATCGTGCATTCGAACCCAACAAAAGGGTTAACGACGTAAAGTGCAGCTGATTACGATGGGGGTCCCTTCAAAATCCAAGGTGGGCCGCCCCCCGTCCGTTGTCAGGAACCACTCGTCCGGTGCAGCGTCAGGGTGCCGAGAGCTAAGGTGGAGCGAATGGAACGGATGATGTCGTAGGAGAAGCAAAGAGTCGTGCCCAGACTGCGGAAGGGGACTTCGGATTGTGCCCGGCACTGCGCGAGCGACCACTAGTCATACTCTCAACGGCGCACATTCCCGTCCAAGGCCAGTCTCGTGGGAAGTATGTCGCAGTCACGAGTCAAGGCAGGAAATTAAGAAGGGACGCAGGGAGTCCTTGGGCAATCTTCGCGGCTTCCATAGCAACGTCAGGGATGCGGACAGACGGCCTCTACGGCTGGTGGATGATGAGGAGACACACTGCACAGTATTTATATCGTGCAGAGGAAGAGTGCTCATACCATGTTGGCGGGAACACTAATTCTGTTTCATTGACTCAGACACGTCGCCCGCATCGCCAGAAAAATCCTGCGACGTTTGTAAACGCGAGCGGAACGTGGGGTACCGCAGCGGCGGGTAGCTGATGTGTCTCGGCTACGTGTCGCAGAATCCACGTAACGCAGATGTCCCCCAACGCGTGGCGGCTACTTGCCGGAAGTACATCTACCCTAAGTTTAGAACCTTAACCATGGTCATATATCTTAAGTTGGGAAAAAAAAAAAGATCAGCTGAAAAAGGGGATGGGGTACGACCGAGTGCGATGTCCACATTATGGGAGGAGGGTTTCCTCCCAAGGCCATTTTTAGAAATGGATCTTTATTAACGTTTGCGAATGTCATCTTTAACTAATGAGTTAATCAATTATTCATTCGTTTTAAAATTTGAGAGCTTTTCGCAGGGATTAATGGCCTCCTGTGTGCTCCTCTTCTCTATGGTCAGGTGCAGCTCTCTGTTTCACGGGGAGGAACTAATGACGTGGGCGAACGGTCACGGTTCAAAAATCTGTCTCGAAACCAGAAGGTTGCAGGTTCGGTTCGTGGGAAGGGAACTTGGAGGAGGAATTAGTAAAGCTGCGCAGTTGATCTCGTGTGATAAACCTCTTGAATGCAGGTTTCTTCCACTTTATGGGGCGTCACGGTGATGCAGTGGGTAGCGCTGGTGCCTCACGGCTCCTGGGCTGTGCTTTCGGATGGGGGTTAGAATCTGGCTCTCTCCGTGTAGAGTTAGTATGTAGGGTGGAAACAAAGGCAGCTGATAATGAAATGGCTAGGGTTGCTGCCTTTAAATCCAGAGGTTATGGGTTTGAGTCCCACTGGTGGCTGTAGTACCCTAGAGCAAGTTACTTTCCCTTGATTGCTCCAGTAAAATTTCCCAGCTGTATAAAGGGGTAAATAATTGTAAGTAGATGGGGTGTGGTGGTGCAGTGGGTTGGCCCAGGTCCTGCTCTCCAGTGGGTCAGGGGTTCGAGTCCCACTTGGGGTGCCTTGTGATGGACTGGCGTCCCGTCCTGGGTGTGTCCCCTCCCCCCTCCAGCCTTTTACCCTGTGTTGCCGGGTTAGGCTCTGGCTCCCCGTGACCCCGCATGGGACAAGCGGTTCAGACAGTGTGTGTGTGTGTGTGTGTGTGTGTGTGTGTGTGTGTGTAATTGTAAGTAACTGAACACTGTAAGTTGCTTTGGAAAGAAAAAAAAAAAAGTCAGCTAACTGAATGTAGCAGGTTCTCTACATGTCCGAACAGGTTTCTTCCAACGCTCCCAAGATGCGTTTCAACTAGATTTGAATTTGTGGCTGTATTGGCCTGGCGTTCTATCTTGTCTTGTGCCCTTTGTTTTCAGGATAGGCTCCAGACCACCACGATCCTGCATAGCCCAAGCGGTAACTGGCAACGGAGGGGTGAATGAAAGTTCCGGAAAACTAACCCCCCATGCTGCGATGCCCCGCGCTGTCCGTTTCGGAAGCTGCCACCGTGTCGTCAGTTCGACTTCAGAGTGCTACCCACCCTCAGCAATTAGCCGCGTTAAATGCTGCCTCCTGCACTGATCCCCATCACCCTGCCCAGCCCTAGGATAACCACTAAACGCTCTCGTTCTGGCCTTACATATCAATACCTGGTACAAGACGAGAGAACACACAATTAACACCAATATGCCAGATATAGTCAGTTTATTTTGAAATGTACACATTTATTTATTTGTTTCGTACTAGTTAGGTGACACCCTGGCTGGACTCAGTTTGCCATGGCAACACAGTGTGCACTGTACATACAATATTTGCTTTGATAGCGGTTCGCTCCATGGTGGGAGTCGGGTCCTCCGCACTGCGAGCATCAGCCGGCGCCTAAAACCTCCTAACATTCTCCGAGTTTTCCCAGCATGCCGTACGAATGACTAATGAGCTCTTTGAAGTGCCTGTTTGAATTGCATGGCAGCGTATTGTAGCCATAATGGAGTGGAGATCTTTGGTGTATGTGTGTACATCAGTTACAGTTCCTCAGGTGATCCCCTTCCGATGTGACCCGGAGCAAAGGATGCGCCGACTCACCAGCATCCCGGCGCAGCGGTGTCACAATTTCCCGGATGAAGCTTTACAGGTTATGAGGACTTTCTAAAACAACAGTATGAATCTTGTTCGGTTTCCCTTCATCTCTCACCTGTTTTTGTCTTCGGACTCCTGCAAAACGTGTGGAGCTCGATCAAACATCCAGCACCAGACATAAAAAAGAAGCATCGACTGCTTTGTTAAGTTGGGCTGACAAGCTCGTCGCGATTCCTTGTTTCAGCCTGGTGGCGGACTGCAAAAGGTGACAGGATGTTCACTCCGCTGGTGTGTATGTCGCTTTGGAGAAAAGTGTCTGCTAAATAAATAGATGTGAATGTAATGTAGCAGGGGGGCACGGGGGCATAGCAGGTTTGGCTGGGTCCCGCTCTCTGGCGGGTCCGGGGTTCGAGTCCTGCTTGGGGTGCCTTGCAATGGACTGGTGTCCCGTCCTGGGTGTGTCCCCTTCCCGGGTGTGTCCCCTTCCCCTCCAGCCCTGCACCCTGTGTTACCAGATGAGGCTCTGGCTCCCTGCGACCCCACTTGGGACAAGCAGCTTCAGTGTGCGGGTGCAGCGTAGTGGTTAGCGCTACTGCCTTCGGACCCAGTGGTTATAGGTTTAAATCCCAGCCATAACACCTGTGTTTTAAAAAAGGAAAAAAAACCCAGCTGTATAAATGGGTAAATAATTATAAGATGCTTTGGAGCAATACATCAGGTAAATCTGTGCCTTTCTCTTGGAAACAGATAATATCACGGAATTTGTTTGAGACACACCCATAATTACATTCATTCGTTTGGCTGATGCTTTTCCCCAAAGCAAATTACAGTGTTAGGGTATTTACAATTATTTACCCATTTATGCTGCTGGGTAATTTTACTAGAGCAATTTAGGGTAAGTACCTTGCTCAAGGGTACTACAGCTGGAAGCGAGACCAAAGGCAGCAGCACTAACCACTACACCTGCAGCTGCCTCTATGTATTAGGCATCTGTGATGTGTAAGGTGCATTTTCACATTGCACCACATAACAGTCGCGAGAAAAAGTTTGTGAACCCCCCCCCCCCAAAAAATACCTTGATTTCTGCATCGATTACTCATTAAATGGGGTCGGATCTTCAGTACTGAGAAGAAGTACAACGGTTTGTTGCTCACGTGTAGCTGAAGAGGGCTGTCTATCACTGTGACTTGGCTTAAGATCAGACTTTACGAGTAATTAATGCAAAAAAATCCAGGTTCATCTAAAGGGTTCAAAAACTTTTTCGCGCAACCGCGTGCACATAAACGCACTTTAAACATTTTGCCTTTAAAATGTCAACAGATTCGAGAAGGACGATCCGTCGGGCCATTTTCGCGTCGTTCAGTTCGGCAAGACAGTTGGCTGCAGGGTCAAAAGAAAGACCTCTGGGGAGCATTGTGAATATGCATTTCGCACCATCCTCCTGCCCTTTCCCACACCCCACAGCAAACCTGGGCAGTTCTTCACCTCAGCACATTTTCCGTCAGGAGGAGGAAGGGAGCCGAATGTGCATATTCCGCAGATTCAGAAAGACACTTATTTGTACCTCCGAAAAACAGGAGGAAAAAACCTCCAACAGTATTTTTGAATGTCCTCAGAATTTTTTTATTTTTTTTTTTATAACATTGTCGAGCCCCTCGTGAGCAGGAGTCCATTCAGATCCCGGGGACATGTGCCGTGTCAGCAGTGGCGCGGGGGGTGAGAGGAAAGCTGAGAAAACTGCTGCGCCGAGACAACGGACGCAGATTCGCCCATCAAGCTTAACTGGACCAACATCTAATGACGAACCTTACATTTTGCATGTATTAACTTTTAGGTTGTTAAAAAAACTATTTAAAAAAATAAAAAAACTGGGAACACTACGCAATTTTAATTAAAATGACACGTATTCTCAGATTTATTACGGTTTCAAGAGTTTCTAGAGCTGCTGGTGTCACTTTGTTGCATTACTCATTTGTTTATATGCCAGGGCAAGACAAGCATCGCAAACGACACTGTTAATGAGCTGCGATTACACGTATTAAGTGTCGTTTACACAGGCAGTCTGTGAGTACAATATCCTCAGAAAAGAGACTGCTACATGCTGTATGTGTGCCCAGCGCTACACCAGTGCATATAAGTGGAAGTGTTTTGATTTAATGTTGATCCAATGGGGGTGACCCCCCCCCCCCTTCAGTTCTGATGACAAACAGTGTGCCGGGGCAGAACGGTACACGTCGGGACCACAGGGCCAAGGCAAAAAATCACTTTGCGAACAGCGGCATCGCTGCATAATTTCAACATTTAGAAAAGATTAAGGGAATAAATGACACATGACAGGTGCTGTTGTTGCAACGATCTTATTACTCTCTGCATGACCCAGGTCAAGTCGGAGAGGCCCTGGGAGGAACGTGGGCAATTTCTTGCCGAGCACAAATCAAATTAAACGCCACGTAAGACATCGTGAAAGAGCTATGCGTTCGCATTTCCTTTACATTAATAAAACTGTAGAAGAAAAAGAAAAGCAATTACGGCTGAATTCAAACAGTCAAACGGTGTGTAAGACACAAGGGAAATTGCTTCCTTCCATATCTGGTGTAACGACGAACTTTAAAGCACAATGTTAACAAACTGCATCGGCCCTCCGATAAGGGACTCGGGTTAATCAGGTAGTAATGGTAATTTCATTATAAGCATGATGGGTGGACTGGGCAGGCGACAATGCGGAAAGACGGCTAACAAGGCCCCCCCAAGGCGTGTATATTTGCAACGAAATATAGTACGGCGACACAGAGAGCAGCGCTGCCGTCTCACAGCGCCTGGGGAGTTGAGAGAACGTGGGTTTGATCCTTCGTCAGTCTGTGTGGAGTTTGCATGTTCTCTCTGTGTCTGCATGGGTTTCCTCCGGGTGCTCTGGTTTCTTCCCACAGTCCAAAGACATGCTATTCAGGTTCCTCCATAGTGTGTGAGTGACAGAGAGAGAGAGTGTGTGTGTTCCACTGATGTATGGATGAGTGACCCAGTGTAAGTAGTGTATCTAGCAGTGTAAATCACCACAGTGAATAATGTGTGTGGGATGATAACAGAGTTCATTAGAAGTTGCTTTGGAGAAAAGCGTCTGCTAAGTGAAAAAACATAAAATAGACATGGAAAAGGAAAAAAAAAAAGTATCTTAAAGGCAAGATTAAGAAAATGCACAAAAGTTTTAGAAAAATTAGAAGACAGAAAATAAGGCTTTCAGGCTTCTTTCCCACTGGCGTGGCGTTCGCCAGAGATCGGTATGGCCGAATGCCTCATCCCTGCTGCCATGACTCCCACTGCTTGCGCTCCGGGAGAGAAGAGAGCAGCTCGATATTTAGCTCCCTGCCTCAAAACCCTCTCTCTGACCTTCTCCTCGCCAGATTCTCGTGTGGCTCTTTAATGTCGCAAGCAGTTCGGATGCAATTGCCTTGGACAGCTCCCAACGCTGGCCATGCGGGCAGTCGCTGGGAGCCGTCACCAGATTTCTCGAGACCCAGTTTTCTTTGGGCTCTCGGGCCAACAATGTCAATTACGAGTAACAGCAACGTCACAGCGGTGCAAACAAACAAAGCTGCAGATAGGGTCGAGGATCTCGAGACTGAGCCCATATCAACATCCATCTCAATCCAGCAGAAAGCCATCCGTCCAGGTCCGCCATCTGCGCCACACCTCCGTCCTCACAATACCCTTCAGGTGCCTGGAAGCGAGGAACCCACAGCAGGACGATCCTTTGATTTCAAAACACCGCTGGCCATTCTTCCCACAATCTTTTTTTAGGGAGGAAAAAAAAAAAAAAATGGAATTGTTCTACACGGAACAAAATGCTGCTTCATCAAAACAACTTGTTTCCAGTCTGCAAGACTCTGAAAAGTTTCCACTGAAGAACACAAGTAATGACATTTCTGACAGTCTCCAAGGGGCCCATGTCAAATTCACTGCTCGGGAAGATTATTCTCCACTTCTCACGACGTGACGTGATGCTATCTAACATTTTTTCTCAGGGCAACTGATAGAGTAATAAATTATTATAATGATAATGATGATAATGACGATGGGAGATAAAATCTAAATATGATTCCATTAGGACTGAAATAATATTTTACTCTGTCTAGATAAAAGCCCTTTTGTGAGAAATATGAGGAAAAATGTACTGAAAGACAGTTAAAGGAAGCATGCACTGCAGAGGGTTCAGTGGAAATTACGATACCTCAACCACTAATACAATTATAGGCTTTCAAGCGCCACGAGGCTCTGGACAGCGTTTCAGGCTTTCTACGAGGTGAATGGAACGGCTGTGATTTTTCGGTCTCCCAGCGATGCCCGTACACCACACTTGGCTGTATCCGTCCATTCCGATAAGGTACAGTCCCGTGTATTTCTATGATGGAAGAGCGATCAAGGTCGCTGGCAGCCCCACGATGAAGGAACAAGCATGTAGGGGTTCCGTTAGGATATGTCACCATTTAAAACCGCAAGACAAGACCAACCAAGGAGACAAGAGGAGTGGACGACATGTACCTTAACAGTCAGTGGTGGACTAATTGGTGATTTAGGGATAACGTTTAAAGAACATCCTTCCTGTCCAGTAAGAACCCCACTGCTGTGCTGTTTGGGAAATACTCCTATCACCTCTCTGCAACGCCAGCTTCTCTCCGTTTATTCACAATGGAAATGATTAGTTTAATCATGCACATTTAGTAGAAATATGTCAGATCCGTTGGAAAAAGGTGATAAAAATGAGTGGATGCTCATTATCATATCTGGAATGCCAGCGAAGCATCCCTGCCCATCTTGGCCAAGGCAGTATTTTCATGTTTTATTAATAAGCAGCGAGCCCAGATGAAGGAGCAGGTTTGTAATGAAATTCCCATGGTGCTGACATTTCAGCGAGGGCTTCAATCCTTTGGCACCCCAGGCTCTTGCACTTTTCCTTCCTCATTCATGCAAGCAAGGTAAAGGGGACATTCCTCATCAATTTGCTTGCATAACCCTTGTTCCTACACTAACAAGTGCCACGAAGGTTATATTGTCTTTCCCAGAATAAAAAGGCCATTGTATGAGAGCCCTTCAGCAAATGGGAACGTGAGCTGTATTACCATACGAAAACACATTAAAGGCCTTGCATGGCTGTGTGTGTTTTATTTCTGGGAAAAGCTTGCCCATCGGGTGGTGTGGTGGCACAGTGGTGCAGTGGGTTGGCTCTGGTCCTGCTACCTGGTGGGTCTGGGGTTCAAGTCCCCCTTGGGCTACCTTGCAATGGACTGGCGTCCTGCCCTGGGTGTGTCCCCTCCCCCTCCAGCCTTCTGCCCTGTGTTGCCGGGTTACGCTCTGGTTCCCCGTATGGGACGAGTGGTTTCAGACAGTGTGTGTGAGCTTGCTACAAATTGCATTAAATAACCAGTTAAAATTGCTAAATTTTAGATTTTGCTTCAACAGAAACCTTTAAGGACATTTTAAAAAAGAAATTCTTAGCGTTTCCTCTGGTCTTTTGGATTTTTAGATGTCAGAGTGCTCTGGTAAAGATTATGTCTACACAGGTATGAGAAGGCACAGTGACACGTGTACTAAACACCATCTGGCTCTGCAGGCTGCTGCTCTGGGAGAAGGAGGCAGCGAGAACACCGAAGCCCTGATGGAAACACGAGGCAGATGGAGCGAGGGGGCAGCTCCTAAAGAGGGTAGCTCTGCCCTCCTGGGACCCCCTCGTCCACTCTCGTTGGGATCCCAGGTTTCAGCAGGAGCCGCGGAGCCATTATCGCGGAGGGTTAAAAGACACTGCTTTTTCAAGAGCGTGTGTCTCATGGCAGCACTCGCACTCTGCTCGGTTAGCAGCGCCTAAGCTCAGAGGAAATTCATATCGACTACAGTGTATTTTCACTCCTGTTACAAACACCGGTGTGGGAAGATATTTCCTGTGCGCACGCTGTGTGCGGATCCTCGGGAAGGCCTGAAAATGTCTATTCCTCGAAGATATGGAAACTCTTGCTTTTAAAAACCTTTTATTTTAAAGTTTGCCCTTAGATGCAACTTTTTCGACCATTTTTAAAATGAACCTGTCTTGTGTGGCTCAGTGTAGCGCACCGAAGTGGACTTACCTACCCTGACCCACCCCAACTCAACTCCGGGGCACGGTGGTGCAGCGGGTTTGGCCGGTGCCTGCTAAGTGGTGGGTCTAGGGTTCGAGTCCTGCTTGGGGTGCTTTGCTATGGACTGGCATCCTGTCCAGGGTGTGTCCCCTCCCCCATCGGCCCAGCGCCCTGTGTTGGTGGGTCAGGCTCCGGCTTGCCGGGACAAGCGGGTGTTGACGATGGATGATTAGATTGATCTTCCTTGGGTGTCACGAGTTACTGCAGAAATTAAATTGTCACACCACTCAGTTTCCTTGAACAGTCATATAGGAACCCCAGACATGTGGGTCACTCATACATTCACTAACCACTTTTTCTTCAAGAGTCCTTCCCACAATCACTGGGCACAAGGCTTGGGGGGTACACCCTGGAGGGGATGCCACGCATGCACGAATTCACTCACCCATTCACACACTACGGGCAATTTATCGTTACCAACGCACCTGAACTGCATGCCTTTAGGGTGTGGGAGGAAACCAGAGCAGCGAAAAAGGAAATCCACAGAGACACCGAGTAAACGTGCAAACTCCACCCATGCCGAGCCGGAGCGGAACCTACGCTCAAACATCCAAAGCGCTACAAGGTGGCAGAGCCACCCACTGTGCCGTTCACACACCTGGGTCCGATACGGATTGGAAAACGACCAAACGCAGCGAATCGGTTGCAGCTGCATATTAATTACTCGCATCAAAAAATAAGAAATTTGTGAGCAATTTCTGAAGACATTATGAACTCGCAGCACTTTCATCTTGTTTCCCATCCAACTAGAGGATAATTGCCCCGTGCTGTGGTTTTATGGTCATCGGGTAGGTCGTGGAGCAACCATTTTCTCAGCAATCCCCTAAATCCGCAGTGCACGTTGCACTGAGTAGCCTAATGCTTGGAAGTGCACTTGAAGCCACTCCGCTAATTCCATTTTATAGATCAGTGACAGGGGCGCTCCTTGATTTAAGGCCGCCGCTCTGCCATAGAACACAATGGGCTCTGGACATTTCGACCAGAGCTGGACCGTAGATGCCCCGCAGTACTCGGGGGAGAGCACATGAGTAATACACTCAGTTTAAAGAATATGCATGGCTCTTACGGAGGGTAAAGACTCAGGATAACGGATATAAGTCCAAGGGAGCTGCAGCAGATGGACCCAACTCACCCAACCCTACCGGTTCGGCTTTCCAATGTGTGCCACCCCATCCCTGAGAACTTGATTCCATCTATGGGAGGGTCTCAAGAACGCAGTCCCCCGGCTAAATTTTTGGGTGGCATTTATGGCACCCTGCCGGAGGTAACAAGTCACACGAATGCGTGCGCTTACAGGGGTTATACATCCTGGGTTCTGCACCTCGTCCACATTCAGAGGCTTTGCAATCATTATTCTCCCGTGCCGATACACAGACAGCTCAAGAGAAGCGTTGCAACCGATCTCAAAAAGACTAATACGTTAATTAGACAACAATATGGGAACTTATTCAGCCAGATGAAGCTCAAGTCATAATGTGAATTCAATTACGTGTATATTTTATTGGAAACGATTCAGAGGTTTTCCTGTGGTTTGGCCTCGTATTCATCATCTTCCATTAATTAGTTTTTTTTTTTCCAATTTCCTCGTTTATTTTACAGGCGCTTGTTTGGATTCTGAGAATGAGGCTGGATGCGTATAATGTATTTTCAGCATGTCTGAAAGAACGACCGGCTTTAAGCCGATTTTCTTTCAGTATTGAACTGGATTGATCGTTTAAGGCACTGGTAATCTTGGGCCTCACCAATCGATAGCCAAGCACATCGCTTTCGCAGAGAAAGTGACCCCACAAGGACCTTCCTTTACCCTTAAGCAAACAAAAGCAAAGCTTTGCCTTCCAGCTGTGAGCCTGGATACTATGGTCCAATGTTAAACCTCGGGTGCGTTCAAGTGGGAGTCCTCGTGGAGCGCTCCGGGACTCGAACAAGACACATTCAAGTCGTAGGTCTAGGCGGAGCACCTGCCTATGAGAGCTTCTTGTCATCTTCATGAATGAAGGCCCTGCAGCAGATCACTAGAGGTGGAAATTTAAGAGGTGGCCGAGCCCTGAGCTTCTGTGAACGTGTCCCGTGCCTTGGCGTTCATGGAATTACACAGCCCTTCTGCATGTGGCAGAAGTCAAGCCGTGTGCGAGATTTGCTCTTGAGTGTAAAAATAAAACCCCAGCGATGTAGTGAGACTGGGAAGATATGAAGATAAAACCAGAGATATGGAACAATTTAATAGGCCTTTGACCAGCTCTAATTGACATTCTTGTCCTGAACTGTTTTTTTTCCCCTCCATATATCTTTAATAAGCCCGAGGGTTCTAAGAGTCAATAAAATTGGATTCGCACTTCAACGTTAAGCATTAAAATGGTCTTCTCATTTCTGCAGGATCGCATGTTCATTTTTCCTTAGAATGAATTGTAGCTCCTGATGAAATGTGCTGTGATTTGATATTTTCTCAATTCTGTCTTGGACTCCAATTAAAGAAAAATTGTCCACGGCAGACAATTTGTCAAGGAAATGTCAGAATTATCAGTAAAGACATCCTAAGGTGAGCACCAGCGTACTGTCGATCAATAAAGACATTTTTCAGTGACTTTCAGGAAACATACACTATGACTTATTTATTAAGCAGGGCTAAGCACACAGCCAAACAAACACACAAATATGGGCTCTAGAATTTGCCAGAACCCATGTCTTTTTCTGTACCACAGAAACACACGCTAACACACACTGATGCATGAGTACAATCAAACCCAAACCATCACACAAACATCAAGTGATGGCACAGGAGAGCCGATTAATTTGTCATGATGTCAGCACAATGTCACTTAAACACAATGCTACGGTAAGAAAGGTGCTGCAGCTGCGCATTCACCTCCAGCGAGGAAGACGATTTGAACGAGTGTCTCGAGAAGCAACTGTCAACCAGTGGGTCGCCCCTGGGAGATTGTGGATGTTTGAATTTCAAAGAATAATTTCCGTAATGAAGCATGTTATTGGGTAATTAGGAGACCACATACAATTAATAATGTTAACATTTACAGTATTTTATCTTAAACCGCTTCTTTCCTATATGATTCATCATTTCTTCAATATGGAATTTTGGAAAAAGTGTTTAAGACAATATTTACTGCGTACTATACCTTAATGAAGAGTCTACTGTAGTATATACGAGTGCACAATAATTGCGAATCATGCATCACCGTGTTCCAGAAACTCAAGACTTGACTCATCCAAACCAACTCTTGCTGGTTCTGCCCAGTATGTTTTCATGGCTAAGGTAGCGTTCATAGAACATCTTCACTCTAACTTGGCCCTTGTTAACAATAGAAAAACACACACACACACACACATTTTCAGAACCGCTCGTCCCTTACGGGGTCACGGGGAACCGGAGCCTACCCGGCAACACAGGGCGTAAGGCCAGAGGGGGAGGGGACACACCCAGGACAGGATGCCAGTCCATCGCAAGGCACCCCAAGCGGGACTCGAACCCCAGACCCACCGGAGAGCAGGACTGCGGTCCAACCCACTGCGCCACCGCGCCCCCAATAGAAAAACAATTTGTCCCCATTCTTGGTAATTGTTTGCAAAAAAATGGACAGATTTTGGGGATGAAGCACATCGATAGCCCTGTCGATTCAGTACGATTCAGTATGACCCGCCAAAAGACGAGAGGGCCCCGCACAAAACCCACACTGTGTCATGGTGCATATGGGAATCCTTCCAAAAATGAGTATAAACACTTAGTAAGTTGGCGTAGCTGTCAAGTGACTGATGTTGGATGATGGATGACGGATATCGGGGCTGGATGCATGCCATACATGACAGATGTCGTGAGGAAGCTTCTTTAAAAGACCAGTCAAAGAGGTATTTGGGGGCATCCGAGGATTGCCTTTATAAGAAGCAAGCTAAGACATGACATGCAGTGGAGTGTCACTGATTTTATGAGGTGCGGGCACTTTCCACACTTACATTTACATTTATTTCTTTAGCTGACGCTTTTCTCCAAAGCAGCTTGCAACGTTAACTTACCTACAATTATCTACCCATTTGTACAGCTGGGTAATTTTACTGGAGCAATTTTAGGGCTGGTACCTTGCTCAAGGGTACTACAGCCAGAGGTGAGATTTGAACCTGCAACCTTTTGGGTCCGAAGGCAGCAGCTCTAAATACACAAAATTACGGTCCGTTTAATCATACGTTTTGACTCACGTGAACAGGCTTCGTACACGCTTGTACAATTATGGGGAGTTTTGAGAATGTTCGGGAATCTACAAGCAGGAACGTTATCAAAAAGCACAAAAAAGTTTTCGAGCGCCCGCGAAGAAACGAAGAAGAATGCGAGAGACGCGCAACATACTAAAGCACAAAATCGTTTTGGCGACAAGCTGAGACTTGCAAAAATTGACAACTCGCCCTTGGGGTTAAGCACACTTGCTGCCTTCGGGCTGCTGGTTCGAAGTCACCCAAGGGGCCCTGCCGTTGTACCCTTCAGGGGACTAATTAAGCTGAACGGCTCCAGTGAAAATAGCACCTGTGTAAATGGCCCAATCTGCGAGCTGCCTTTCATAAAACCATGAGCAAAGGCACGCCGCAATAATAACCTCACCATTTGCTCGCGGGTTTATGCGGCGGATTACGACCGTTCGCCCCGTGCCTTCGCCTGCCCTGATGTCATTCTGCGGGAGGTACGCTGCCCGGCCTGATGCATTATGAAACACGGTCTATTCTGGGCACCTTTTTTTAGCAGTCTGCACAGATCACAGAGCAAGCACCAGAGAGTGGGCCGCGCTATTTCGAAAGTTGAAGCGAAAAATCGAGGAGACTCGCTCTGATAGCACTTCATGTGTGAAACGTCTTGGTGGATATTTTTACCACCACCACCACAGACGACGAACATGAGCGCAGCCGGTTAAGTGCAGCACAAACGAGGGTTTCCGCACATCGCAGGTTTACACGCCAGCTGGCTATTTATTGGAAAGGCTCAAGTTCTCTTCGTAGGGCCGCACATGGAGGGTCTCCAATTTAACCATTTAACAACAATGACGTCACCTGCCCCACCCCTTATTTCATTGCTAACCATTGTGTTTCTGTAGAGCTCCCTGTACTGGTGCCGTTGGTCTTCGGGAACAGGTTACATTGCTGATAGCCATTGTTATTATTATTATTATAGAAATCTATATTTATGTATATAATATTTTTACACCATGCACCATGAAATAACCTATGACGAGCAGTCCAGCAATCTGCAGTGCACCTGACTGCAGCAAGGTGTGTGTTTCAGTGCAGTGTCTCCACAGACCCCCCAGTTTACATTTCATCTCCCTCTTTGTTAATGTCTCTCTGTGCTTCTCTTTTATTCACCGTTTTCTCCCTCTCCCTCTCTCTCTCTCTCTCTCTCTCTCACTCACGCGCTCGCTCGCTGGCACGTTACAGCGGCGCGCGGGGGTCGGGCAGCACGCCGCTCACGGCGGCGAGGCGACACCTATCAGCCGCACCTCACCGCACCGCACCGCCGCGAGCGCGTGCATGCATTCCGGTGCGCGAGCCGAGCGCCGGCTACGCTTTTAGGCGCGGACTCCTGGACTCCTCCCTTTCTCTGTCCTCCTCGCTGAACACATACATACATACATACATACACACACACACCTCGAGCTGAGAGAGGATGTGGAAGCCCGCCGCCGCCGCGACTGTCCACACCTCGCTCCCTGCGCCGGCGAACGCGCGGGTTCGGAATGCCGACGCCCGGAAGTGACCGTCTCGTGGCTGTTTTCAATCACAGGTAAGGAGTCGCGCGACGCCTGTTGCGCACGTAGCCCGTCGCCCCTGCGTGCGCGTGGGGTGCGCGTCTGCGTCTTGAAACCAACGCAGCGTACAATTTTTATTCCAGGAAATAATGCTGTGTTTCTGCATTAATTCGTAGTGGCAAGTAAATAAGAATTAATAATAAATGACAAAGCAACCCCCCACAGCCTCTCTCGCGCATGAAGGCTCTTGGACCACCCCCCGTAAGTAATACTACGTGAAGAATGTAAAATGAGTTATTGCAGCTGACGGAAAGAGCGCGGTCACGGTGTCGATGTGGAAACGAACGCAGCGCGACCCCGGCGTGGCCGCGCCTCGCACCCCTGCGGGCTCCTCGGTAGGTAGGTAGGCACCCGTACCGTACTGCGCGATTCCGCTCACTTTCCGCGCAGCGCGGTAACGGCAGCGGCGCGAGGCGGAGCGGGAACTCCTGCGTGTTCACTTGTGTGCGCGCGGCGGCGCGCCCTGGGGGAGCTCACCTCGGGTCAGGGACGGGTGAGGTGCGCGGATGAGGGGGAGGGTGGGGGTTGTCATTCTGAAGTTTCCGCTGTGAACGAGCACACCCGTGATGGTGAGTGACATCAGGGTGACTTCAGCGCAGAACTGCGACGTTGCTGCACCGCCGGGGACGTTTATATAAGAGCGCCGCGCGCGCACCGCGAGTGACCGGTACTGGTTGCAAGTAAGAGCGCACTTTGTTCTCTTATTATTATATATTTATGACGGTACGTTGCGATTGGCGTTTCGGTCTCAATACGGTATCTATGGAAGTTGACGATAAAGCCCTGGACTGGTGCAGAGGTGATGGCGAAGAGAGCTGATGTTTATGAATGTGTGTGAAACTGCATTGATGTGTAAAACACAGAGTGGAGGCAAGAGATTCGTCACTCTGTCTCATTGCGGACGAGCGTTCGCTGGCACTGCCTGTAGAGAGTGAAGAGCACTGATTTCTGCGCTGATTTCTCTCTCTTCCTTTTCTCTTGGAGCCATATTTGATTATCGCTCATCCTTTCCGATCATCTCGGATGACCTCTGGTCCTCTGATCCTCTCTGATCATCCTCACAGATCATCCGATCATCTTTGGTCCATATGCATTCAGGTGAGAGCAGCTCATGAGGATTGAGATCTCTTTATAATGGCCAACTGTTACATATGAGGTCCCTCTTAGGGGGGGGGTTTATCTCCTGTTGGCAGTTACTCATAATGTCCTTCATTAAATCAAACCAAAAAATGACTTTGTCAGTCTAAAGATCTTGTGTAGAATTCGCTGGACTAAATGAGCAAATTCTCATCAAATTAGAGAAAGGATTGTTTCTGTGTTAGTACAGAGGCACTTTTAACATTTCCGCTGAAATTGGTACTGCATTTCCATGTGTGTGTGCGTGTCTGCGTCTGCTTGTGTACACACAGCAGGAATAGCTGGTAGTGTAATGGTTAGAGTGAATGAACATGAACAACAATATTTGATACAAAATATAGGCCTCCCTCGTATAATGAATAGTGGGTAAGCTGGTAGTGTAGTGGCTGGAACTGCTGCCTTTGCACCAAAGGTTGTGGGTTTGAACCTCACCTCTAGCTGTAGTACCCTTGAGCAAGGTACTTACCTTAAATTGCTGCAGTAAAGTTAACCAGCTGTATAAATGAGTAAATAGTTGTAAATACCTTAAGATTGTAAGTCACTTTGGAGAAAAGCATCAGCTAAATGAATACATGTAAATGTGCGTATATATGTAATCAGCTATGAAAGGTTATTGTTTATGCAGTTCCATTTATTTTTTTATTTTAGTCTGTTTAAATCATACACATTTGTGTGTGTCATGCTCTTCTTTAAATTCCCAGGATATCTCACATGTGCAGTACATTTTAGCGAATGCCACATAACAGGACCAAATGGCGAGGTACGTATTTTTATCCGAACTGAGAAAATCGCGGCTTTTGGAAGGGAAAATATCAACTCGGGAGAATGGACCGCACCCCTCCAGATATATAAACATACCTCTTCCACCACGTGGAAATCATAGAATTATGATTCACGCATGAAAGCAGTTGAATAACTTGAAAAATAATCATTCTTAATGCATTAATTGAATTGGTATTTACCTACACGTAGTAATATCAATAAACACAAATGAGATATGATGTAAAAAGTCCGAACGCTTAACACCCGTTCCTTTCCAGAAGGCTGAAATAGATGCACACCTTGGCTTGGGTGTGACCCGTACCATGAGTTTACAGTCGCAGGTGCTTTACGGCATCTTTCTCGACTTGCTCTGTTTCCACCTCCTACCCAACTGGAACTCGAACCCAAGCCCTTCCCTCCACCCTCAGATGCTGAAATTCAGAGTGTCAGGTGCTCGATGTTCCGGTGTGGGACCAAGAAAGCTGTCGACTTTGATCCGGATACTTGGGATATTACTGCGTTTCGCCAGAACCAGAAGCCTTCTCCACGAGGGAAGCCCTGAATTAATGAAAAAGACAACACAAGTCTATTATTAATTTTAATTGAAATCCATGAATATATTAATAATGCATGCTTTCAGTGCCAGTTGACCTGAATGCATTATAGCAGAAATATTAGTTTATCTGTTATTAGATGCTAGACACAAGATCATTGGAGATAAATATGCAGATTTCTAATAATAGCTTGATGAGAATGTAATTAATTTGTACTTAGCTGATGATAAACCTGGTGAGAAGCAACATTAGATGCACTCCACTAAACTACTTCCAAGTATTCAACCATCTACACAGCAGAGCAAGGTAAACCACACACACACAGGGCAATTTAGAATCAGCAGTTGAGCCAAAACTCATCTTTTGACTATGGGAGGAAACCTATGTAAACGTGGCTAGAACATGCAGACGCAGACGGAGCCGGATGGAAACCCACAGACCAGGAACTGAGAGGCACTAGAGCTACCCGCTGCGCTGCCATGCACTGATGCAGATGCAAAAGCTGCAGAGGAACGGCACTTCAAATAACATTCGGCGCAGAGATGGAAAGTGCAAACATACTGTAAGAACCACATGGTTTAAGTAGTTTGTTCATAATGATGCGGCGGTTGAGAGCTCGGGTCGCCTTGCAAGGCCCGCGTAGTCCTCGGGGTTTCTGAGAGCCCGCGCCTCTTTATTTCGGTCATCATTTCATCCTTCCTTTATCGTCACTCAGTGTAAAACGATGCGACGCACTGTCACGCGCTGCTGTTCCGACGGGAAGCTCGCCGCACTCTTGTACGCAGGGGTCCTGCTGTGCGGCCGTGGCACATGCCGTTTGCCCGTGTCGTCCTTGTAGCAGTGGGCGGGCGGGCGGGCGGGGGTGGTCGACTGAGCCCGGATGCTGGAGACTCTGAAGGTTCGAAGGGACTTGGACCCGGTTGAGAGAACAGTAATTGTCGTCTGTTCTTGTATCTCGAGTCCCCTTTTCTCCGTAAGTATTTGCCAGCCCTTCTGCAAGGCGATTTTACCGCGTTATCCCGTCTTAATGGAACAGCAGCAACGCACAAGTGCGATGGGCTTCGACCTGGAGCGGGAAGTACCGCGTTGGGTGTGCGATCCTCAGACCGCTGCTGTTGTACTTTTGAGCTGTACACCTCCCTTCCCCGGGCGGCGGCAAAGGGGCCGAACTTCGAAATGTACTTTGTGACCAATCTTTAGCATCCAGAGGAGGTTGTTTTCATGGACGTGGGTATGATTTTGCACTATACAGATAGTGCCTATATATACGTACATCGTACATTATTATACATATATACTGTATGTATAACACATATGCTGCACATCTGTGTGTATGAATATATGTATTTGTCTTTAGTAATTCTTCATTACGCTCCCATTTTACTCTTGGCAACACTGGAATAGTCCACATGGAAAATCAGATTCAGCATTAATTTCTACAGCTTTAGCGGCCTATCTGGAATTGCACTGTAGTTTAGTTGAAAGTGGGCATGAGAAGACAATTATCTTGTATCATTCTGCACGGATATACCGAGGGGCACAATATAACTACCCATTACATGCAATGTTGTGATTTGAAGCCTGGTTTGAAAATGTCCTCATTTTGTAGCTTACAAAGTAGGTATGTCACTTTTTACTCTCATTTCTAGATGGTTCCGCCACCGTAATTCAGTCGCGAGTTAATACACTGTAAACAGTGTAAAATCGGCACGTCTGTGTTCCACAATAGTCCCATCGAGGTGCATCGACCCAACAATTGCGGCACGGTGGCACAGCGAGTAATGCTGGTGTCTCTTAGCTTCTCGGGTGCGGGCTCAGACGTGGGTTCGAATGCAAGTCGGGCTTTGTGGCGTTTGCATGTCCTTCCTGCAGTTGTGCGGGTCTCTTCCGCAGTCCAAAGACCAGCGTGGGAGAAGGCAATGGCAACCCAGTTCGAAACCCACACAAATGGTCGTTCGGAATCAACTTCAACTTGGTAACTCCCACCCTCCCCCGGTGAGAAGGACTCAAACTAGTCCTGCGCTCTACAGATCTGTGCTCTTTTTGGCCACGGGAACATTAAAAGTTAATACCGTGTTGCAGAAACCCTCCATGGTTCCTACTAGGGTGTACCGCGGTCACTGAGCTGATGTGACTGACTCGAGCAGATCATCATGCGGCCCATAATTGACTCAGCGCTCCCGCTCTGGGAATGTGTTCAGGGATGCTCGTCCTCCAGTGGCGCAAGTCCTAGGCGTCACGAGCAAGACCCATCTTTGCTCGAAGAGCAATTTGAGCCCACGTGCCTCGTTCCCGTAGGAAGCCGGGCCGTCGGGCTGCAGAGAGGTCGCCTTCCAGGCACGGGCTGCGGCCGAGGAGAGTGCCGCAAGAGCGCCGGGGAGCGTTTCGAGGTTTTATCTGAGGAGTTTTGACTTGCGGGGATGAAAAATTGATGAATTCAGGTTAGGGAAATGAATGTCAGCCTCGCCTCATGTACCGCAGGAAGGGCAGTGGATGCGATTTCGCCGACATCTTGGTGTCACCCGGTGGGTTCCGCCGGAGGGTGGAAAAAGGTAATTGGAGGAGAAGCGGTGCGGGGAGCGCCGCCGTTGTGAGCGCGCACGAAGGTGGGTTGACTTGTCGAGGTGGAATCTCTGCCGGAACAGGATGCGGCGCGATTGACTTCTAAAATGATCCACGGAAATGCCATGCGTTATTTCTGAATCAATGAAATATTAATACGCTGTGCAGAAATAATCATACTTGGGAGCATCAGTTATATGTTTTGATTTTTTTTTCTTTTTTTTCTCTCTGAGAGGAAGACTACCAGTATAATACTTTGGTGTTTTTTTTTTTTTTTTTTTTAAATACGTGCAAAGCAGGTTGGGCCTGTGCTGCCGAGCAGCGAAATGGTGATGAAATTGTCTTTTGATGCTCTGAACGGCGTCTGCCAGGTAGCCGCCGCGTTGCGGTTTGTGATGCTTTCCCGGCAGGATGTCGGTTGATTTTGAAAGCGAACGTTCTCGGGAAAACGGCGTTGGAAAGAAGTGCCCCCCCCCGACCGCAAAATCCCAAGGAAATGCAGACGGACACTTTGAGAAAACCGTTTTTACATCCTTTTGCGAGTTTTGCTCGTGATCAGTTGGAGTTTTTCCTTACCTTTATTTATCAGATAACACCATTTTTGACTATATGCCAATTTTGTGCTGAAACTAAGCACATTTTACTGTCCGATAGGCCAGCCAGTATGTGCTAAAAGCTGCGAAATAAAGTCAGACCAGCTAATAATGATGCTTTTTTTATTATTAAGTTAATGAAGGGAGAAAGGAAAAACCAGATGTAATTAATTGCAGTCTCCCCCCACCCCCCCCACCTTATCTGTTGTGACTGGTCTTATCTTAAAGCTGCACAGGCAAAACCAAAAGGATGTTTCAAGTTAACTCAGTCAAACAGAAAGAGAGTCTACACTCAATATGCTCTTTATGAATCTGGCAATCTTGTCTTAATCAGCCTGTTGCTTTGCTGTTCCTTAGTGGCTGAACGCGAGAAGGACTGGTTGTGTGTGTGTGTGTGTGTGTGTGTGTGTGTGTGTGTGTGTGTGCACGCGCGCGTGTACACTGTGAAGTACGTGGCTCCTGTCCATTTTTATTGCGGTATTTCTAATATGCTGCCCATGCATGTTTAATATGAGCCAGTCACAGCGAATGCATATTTTACAGCCGATGTATTAAAGTACGTTTCTGTGTTTCCCCGCGGGCACCGAATAATGCTCACCCTGCTGTGTTTCAGGCTAAACCGCTGTGCACTCACAATGAGACCATCTGGACCGACCGTTCCTCTGGCCGGAAAGGGGAGGTGGTGAGGGGCCGGACACGGGCGCGAGCGAGCGGTGGTCTGCTGGCTCGGCTCCGGGCCCCAGTGCGGGATTATGCTGACGGCTGGTCAGTATGACTCTGCTGGACCTGTGGCTGTCTCGCTCCCTCCCCATGTGGCTGCTCCTCCAGAGCCTAGTCCTCATGGCGCTGTGCTTCCCCCCCGCCAGCATGTGCCCCAAGGGCTGCACCTGCGTGCGCGCCGACGGCCTCAACGTCACGTGCAGCCGGGCTCACCTGAAGGAGATCCCGCCTGAGCTGCCGGCAGACACGGCCCTGCTGTGGCTCGACCACAACCAGATCGCCTCGGTGCCGGCCCGCGCCTTCCAGGGGCTGCGGCAGCTGCGGGAGCTCAACCTCTCCCACAATGCGCTGGAGACGCTGGGCGAGAGTGCCCTCTGGGGCGTGGAGGGCACCTTGCAGACGCTGGACATCTCGCACAACCAGATCAGCCGCGTGCACAAGGACGTCTTCGCCCTGCTGAAGGCCCGCGTCCACGTGGGCCACAACCCGTGGCACTGCGACTGCGCGCTGCAGCAGGCCCTGCGCGGCATGGCCTACAACCACGAGGCGGCCGGCTGGGTGTTCTGCAAGACCTCCGAGCTGCCCGACTTGGAGGGGCGGCCCTTCCTCGCCGTGGACGCCGACCTCTGCAACCTGGCCAAGCGCACCACCGACTACGCCATGCTGGTCACCATGTTTGGCTGGTTCGCCATGGTCATCTCCTACGTGGTCTACTATGTCCGGCAAAACCAGGAGGACGCTCGACGCCACCTGGAGTACCTCAAGTCCCTCCCCAGCAAGCCAAAAAAGCCGGACGACGGGGAGGACGTCAGCACTGTGGTATGACTTCGCGGGGGGCCCGTGCGGCCTCCGGCCGAACGTGAGCCGCGACGTCGCGGAAACTCTCCCGCCCACCCCGTGGGATCGGACTCTGGAACGAGGAAGAAAGGAATTGGATTCAACTTGTTCTGGGATGAAAGATCAAAGTTCTTGTCTTTTCCGAGTTGGTTCTTCCCATAGTAGGTGTGTGTTATTAAATATCGAATAGAAATACGTTAATAGTTCGTGATTCCAAGGAGTGCTGCTCTGGCAATATTTTGCTGAACCAGATCCTGTCGTCGGTCACTGTCATAGGCTTAATAGGAAAGAATTTACTCAAGTTTAATCTAAAGACTGATGCTTAAATTTTTTGAGTGTAAATTGTACAGTAGTGAACATCTCCTTCCTTTCTACTATAGACTTGAATTTCTACTGCTTAAAGTACTCGTAAGCGAGACGGACGAATCCCACAGGATGTCCCGGGTTTCAGGAAGCCACCGCGGTGCGATTTTTTTTTTTTTTTTAAAATCCCCCCCCCCCCCGGCGACGTCCGAGATTCCGCAGTTTATTATGGACTTATCTTTGATGCTGGCAATTCAGTTGAGACCGCCGCAAACCGGAGAAGCATTTTGAGGATAGAAAACTCAGGTTTACGCCTTCAAACACATTCTCGCCACCATGTCGCATCGTTTTTGACCCGAAAAGGTCGCTTGAAATCTACTGCACCTTTGTAAATATTTAGTTGCGAGGAGGACCGTGAGGCACGTTGTTTTGCGAGAGCACGTTTCCGCTTGTGGCTTGACGTTATGTAGCCTTTGGTGTCTCCGAGGTTTCCGCTAGGTCCGCTTCGGACGTTTCGTTTTCGCGTTCGATCGACCGGGCCTTTCCGTTGAACTTCCACCCGAATTTCGAGAGGCGTCACGTGCCGTAGTTGTAGGTGCTTTAACTACTTCGCATCCCAAAGGAGGCCAAAGAGCCTTCCAGACCTCGGCTCTACGTCCTGCTCTGAAGCTCCTTCGGTAGCTAGTAATTTCACGAGCGATTTCGCCGCATCGCCCAAAAAGGAGGAGGATGAGTGGAAAGTCGGACGTAACACGGTACCATGTAAATTCAACGAAGACTACGGTTTCGATAGCGTGTTAGCCTAACGAAAAAGCTTATCGAGCGTAAATATGGAAAGTCGTCGCGTGGGACGGTTGGAAAAAAAAGTTACCCTTTAAAACGTTGTATTTGAATGTAACGGTCCAGCCTGTTGCCTTGTCTTGCAGAAACAGCTTCATGTATTCATAAAGGGATCAAGCAGTTTTTTTTCAATGCATGAACCGCAAATGAAGCACAATGTAGCCAAGTACTCTGGAGAATTTTAAGTGCCTAAAATGCTTGTCCGTCACATACGTTTTTTTTTTTTTTTTTTTTTGGTAATCGACCAGAAATCATGCCACAGCTCTCCCGAAATTTAATTGGGCCTTATTTTCTGCATTTAATTTGTTTATATCCCCCCCTGCAAATGTTCTATATACAGAACGCTTTTATGTTCATTACCATGGTACCGAGCTTATTTTCTTAACCGTAATTAAAGAAAAGATTAATGGAAATGAGCACATGATTTATCTCTTTGTTAGATAATAACAGTGCGAGGAAGTGAGGCCTTAGCGCCCGTCAGGCTTCTAATTGGCAAATGGAAGCCAAGCTCTAACATGCATTATGCTAATTTACCCAAATTGATGGAGGATGTGGCTAAAAACAGTGTTTTTTCTTTTGCTTCCCCCCCCCCCCCATTCATTCATTCATTGTTTTTATTTTTAGGAGGTTTTTCCAAGGAAGCGTCTGTCCTGTGGCCCCCAACATGGTTTTGTGTTGAAGACCTAGCACTGACTAGTACAGACTGTACATTAAATGAACACTGTAGGCATGTTATCAAACTGAAGAAATAAAGAGATGAACCCTCAAAATGTACTGTGTAATCTGCTTACCGGTGCTCTTCGTTGTACGCAAGTCCTTTAGTGCAAACTCTTGACCCGATCGAGGTGCTCACCCTAAATCGATACAGTAAATGAGTAAATGTGTGCAATCAGGGTAAAGTTGATTAATATTACAAGACCCCTTGGACAAAGGTGTCGGGTAAATAAAGGTGAATGGTATTATCCGTCACGTGTAAATTAGCTTGTCCAAGAGCGGTAAGTTGGGTTTTCGTACAGGCGTTGCTCCTCTGTTGCGTAATACTCAGGTAGGCTGGCTGGCTGGCTGGCAGGGCACTGCTCTGCGGTCCTATGGTAAGACGCTGAATGCCAGCGGATGTTTCAGACGGTGTTGCGCTGGTCCAACCCAGGTGTACGTCCGTTACGAATAAAAAAAGAAGAAGAAGAAGCTTTACTCATTCTTCAGAATCCCCCATGTGTTGGGCAAGGTTTACAGCGAACGTGCCGTTGGCTTTGGGAGACTCGATGTTGTTGGGTGGGGCGCGGGCATCTGTTGTTTTACCACTTTGGGAAAGTATAGAAATGAATAAGGCATCATCTGAACACCAGAATATGATGACACTGGATTTTTAGTGAACGCAGCAACATTCGGAGTGAGGGAAGAGGGTTCTCCTTAATAGCTAGCTGAAAGCTCCATCTCCGTCATATGTGAGTGATCCTCTCCGTGCGAGAGGAATGACTCTCCCTCCCTCTCCAGCACCCCCACATCTGTTAAACCGCTTGGCCCCATCTGTGTTTTAATCCAGGGTGCCCCTTATGAATTTTCAGCTAAATTATGAAGCGTTGACTAGCTTAGGTCTCGGACCGGATCTATTTTAAGCCTGCTCAGGTGGCGCAAGTCACGCTTAATGGACACGGCGTGCCTCGGAAGGAGCTTATTTTAGTGCAGTGGAGAAGGGGTGAACAAAAATGAAAACAAAAAAAGGTTTTAAAATATATATATGCAAGCCTGCTTTTAAACTGCAAGATTCATGACAACCGAAACGCGCATCTGTTCTGCCTCTGACGCGCGGAAGAACAAAGTGGGGATAAAAACACTCTGTGCCGTTACTGGGGTTTAATTATTGAACATAAGTGAGAACATTGTCATTGGGCTGTGATTCTAATTCTGAAATCATATTTGAGAAATGTACAGGAAACTGGTGTTAGGACCCAGAAATAAAGAGCAGTGACAACACCGGCTTTGCATGCAAATGTCCTTAAAGGTACAGTTAAACTGACTTACTGCGGTATGTATATATAATATATGGTATACACGCACACAGAGTTGATTTCTGTATATTTTTCATGTTTTCTCCAGCAGCCTGTTTCCTTGTGCCCTGTGCTTCCAGGGATTGGTTCTGGACCACCGAGGTCCTGACCTGTATCGGCAGTTTCTAAGAATGAACGAATGAATGGATCATTGTTTTTAAAGCTCTTTTAATTGGGACTTTCATTAATTAACTTTTCTCGTAGAATTCATAACATATAAGTATGTGTGTGTGTTTTTTTTTTTTTTTTTTTTTTTTTTTTTTTGCGCCCCTAATATGCTTCTTGAAGACTTTAAAGACCAGAACCAGTTATAGTTCTTGTGAAGGATGTCAAAGTTGCCCTTTTTTATTAAATCTGGGCAGAGCAAAGCCAGTTGTTTTCAGCTGATACTCTCTGCAATATGTTTGCCTGCAGAGAAAACGTGAAAGTTCATTATTTCCTGGCTTTTCAGGGCCTGCTCCGAGCTTGCTGAGTACATTAAATTGTTCACATTTTGGAAGAACTGATCACTGCTTTCGGGGGGCCGGTGGTGTGGTGGTTGGAACGACTGCTTTCGGCTCTGGAGGTTGCGGGTTCGAACCTCACCTCTGGCTGTAGTGCCCTTGAGCAAGGTCCTTGCCCCGCAATTACACCGGTACCTTCGCTTGGCTGTGTGCCTGGGTAACCAGTTGTGGCCCTGCCATGAACTGGTGTCCTGTCCAGGGTGTGCGCCCAGTGTCTGTGGGATAGGCTCCAGCTTGCCGCGACCCTGCTCGGGATAAGCGGTTGTTGAAATTGGTTCACCAGTTCATATCTCCTGTTCTCTTTGTCCAACAATTTTGCTGGTACAAGATAAATCCACTTAATTATTTTCACTTACTTTCATTCTGGAGTAGAAGGAGAAGCATATGTCACACTTTTATTATTAAACATGTAAATCAAGTAAAGGCGTAAAATATGACACCCTTACGTGCGCCAGCACCGTGTTCAACTTCAACAGCAACAAAAGCGTTCCCTCTGAGGAAACTCATCACGCCAACTGGTCCCGTGCAAAATTTTTCGCCCGCGAAGGCCGTGATTTCCTTCTGCGAGCAACTTCGCTCCGAAACACGAACATCCGCCTCCCGCGCGACACGACTCGAATTCCTCAGCCCCCCTCGAAGCAGCGCGATTCCGCTCAAGACGTTTCTCCTCTTATTGTCCGCATTCCAGTATCCTCTGGGGACGCCAAAGACCCCCACCCCCATCCTCCTCACTCCTCATCTGAAAGCTAGACCGCAATCTTTTCCCACATTACTGCCTTCCGTTTGATTTATCGGCCTGTTGCTTCGGCTCGTTATTAAATTGAGTTTGAATTAAGTAAAGAGGTTAAAACGGGGTAAAGAACTTCTCTGAATCATGACAACGCATCAGAGATGGGATCCAATTTAAAGCAGCCAGTGCCATCATAGAAAAGAAGACATATAATTTGATGATTAAATCATTAATCTAATAAGCGCGAGCCCGTCTGGGAAAACGTCTCTTTCCGACCAAAAAGAGGAACGTCTCCCGAAAGACGAACCACTAGAACGATGTTCTGTGCTCCGCAAGCAACGAGCAATAAAACGCGAGTCGGAAACAAGCTTAATTTGGTTTGTCGCACCACGTTACCTCTGTGAAGGTCGGCTACGCAGCGCTTGGGATGTCCACGGGAAACATCTCGTCGCATTCAGGTTCTACGCGCATATATTGTCCGTAATTGTGAGGCCGAACATTGATTATGTTCCAGAGAGGAGCTCAAAGAGCCTTTAACCCTGCCACCCTCCCTCAACAGCAGTCATATATCGGACGCTGGCCAGCTGAGCCATTTACCAAGTTTAAAGCGCTCCACCGCAGAGATGATCCGCCCTGGTCAATATCGTTGTGCTTTTTCACTTCTATCCTCAAAAACCCGACGTCAAACATGTATCTTTCCGATATGTTTCCAGCGTCTTTGAGACGTCTCTTTATCGTACTTTACAGGTTGTGTCTTGCAGCACGCGTAGCTGCGAGGCTCCCTGGTTTGAGGAGAACGTGTCTGCGATCAGCAGGCCAAAACGAAGACTGTACTCAACACATTTTAATATGTGTAGGCTTCTATCTTCATTTCTTGCCATAGCACAGCAGAGCGCTTTTTTTTTCCCCGATACGATGATTTTTTTCCAAGTACAATGTTCCGCTGTTGCTGAAATGATTGCAAGGGGGGTCTTGTCCTACACTCATGTTCAGCACTTTGAGCTGGAGATGCGCTGTAGGTATTCCGCTTTAAGAAGATGCCGTGTCAGCGGAAGACCACAGTCACCCGATCTTCAACACTCGAGCTTTGCATTGTCTGAAACCGCTTGTCCTGAGCGGGGTTGCAGTAAACCGGAGTCTAACCCGGCAACACAGGGCATGAGGGGGGAGGGGATGCACCAGGGAGGAGGGGATACACCTGGGACAGGATGCTAGTCCATCACAAGGCACCCCAAGCAGGGCTTGAACCCCAGACCCACCAGAGAGCAGGCGCAGGCTAAACCTGCTGTGCCACTGCACCCTCTGTTGTCTTACCAGATTTTCTTTATTTTGTTGTCCTGAGAAGCAGTTGGTAGCGTAGTGATTAGCGTTACTGCCTTTAGATCTGAAGGTTGCGGGTTTGATCCCCACCTCTGGCTGTAGTACCCTTGAGGAAAGTAGTTATCCTAAGTTGCTCCAGTATAATTGCCCATCTGTATAAATGAGCAAATCACTGTAAGTTGCTTTGGAGAAAAGTGTCAGGTAAGATGGGCAATTTTTGGAAAGCATTTCTACAGTGGGAGTTTCCTGCAAGTTACACGTTGTATGGAATAGGGGGAAAAATGCAGGAACTTCGACAAGGATCTGTTGCCGCTCGTACCAGACCAATAGAGTTTTAGTTTTAGTAGCAGGTCTCTCTTTCCTACCTGCTCTTTGGACATGGACTTCAGGTCACTGTTGAGCTCCTTACTTAATCACGCCATGGTTATTCCATTAGCCAGGGTTCCTTTGGTCATTTCCATTTGGATCCATCACAGAAAACTGAGATGGATGAGAGGTCGGCCTATTTCACTTAGGCCTAATAACGTTACTTCATAATTGCGGTCTATCGACTACGAAAATGACCTCCGAAGAAAATACCCGAAACGAGCGCTTCTGGAATGACTGGTGTTCTTACCCAGTATGTGTGTTCACAGGATATGTGAAGTTATAGAAAAACAAAAGCACGCTTTATGAATTTCGTTTTGTTCCACATCAGTTTCTATTTTCATTCTCCATTTCCAAAGAAAATGAAACATTTGGCAGTTACTGTGCACTTTCCTTTTGCATAGGAAGGGTTGATAGAGAAATTCTGCGCTGCATATTATTGGCACTTATTAAAAGGCGGGGTTGGGGGTGGTCTGGAGCCTGTCCCAGAAGCACAGGGCTCTAGGTTAGGCAGGGTGCACACTGGAGGGGGTGTCAGTTATTCATTCGCTTTGTCACTGTGCTTTCTTCCTATGTCGCATCCTAAGCATCATTTAGCCTGTTTATGTGTCCGAATTACTCCTGGAAAGGTTATGACCAAGTGCTCTTCTGAATTATGTAACCACAGGATGCCGCAGGGGACTGCAAACCACTGTGTTCCATTCTTGATCCCATAGCTGTGCCAGCATGGCCACGTGAGAACCAGCGAGAACCAGCGACTCAACCCACGTGTGGAACGTGGCTTCGGTACGCTGGCCAAAAAAAGAAGGGCCCAGCGGTCTCCTGGGGTTCCTGTTTGCTCTGCCCAGGGAGGGCTGCCCACATGTAGCATCATGCACAGCATCATAAACTACAGAACTGGACTGGACCTACAGAGGGGTCTTGTTTTATACACGGTGGTTGTTACAAGCCCTGCAATGGAATGGCGTCCTGCCCAAAGTGGACGCTGTGCTTGCAGGATAGGCTCTGGACCACCATGGCATTTCTTTGGTTAATGAAAACAAAGTAAAGTTTTTAATAAATATCACCCCTGACTATCTTCCCTTCATGGTATCTATTTACTGTACCTGACTTTCAAAACTGTAACGTCACCAACAGTGTGAGACAGCAGCGTCCGGGTGGTGCGAGAGGACGTGGGTTCGAACCCCCGCTCGACGTGTGTGGAGTTTGCATTTTCCCTATCTGCGTGGGTTTCTTCTGAGTGCTCTGGTTTCCTCCCACACTCTGAAGACATGCTGCTCAGGTTCGCCCATGGCGTGCGAGTGACGGAGAGACTGTGTTCCACCGATGCATGGATGAGTAGCCTCTTGTAAGTAGTGTATCTAGCAGCGTAAGTCACCACGGTGAATAAGGTGCGTGGTCTAGTAACGACACATAGTATCCATTGTAAGTCGCTTCGGAGAAAAGCGTCTGCTAAGTGAATAAATGTAAGTTTAACTTAGACTTGCTCTTACCGGTAAAGTCATTCTCCCACTAACATATTTGGTGACAAACTCTCCACAGACCATAAAACTGGACCCGTTTGCTCGAATCCCCAGACGTTTTACAGTCATCTGGAAGTAAAGTCATGTTCATATGCAGGCTTGACATAAGAGAGAGAGAAGAAAGATAAACTCTCTCTTTTTGGTCCAGGATGCTCATCTGGGAAATGACCTAGAATAATGGTACATCTCTGTTAATTAAACCCGGCCTGTGTTTTAATTTTGCATGGGGAGATGGGGGTGTCTTGGGAGATCCCCCGGTCCTGCCTAGTCACATTTTCAAGAGTGAGGAAGGGTGGCGGTGCAGCAGGAGGGAAACGAAATGAGGATCGAGTCGATGCCCACACCTGAGGTTCAGCAGGAGGTTGGAAAACGTCAAAGCAAAACCTTCAGGGCTTAAGCACACATACTGTACATCCATCCCCTGTCGTACAGACGTTCCTTATAAAGATTTAGTTGTGTTTGATTTTACCCTTTAGGGCTTTCTGTAGCAGATCATAGAACGCGGAACCACTCGTACCGATAATTGCGAATTTGCACGTTTACGGCTTCGGCTATTAATCAAGAATTTCACATTGCGTTGTTGTTTCTGTTTGCAACTGGCCTCCACAAAACGATTGTGCCGATTATAAATGACGCATTAGGGAAATGTGCTCTGATGAAAAGCTCCAGCCCTTATCTGGGGGCTGCAGCCGGAGGACTCCCCACCGGGCGCGTCTGAGCGAGACGCCTCGCGCGGCCCGCTCTCCACGAGCGAAGGAG
The DNA here is from genome assembly GCF_900964775.1 of Scleropages formosus. Classification (NCBI taxonomy): domain Eukaryota; kingdom Metazoa; phylum Chordata; class Actinopteri; order Osteoglossiformes; family Osteoglossidae; genus Scleropages; species Scleropages formosus. The sequence continues at coordinate 7,184,228 of NC_041828.1, read as the reverse complement.
CGAAGGAGCTGTCAGTCCCGATAGCGAGCAACGGCCCCAGATGCAGACAGCTCTGAAAGCGGCGTCGGACGTTTAGTCACGCTTTCCCGCCAAATTACGGCCTGCCGCGCCTCGCCGTAATCGCCTGCTTAGTCTCACTGTGTGGCTGTCGTTTTTTCACTCGTTGTTTTGCTCCGCGGTTCGACATGCTCCGCAATTTGAATTAAGCCCTGGAAAACAGTCGAGATTTTTTTCTCTTCCGTCGCGCCTTCGCCGCTCAAAAGTCGTCCTCCCCCCAATAAAATTAAACACAGTACAGCCTCCTATTTCATACCTTTATTTTTTCTGCTAGAGGTGTACGTACACACACGAGGTTGCAGGGAACCGGAGCCTACCCAGCAACACAGGGCGTAAGGCTGGAGAAGATACACCCAGGACGGGACGCCAGTCTGTCGCAAGGCACCTCAAACAGGACTCGAACCCCAGACCCACCAGAGAACAGGACTGTGGTCCAACCCACTGCGCCACCGTACCACCGCACCTTTGCTAGAGGTATAATAGGGTATAAAAAGGATCGTAAGCTATGTGTTGCGATGCAACTATTAATTTTTTACTCAAACCATCTTAATAGTCTCTTTCAAGCATGGCAGGCTTCTCACACCGTGGTGCTTCATGAGGTCACGGACCGAGAATTAATGGATCCCAACCTCTGCATGGGGGAAGCAGGTTTGGCATCTTCTCCACACTAGAGCCGCATAAGCGGCAGTATGTTTTTTGTCACTGGTCTGCACCTTTCCCTTAACACCTGCTGCATAATAATAATAATAATAATAATAATAATAATAATAATAAATTGGTGGGAGGGTGTCAGGATTTGTCTATCCTGTGTTTTATGCACCTGCTCGAACGATGAACCTGCACGCATAATTTGCATAAATTGTACTTTTGCTAAGATGTACGTCGCTTTGGACAACAGTGTCTGCTAAATGAATAAATGTAAATGTAAATAATAATAATAATAACACACACACAGTCCGAAACCACTTGTCTCATGGAGCCGGAGCCTAACCCGGCAACATGGGGCGTAAGGCTGGAGGGGGAGGGGACACACCCAGGACGGGACACCAGTCCATCACAAGGCACCCACACTGGGACTCGAACCCCAGACCCACCGGAGAGCAGGACCCGGTCCAACCCACTACACCACTGCACCCCCCTCTATAATAATAATAACAACAACACCTGAATAATTCACAGTAATATATGAGAACAAGTCTTGGAGAGGGCCTGATGACTCAACAATGACAAGCATTTGCTTTTACTGCTACCGTACCAAAAATGCTTTGACTGCAGGCCTGCTGAGAATGTAGCGCATCGTCTAGGGGTGGGGGGGAGCGACAGCGTCCAGTCAACTGACCTTGGACATCTCCAGTTACGCTGTCATCGGGCCGGGAAGGAGTTCAGATGCGTGCCCTGTTGACGCTTTTGACACCGACGTGCATTATGTAAGTATGCGAGCTGGAGGGTTTGGCACATTTCGCTCCTGCAAAAGGCTCCGGTTTGTGTAGCGCGAGTACTTTGCGGGGCGAAAGATGTATGGAACGCGACCTACAGCATCACATTCTACCCGTCTGCTCCGAAACATCCGGAGAAGAGTTTACACTCGGTCCATCGAGTAAAGAGACGCCTTTCTTCCGACCCCGGCTCAAAATATGTCAAATTGGTAATTTTTATATAAAAAAAAAGACCAACAGGATTTTATATAATGTTTGATTTGCATGGGAAAAGAGGTGTATGCCAGGCATTAAATAAATAGAACTGAGACAAAATGACAACGTTCTCCATAAGTCCATGAGTCACACAAGAATAGCGTACGGCAAAGGCAGGGAATTAAGGACGTCTGGATTATTAGAAGTCTTTAAATTCCCGTAAATCACCGAAGGAGACCAGTAATATGTAACTGAAGACACTTAAAAGAGACCAGGGAAGATAAACTTCTAATATTTCACTCCTTGTACTTCCACGGACGTAATTAGTTGTGGATCGATGGAGGCATAAAATCAGTGGAAAGTAAGTGCGGGGAATTTGGCTTTTTTTTTTTTTAGCCTCCTGCCCTTTAGCTTACAAGGTGACCCCTCACCTTCAGCGCTTCGCTGCTATTCGCAGCAGTAACTCGAGAAACAGGGCGATGTGTCAGGGCTCATTAGTAAAACTCAATTATGTGGCAAAATGATAGCTCGTTGAAACTCTCAGAAGGTGCCGGACTGACAGACTGGTGGAACAAAGCAGGTGGACTTCTCAAAAGCAACCGGACATATTCCGCTGATTTATTTCAGTACAGCAGCCATTGTAGGCGGGATTAGCAGCGGAGTCCCACATGACATGTTCGTTACATCCTCATAAGTTGCGTATCAAATTTTAGCTTAGACGGTCAAATGTGGTCAGCACGGTGACACCGCCTGGGTGGTGCAGAAGGAGGTGGGGTCGATCCCCACTCAGTCTTTGTGGAGTTTGCATGTTCCACCTGAATCTGGGTGCTCTGGGTTCCTCCCACAGTCTACATACATGCTGTTCAGGTTCCACCATAGTGTGTGAGAGACAGAGAGAGTGTGTTCCACTGATGTACGGATGAGTGACCCAGTTCAAGTAGTGTATCGAGTAGTTACTAGGGTTCGGGCAGCAGATACGGTCAAGGCCGGAGCCTGGGCTATGGCTGGAGGTAGGGTTAATGCTGGAGCTAGGGTTAGGGTTCGGGCTAGGGCAGGTGCTGGAGCCCGCCGAAGGGTTTCAGCTTTTTGCGGGGCCGGCGCTGTGGCTTGCGCAGCAGCCAGAGTTCAGCTGGGAGCTAGGGTTCGGGCTGGAGATAGGGTCAAGGCCGGAGCCTGGGCTATGGCTGGAGGTAGGGTTAATGCTGGAGCTAGGGTTAGGGTTCGGGCTAGCACAGGTGCTGGAGCCCGCCGAAGGGTTTCAGCTTTTGCGGGGCCGGCGCTGTGGCTTGCACAGCAGCCAGAGTTCAGCTGGGAGCTAGGGTTCGGGCTGGAGATAGGGTCAAGGCCGGAGCCTGGGCTATGGCTGGAGGTAGGGTTAATGCTGGAGCTAGGGTTAGGGTTCGGGCTAGGGCAGGTGCTGGAGCCCGCCGAAGGGTTTCAGCTTGTTGCGGGGCCGGCGCTGTGGCTTGCAGCAGCAGCCAGAGTTCAGCTGGGAGCTAGGGTTCGGGCTGGAGATAGGGTCAAGGCCGGAGCCTGGGCTATGGCTGGAGGTAGGGTTAATGCTGGAGCTAGGGTTAGGGTTCGGGCTAGGGCAGGTGCTGGAGCCCGCCGAAGGGTTTCAGCTTTTTGCGGGGCCGGCGCTGTGGCTTGCGCAGCAGCCAGAGTTCAGCTGGGAGCTAGGGTTCGGGCTGGAGATAGGGTCAAGGCCGGAGCCTGGGCTATGGCTGGAGGTAGGGTTAATGCTGGAGCTAGGGTTAGGGTTCGGGCTAGGGCAGGTGCTGGAGCCCGCCTAAGGGTTTCAGCTTTTTGCGGGGCCGGCGCTGTGGCTTGCGCAGCAGCCAGAGTTCAGCTGGGAGCTAGGGTTCGGGCTGGAGATAGGGTCAAGGCCGGAGCCTGGGCTATGGCTGGAGGTAGGGTTAATGCTGGAGCTAGGGTTAGGGTTCGGGCTAGGGCAAGGTGCTGGAGCCCGCCGAAGGGTTTCAGCTTTTTGCGGGGCCGGCGCTGTGGCTTGCGCAGCAGCCAGAGTTCAGCTGGGAGCTAGGGTTCGGGCTGGAGATAGGGTCAAGGCCGGAGCCTGGGCTATGGCTGGAGGTAGGGTTAATGCTGGAGCTAGGGTTAGGGTTCGGGCTAGGGCAGGTGCTGGAGCCCGCCTAAGGGTTTCAGCTTTTTGCGGGGCCGGCGCTGTGGCTTGCGCAGCAGCCAGAGTTCAGCTGGGAGCTAGGGTTCGGGCTGGAGATAGGGTCAAGGCCGGAGCCTGGGCTATGGCTGGAGGTAGGGTTAATGCTGGAGCTAGGGTTAGGGTTCGGGCTAGCACAGGTGCTGGAGCCCGCCGAAGGGTTTCAGCTTTTTGCGGGGCCGGCGCTGTGGCTTGCGCAGCAGCCAGAGTTCAGCTGGGAGCTAGGGTTCGGGCTGGAGATAGGGTCAAGGCCGGAGCCTGGGCTATGGCTGGAGGTAGGGTTAATGCTGGAGCTAGGGTTAGGGTTCGGGCTAGGGCAGGTGCTGGAGCCCGCCGAAGGGTTTCAGCTTTTTGCGGGGCCGGCGCTGTGGCTTGCGCAGCAGCCAGAGTTCAGCTGGGAGCTAGGGTTCGGGCTGGAGATAGGGTCAAGGCCGGAGCCTGGGCTATGGCTGGAGGTAGGGTTAATGCTGGAGCTAGGGTTAGGGTTCGGGCTAGGGCAGGTGCTGGAGCCCGCCTAAGGGTTTCAGCTTTTTGCGGGGCCGGCGCTGTGGCTTGCACAGCAGCCAGAGTTCAGCTGGGAGCTAGGGTTCGGGCTGGAGATAGGGTCAAGGCCGGAGCCTGGGCTATGGCTGGAGGTAGGGTTAATGCTGGAGCTAGGGTTAGGGTTCGGGCTAGGGCAGGTGCTGGAGCCCGCCTAAGGGTTTCAGCTTTTTGCGGGGCCGGCGCTGTGGCTTGCGCAGCAGCCAGAGTTCAGCTGGGAGCTAGGGTTCGGGCTGGAGATAGGGTCAAGGCCGGAGCCTGGGCTATGGCTGGAGGTAGGGTTAATGCTGGAGCTAGGGTTAGGGTTCGGGCTAGGGCAGGTGCTGGAGCCCGCCTAAGGGTTTCAGCTTTTTGCGGGGCCGGCGCTGTGGCTTGCGCAGCAGCCAGAGTTCAGCTGGGAGCTAGGGTTCGGGCTGGAGATAGGGTCAAGGCCGGAGCCTGGGCTATGGCTGGAGGTAGGGTTAATGCTGGAGCTAGGGTTAGGGTTCGGGCTAGGGCAGGTGCTGGAGCCCGCCGAAGGGTTTCAGCTTTTTGCGGGGCCGGCGCTGTGGCTTGCGCAGCAGCCAGAGTTCAGCTGGGAGCTAGGGTTCGGGCTGGAGATAGGGTCAAGGCCGGAGCCTGGGCTATGGCTGGAGGTAGGGTTAAGGCTGGAGCTAGGGTTAGGGTTCGGGCTAGGGCAGGTGCTGGAGCCCGCCTAAGGGTTTCAGCTTTTTGCGGGGCCGGCGCTGTGGCTTGCGCAGCAGCCAGAGTTCAGCTGGGAGCTAGGGTTCGGGCTGGAGATAGGGTCAAGGCCGGAGCCTGGGCTATGGCTGGAGGTAGGGTTAAGGCTGGAGCTAGGGTTAGGGTTCGGGCTAGGGCAGGTGCTGGAGCCCGCCTAAGGGTTTCAGCTTTTTGCGGGGCCGGCGCTGTGGCTTGCGCAGCAGCCAGAGTTCAGCTGGGAGCTAGGGTTCGGGCTGGAGATAGGGTCAAGGCCGGAGCCTGGGCTATGGCTGGAGGTAGGGTTAATGCTGGAGCTAGGGTTAGGGTTCGGGCTAGGGCAGGTGCTGGAGCCCGCCGAAGGGTTTCAGCTTTTTGCGGGGCCGGCGCTGTGGCTTGCGCAGCAGCCAGAGTTCAGCTGGGAGCTAGGGTTCGGGCTGGAGATAGGGTCAAGGCCGGAGCCTGGGCTATGGCTGGAGGTAGGGTTAATGCTGGAGCTAGGGTTAGGGTTCGGGCTAGGGCAGGTGCTGGAGCCCGCCTAAGGGTTTCAGCTTGTTGCGGGGCCGGCGCTGTGGCTTGCGCAGCAGCCAGAGTTCAGCTGGGAGCTAGGGTTCGGGCTGGAGATAGGGTCAAGGCCGGAGCCTGGGCTATGGCTGGAGGTAGGGTTAATGCTGGAGCTAGGGTTAGGGTTCGGGCTAGGGCAGGTGCTGGAGCCCGCCGAAGGGTTTCAGCTTTTTGCGGGGCCGGCGCTGTGGCTTGCGCAGCAGCCAGAGTTCAGCTGGGAGCTAGGGTTCGGGCTGGAGATAGGGTCAAGGCCGGAGCCTGGGCTATGGCTGGAGGTAGGGTTAATGCTGGAGCTAGGGTTAGGGTTCGGGCTAGGGCAGGTGCTGGAGCCCGCCTAAGGGTTTCAGCTTTTTGCGGGGCCGGCGCTGTGGCTTGCACAGCAGCCAGAGTTCAGCTGGGAGCTAGGGTTCGGGCTGGAGATAGGGTCAAGGCCGGAGCCTGGGCTATGGCTGGAGGTAGGGTTAAGGCTGGAGCTAGGGTTAGGGTTCGGGCTAGGGCAGGTGCTGGAGCCCGCCTAAGGGTTTCAGCTTGTTGCGGGGCCGGCGCTGTGGCTTGCGCAGCAGCCAGAGTTCAGCTGGGAGCTAGGGTTCGGGCTGGAGATAGGGTCAAGGCCGGAGCCTGGGCTATGGCTGGAGGTAGGGTTAATGCTGGAGCTAGGGTTAGGGTTCGGGCTAGGGCAGGTGCTGGAGCCCGCCGAAGGGTTTCAGCTTTTTGCGGGGCCGGCGCTGTGGCTTGCGCAGCAGCCAGAGTTCAGCTGGGAGCTAGGGTTCGGGCTGGAGATAGGGTCAAGGCCGGAGCCTGGGCTATGGCTGGAGGTAGGGTTAATGCTGGAGCTAGGGTTAGGGTTCGGGCTAGGGCAGGTGCTGGAGCCCGCCGAAGGGTTTCAGCTTTTTGCGGGGCCGGCGCTGTGGCTTGCGCAGCAGCCAGAGTTCAGCTGGGAGCTAGGGTTCGGGCTGGAGATAGGGTCAAGGCCGGAGCCTGGGCTATGGCTGGAGGTAGGGTTAATGCTGGAGCTAGGGTTAGGGTTCGGGCTAGGGCAGGTGCTGGAGCCCGCCGAAGGGTTTCAGCTTTTTGCGGGGCCGGCGCTGTGGCTTGCGCAGCAGCCAGAGTTCAGCTGGGAGCTAGGGTTCGGGCTGGAGATAGGGTCAAGGCCGGAGCCTGGGCTATGGCTGGAGGTAGGGTTAATGCTGGAGCTAGGGTTAGGGTTCGGGCTAGGGCAGGTGCTGGAGCCCGCCTAAGGGTTTCAGCTTTTTGCGGGGCCGGCGCTGTGGCTTGCGCAGCAGCCAGAGTTCAGCTGGGAGCTAGGGTTCGGGCTGGAGATAGGGTCAAGGCCGGAGCCTGGGCTATGGCTGGAGGTAGGGTTAATGCTGGAGCTAGGGTTAGGGTTCGGGCTAGGGCAGGTGCTGGAGCCCGCCGAAGGGTTTCAGCTTTTTGCGGGGCCGGCGCTGTGGCTTGCGCAGCAGCCAGAGTTCAGCTGGGAGCTAGGGTTCGGGCTGGAGATAGGGTCAAGGCCGGAGCCTGGGCTATGGCTGGAGGTAGGGTTAATGCTGGAGCTAGGGTTAGGGTTCGGGCTAGGGCAGGTGCTGGAGCGCGCCTAAGGGTTTCAGCTTTTTGCGGGGCCGGCGCTGTGGCTTGCGCAGCAGCCAGAGTTCAGCTGGGAGCTAGGGTTCGGGCTGGAGATAGGGTCAAGGCCGGAGCCTGGGCTATGGCTGGAGGTAGGGTTAATGCTGGAGCTAGGGTTAGGGTTCGGGCTAGGGCAAGTGCTGGAGCCCGCCTAAGGGTTTCAGCTTTTTGCGGGGCCGGCGCTGTGGCTTGCGCAGCAGCCAGAGTTCAGCTGGGAGCTAGGGTTCGGGCTGGAGATAGGGTCAAGGCCGGAGCCTGGGCTATGGCTGGAGGTAGGGTTAATGCTGGAGCAAGGGTTAGGGTTCGGGCTAGGGCAAGGTGCTGGAGCCCGCCGAAGGGTTTCAGCTTTTTGCGGGGCCGGCGCTGTGGCTTGCGCAGCAGCCAGAGTTCAGCTGGGAGCTAGGGTTCGGGCTGGAGATAGGGTCAAGGCCGGAGCCTGGGCTATGGCTGGAGGTAGGGTTAATGCTGGAGCTAGGGTTAGGGTTCGGGCTAGGGCAGGTGCTGGAGCCCGCCTAAGGGTTTCAGCTTTTTGCGGGGCCGGCGCTGTGGCTTGCGCAGCAGCCAGAGTTCAGCTGGGAGCTAGGGTTCGGGCTGGAGATAGGGTCAAGGCCGGAGCCTGGGCTATGGCTGGAGGTAGGGTTAATGCTGGAGCTAGGGTTAGGGTTCGGGCTAGCACAGGTGCTGGAGCCCGCCTAAGGGTTTCAGCTTTTTGCGGGGCCGGCGCTGTGGCTTGCGCAGCAGCCAGAGTTCAGCTGGGAGCTAGGGTTCGGGCTGGAGATAGGGTCAAGGCCGGAGCCTGGGCTATGGCTGGAGGTAGGGTTAATGCTGGAGCTAGGGTTAGGGTTCGGGCTAGGGCAGGTGCTGGAGCCCGCCGAAGGGTTTCAGCTTTTTGCGGGGCCGGCGCTGTGGCTTGCACAGCAGCCAGAGTTCAGCTGGGAGCTAGGGTTCGGGCTGGAGATAGGGTCAAGGCCGGAGCCTGGGCTATGGCTGGAGGTAGGGTTAATGCTGGAGCTAGGGTTAGGGTTCGGGCTAGGGCAGGTGCTGGAGCCCGCCTAAGGGTTTCAGCTTTTTGCGGGGCCGGCGCTGTGGCTTGCGCAGCAGCCAGAGTTCAGCTGGGAGCTAGGGTTCGGGCTGGAGATAGGGTCAAGGCCGGAGCCTGGGCTATGGCTGGAGGTAGGGTTAATGCTGGAGCTAGGGTTAGGGTTCGGGCTAGGGCAGGTGCTGGAGCCCGCCTAAGGGTTTCAGCTTGTTGCGGGGCCGGCGCTGTGGCTTGCGCAGCAGCCAGAGTTCAGCTGGGAGCTAGGGTTCGGGCTGGAGATAGGGTCAAGGCCGGAGCCTGGGCTATGGCTGGAGGTAGGGTTAATGCTGGAGCTAGGGTTAGGGTTCGGGCTAGGGCAGGTGCTGGAGCCCGCCTAAGGGTTTCAGCTTTTTGCGGGGCCGGCGCTGTGGCTTGCGCAGCAGCCAGAGTTCAGCTGGGAGCTAGGGTTCGGGCTGGAGATAGGGTCAAGGCCGGAGCCTGGGCTATGGCTGGAGGTAGGGTTAATGCTGGAGCTAGGGTTAGGGTTCGGGCTAGGGCAAGGTGCTGGAGCCCGCCTAAGGGTTTCAGCTTTTTGCGGGGCCGGCGCTGTGGCTTGCGCAGCAGCCAGAGTTCAGCTGGGAGCTAGGGTTCGGGCTGGAGATAGGGTCAAGGCCGGAGCCTGGGCTATGGCTGGAGGTAGGGTTAATGCTGGAGCTAGGGTTAGGGTTCGGGCTAGGGCAGGTGCTGGAGCCCGCCTAAGGGTTTCAGCTTTTTGCGGGGCCGGCGCTGTGGCTTGCGCAGCAGCCAGAGTTCAGCTGGGAGCTAGGGTTCGGGCTGGAGATAGGGTCAAGGCCGGAGCCTGGGCTATGGCTGGAGGTAGGGTTAATGCTGGAGCTAGGGTTAGGGTTCGGGCTAGGGCAAGGTGCTGGAGCCCACCTAAGGGTTTCAGCTTTTTGCGGGGCCGGCGCTGTGGCTTGCAAAGGAGCCAGAGTTCAGCTGGGAGCTAGGGTTCGGGCTGGAGATAGGGTCAAGGCCGGAGCCTGGGCTATGGCTGGAGGTAGGGTTAATGCTGGAGCTAGGGTTAGGGTTCGGGCTAGGGCAAGGTGCTGGAGCCCGCCGAAGGGTTTCAGCTTTTTGCGGGGCCGGCGCTGTGGCTTGCGCAGCAGCCAGAGTTCAGCTGGGAGCTAGGGTTCGGGCTGGAGATAGGGTCAAGGCCGGAGCCTGGGCTATGGCTGGAGGTAGGGTTAATGCTGGAGCTAGGGTTAGGGTTCGGGCTAGGGCAGGTGCTGGAGCCCGCCTAAGGGTTTCAGCTTTTTGCGGGGCCGGCGCTGTGGCTTGCGCAGCAGCCAGAGTTCAGCTGGGAGCTAGGGTTCGGGCTGGAGATAGGGTCAAGGCCGGAGCCTGGGCTATGGCTGGAGGTAGGGTTAATGCTGGAGCTAGGGTTAGGGTTCGGGCTAGGGCAGGTGCTGGAGCCCGCCTAAGGGTTTCAGCTTTTTGCGGGGCCGGCGCTGTGGCTTGCGCAGCAGCCAGAGTTCAGCTGGGAGCTAGGGTTCGGGCTGGAGATAGGGTCAAGGCCGGAGCCTGGGCTATGGCTGGAGGTAGGGTTAATGCTGGAGCTAGGGTTAGGGTTCGGGCTAGGGCAGGTGCTGGAGCCCGCCTAAGGGTTTCAGCTTTTTGCGGGGCCGGCGCTGTGGCTTGCGCAGCAGCCAGAGTTCAGCTGGGAGCTAGGGTTCGGGCTGGAGATAGGGTCAAGGCCGGAGCCTGGGCTATGGCTGGAGGTAGGGTTAATGCTGGAGCTAGGGTTAGGGTTCGGGCTAGGGCAAGGTGCTGGAGCCCGCCTAAGGGTTTCAGCTTTTTGCGGGGCCGGCGCTGTGGCTTGCGCAGCAGCCAGAGTTCAGCTGGGAGCTAGGGTTCGGGCTGGAGATAGGGTCAAGGCCGGAGCCTGGGCTATGGCTGGAGGTAGGGTTAATGCTGGAGCTAGGGTTAGGGTTCGGGCTAGGGCAAGGTGCTGGAGCCCACCTAAGGCTTTCAGCTTTTTGCGGGGCCGGCGCTGTGGCTTGCGCAGCAGCCAGAGTTCAGCTGGGAGCTAGGGTTCGGGCTGGAGATAGGGTCAAGGCCGGAGCCTGGGCTATGGCTGGAGGTAGGGTTAATGCTGGAGCTAGGGTTAGGGTTCGGGCTAGGGCAGGTGCTGGAGCCCGCCTAAGGGTTTCAGCTTTTTGCGGGGCCGGCGCTGTGGCTTGCGCAGCAGCCAGAGTTCAGCTGGGAGCTAGGGTTCGGGCTGGAGATAGGGTCAAGGCCGGAGCCTGGGCTATGGCTGGAGGTAGGGTTAATGCTGGAGCTAGGGTTAGGGTTCGGGCTAGGGCAGGTGCTGGAGCCCGCCTAAGGGTTTCAGCTTTTTGCGGGGCCGGCGCTGTGGCTTGCGCAGCAGCCAGAGTTCAGCTGGGAGCTAGGGTTCGGGCTGGAGATAGGGTCAAGGCCGGAGCCTGGGCTATGGCTGGAGGTAGGGTTAATGCTGGAGCTAGGGTTAGGGTTCGGGCTAGGGCAGGTGCTGGAGCCCGCCTAAGGGTTTCAGCTTTTTGCGGGGCCGGCGCTGTGGCTTGCACAGCAGCCAGAGTTCAGCTGGGAGCTAGGGTTCGGGCTGGAGATAGGGTCAAGGCCGGAGCCTGGGCTATGGCTGGAGGTAGGGTTAATGCTGGAGCTAGGGTTAGGGTTCGGGCTAGGGCAAGGTGCTGGAGCCCGCCTAAGGGTTTCAGCTTTTTGCGGGGCCGGCGCTGTGGCTTGCGCAGCAGCCAGAGTTCAGCTGGGAGCTAGGGTTTGGGCTGGAGATAGGGTCAAGGCCGGAGCCTGGGCTATGGCTGGAGGTAGGGTTAATGCTGGAGCTAGGGTTAGGGTTCGGGCTAGCGCAGGTGCTGGAGCCCGCCTAAGGGTTTCAGCTTTTTGCGGGGCCGGCGCTGTGGCTTGCGCAGCAGCCAGAGTTCAGCTGGGAGCTAGGGTTCGGGCTGGAGATAGGGTCAAGGCCGGAGCCTGGGCTATGGCTGGAGGTAGGGTTAATGCTGGAGCTAGGGTTAGGGTTCGGGCTAGGGCAAGTGCTGGAGCCCGCCTAAGGGTTTCAGCTTTTTGCGGGGCCGGCGCTGTGGCTTGCGCAGCAGCCAGAGTTCAGCTGGGAGCTAGGGTTCGGGCTGGAGATAGGGTCAAGGCCGGAGCCTGGGCTATGGCTGGAGGTAGGGTTAATGCCTGAGCTAGGGTTAGGGTTCGGGCTAGCACAGGTGCTGGAGCCCACCTAAGGGTTTCAGCTTTTTGCGGGGCCGGCGCTGTGGCTTGCGCAGCAGCCAGAGTTCAGCTGGGAGCTAGGGTTCGGGCTGGAGATAGGGTCAAGGCCGGAGCCTGGGCTATGGCTGGAGGTAGGGTTAATGCTGGAGCTAGGGTTAGGGTTCGGGCTAGGGCAAGGTGCTGGAGCCCGCCTAAGGGTTTCAGCTTTTTGCGGGGCCGGCGCTGTGGCTTGCGCAGCAGCCAGAGTTCAGCTGGGAGCTAGGGTTCGGGCTGGAGATAGGGTCAAGGCCGGAGCCTGGGCTATGGCTGGAGGTAGGGTTAATGCTGGAGCTAGGGTTAGGGTTCGGGCTAGCACAGGTGCTGGAGCCCACCTAAGGGTTTCAGCTTTTTGCAGGGCCGGCGCTGTGGCTTGCGCAGCAGCCAGAGTTCAGCTGGGAGCTAGGGTTCGGGCTGGAGATAGGGTCAAGGCCGGAGCCTGGGCTATGGCTGGAGGTAGGGTTAATGCTGGAGCTAGGGTTAGGGTTCGGGCTAGGGCAGGTGCTGGAGCCCGCCTAAGGGTTTCAGCTTTTTGCGGGGCCGGCGCTGTGGCTTGCGCAGCAGCCAGAGTTCAGCTGGGAGCTAGGGTTCGGGCTGGAGATAGGGTCAAGGCCGGAGCCTGGGCTATGGCTGGAGGTAGGGTTAATGCTGGAGCTAGGGTTAGGGTTCGGGCTAGGGCAGGTGCTGGAGCCCGCCTAAGGGTTTCAGCTTTTTGCGGGGCCGGCGCTGTGGCTTGCGCAGCAGCCAGAGTTCAGCTGGGAGCTAGGGTTCGGGCTGGAGATAGGGTCAAGGCCGGAGCCTGGGCTATGGCTGGAGGTAGGGTTAATGCTGGAGCTAGGGTTAGGGTTCGGGCTAGGGCAAGGTGCTGGAGCCCGCCTAAGGGTTTCAGCTTTTTGCGGGGCCGGCGCTGTGGCTTGCGCAGCAGCCAGAGTTCAGCTGGGAGCTAGGGTTCGGGCTGGAGATAGGGTCAAGGCCGGAGCCTGGGCTATGGCTGGAGGTAGGGTTAAGGCTGGAGCTAGGGTTAGGGTTCGGGCTAGGGCAAGGTGCTGGAGCCCGCCTAAGGGTTTCAGCTTTTTGCGGGGCCGGCGCTGTGGCTTGCGCAGCAGCCAGAGTTCAGCTGGGAGCTAGGGTTCGGGCTGGAGATAGGGTCAAGGCCGGAGCCTGGGCTATGGCTGGAGGTAGGGTTAATGCTGGAGCTAGGGTTAGGGTTCGGGCTAGGGCAGGTGCTGGAGCCCGCCTAAGGGTTTCAGCTTTTTGCGGGGCCGGCGCTGTGGCTTGCGCAGCAGCCAGAGTTCAGCTGGGAGCTAGGGTTCGGGCTGGAGATAGGGTCAAGGCCGGAGCCTGGGCTATGGCTGGAGGTAGGGTTAATGCTGGAGCTAGGGTTAGGGTTCGGGCTAGGGCAGGTGCTGGAGCCCGCCTAAGGGTTTCAGCTTTTTGCGGGGCCGGCGCTGTGGCTTGCGCAGCAGCCAGAGTTCAGCTGGGAGCTAGGGTTCGGGCTGGAGATAGGGTCAAGGCCGGAGCCTGGGCTATGGCTGGAGGTAGGGTTAATGCTGGAGCTAGGGTTAGGGTTCGGGCTAGGGCAGGTGCTGGAGCCCGCCGAAGGGTTTCAGCTTTTTGCGGGGCCGGCGCTGTGGCTTGCGCAGCAGCCAGAGTTCAGCTGGGAGCTAGGGTTCGGGCTGGAGATAGGGTCAAGGCCGGAGCCTGGGCTATGGCTGGAGGTAGGGTTA